>NC_142368.1:20696670-21006948 GCF_059441175.1 Urocampus carinirostris
AATTTTGGTTTTGCTGGCTCAGTAGTTTTTCCAGAAAACATTCCCCTCCAGGCCAGAACAACATTTAGTTTCAACACATTTTGAAGGGTAGACCTACATGTGACAAAAATGCCCTGAAAAAGCCACCTCAGCACTTGTTTCCACTCTCTCTAAGCCAGGACAGCATTGAATATCAACACCATCTTTTACAGGCAGTCAGGTAGGTAACCCCAGATGTAAAAACTGCAACAACAAAAAACAGACTGATTTTGTTGTTGTTCTGATTCAGCAGCTTGCCTAGAAGGACATGCTATTCTCTCAGGGCAAACAAGATTGTCTCGAGGGCTTTTCAATATATGTAAACGATTACATATTTGGACTGTTTGTCCATTTCGGGATTTTAGTCTCCATATAGACTTAGTCTTAGTCTTTGTGTTTTCCATTCTCGTGTGCCAATGACCCTGCCAAAAGGGAAAATGCCCTCCAAAAACTGTTTCATGTCTCAACACGGTTGATGGTCTAATGGCGTACAGCTATCCTAGTTCATTTTACTGCCTGGTAACCATTATCTGCACCACTTATCCTCAGCAGGGTCGCGGGGGTGCTGGAGCCCATCCCAGCTATCTTCGGGCAGTGGGCAGGGGACACCCTGAACTGGTTGCCAGCCAGTCGCAGGGCACACAGGGACAGACAACTCGCTCGCTCATTAACACCTAGGGACAATTTGGACCGGCCAATTAACCTGACATGCATGATTTTGGAATGTGGGAGGAAACCCAAGCAAGCACGGGGGAGAACATGCAAACTCCACACAGGAAGGTTCGATTTCATGACCTCAGAACTGTGCCACACACGCGCTAATGCCTGGTAACCAAAAACTTTTATTCACTACCATTGACGAATAAAGATGTCAAAGAAGAATTTGACCTAGGCCGACAGTAAATAAGTCAATGAGGAAAGGAATAAAAAAATTGGAACACACAGATGGACATATGTCCCCTCAGTCTTCACCTTCGTTTTCCGATGAAAAGACTTGCCTAAGCCTCCTCCGCTACCCTATAAATTGGTTCATTAAGGGTGAGCGCCACGTTGTTCACGACACAGGTGCAGCGCTAGACAAACTGATTCGGGAGAAGGGAAGGACACCCTTAAACAACTTTACAATTGTATCAGGGGATGCTTGATCGATAGGCCATTTTGTTTGGGCCGATTGTCACGAACGGAAAACACGACAGGGACAAATCGATGGGGAGAAGAAAAAAAGCATGAAAGAGGACAATAAGCAAGGATGCATCCATCCCAAGGCCAAAGACGCGTGTGAATGAACGAAAAGGAGGGGGGGCGAATCAACGCTTTGAATAAAGGTGTGTGCGCGTTTCGTTACCCTGACACCACCAAAACCGAGAAAACCGCGGTAGACGTGGCGGGCATGAATACGAAAAGACAGCGAGCGTACGTTTTCGACTCGCAAAGGGAATAAAAGCAAGGCCCGGGAGTCGAGGGGGGAAGGCAAACTCAGGTTGGGGCGGGGGCGAGAGTACGTAAAGGGACGCCTCTTCGAAGGGTCGGGCGACCAGTCTCCAAGCAACTCACAATAGAAGGTCAGCCGAAGGCAGAAAGGAGACGACAATACGGGAAGTACAGGATCGTCTTTTATCCGAGCGCAGGTGGACAGACGCCATTAGGCGCTTCTGTCTGTGCCGCAAATGAGAGTCTGCTCTTGAAGGTTTGACATTGATAGATAATCAGTGTTGGGCACGTTACTTTAAAAAAGTAATCAGTTATAGTTACTCATTGCTTCTTCCAAAAAGGAACTGGGTTAGAAACAGAATTACTCCATAGTAAAGGAAACTAGTTACCAGCAACTACTTACATTACTTTTAAAAGAAGTTGCTGTATGTCAAATAATTTGAAATTTTCTGAGCAGTATAACATCATAAAATAACAATCAGCATTAAATAATTTAAAGTGGCTTTAATAAAATTGAATCTAACTCTTACAACTCGAGACAACTGCTCAAGTAGACCTATGCTACTATACCCTAAGTATTTTTTTCCACAACGAAAACAACATAAAGTGTGTTCCACTCTAAAGGACGATCTCCAGTCAGACAACTGCTCAAGTAAAGATATGTTTCAGTACTTCAAGTATTTTCACACAACAAAAGCAAACAGTTCAACAATATAAAGTGTGTTGAACACTGCAGTGTAGAATAATTAAATCAAACTCTCACAACCTGAAACACTGGTCAAGTAGAAATAGGCATTGCAAATATTTTATTCACAACAAAAGTAAAGAGTAAAATAATATAAGCGACTATCAAATCAATATCTTTGTGTGATGTTGTGTGCTTAGTAACATAAAAACTACATTGCCCATAATGCCCAATCATTACTGAGCATGTGCTGTGTTGTATGTTATGTTTTACCCGCAAGTGGCACAAAAGTAAAGACCCGTCCACGCCTACACGCCTCGTTTCAATTTAGTCAAAGTAACGCAGGGCTTTTGACCATCGGTAATGGTAACGCCGTTGTAACGGCGGAAAAAGAAATTATTTCTTTTCTGAAAAAATAACGCCGTTATGTAATTCACACCACTGTAAATAATACATGAATCAACACTTATCAACACAGCCCAGTAGACCATTGGCTGCTCTCTGCCCAGTCTGGAGCACATTGCCGCCTTGCGATTCTACAGCAGAGACAACAAAATTTTAAAGGACTCTTCTCAGCCCAGTCACCAATTTAGGATTTTCACTTTTATAACAATTGCACCCAGGTGAAGCTCTCATCAAAAACGGTTGGCCGGAAGACATCTGGTGAGCTCAGCCACAAGCAAAATCATTGGAATATTTTGATCTCCAGTGCATATCTTGCGATTTATTTGGGATTCTTTTTTGCTGCTAAATGTTATTGCACCAAATTTGTATTTGGATTTGTTGTGTGTTCAGTTGGTTACAAGTTTGTCCAGGTCTTCAATCCTCTTCATCAGCCCTCTTTAAATTTGATCTAGGAGACTTCCTTCTGCTGAGACGCCTGCCTACCAGTTAAGGTTTTATCTTCCCATTGTCTATGGACTGGCTGGGATGGGCTCCAAAACCTCCATTACGCTAGTGCAGATAATCGATGGATGGACTTTTTTAATACAAATGCTACGATTTGCCATCCTTGTGCTGTCCATCAGTCCGTTTTCTTTTTTTCATTCGATGTGGCTTTTGAGAGATTTCAGCGTTCATTTCGGTGTGGTGCGCAACCTCCCACTCTCGCCTGGTTAAAATTTTGGATTGTGATATTCAATGAATTTCCTGAATATTCAATCAGAATCCTGATCTGTCTATCACCCTCTACCATGAGGCAATACTGTGCCTCATTCTGAATCTGAAGATGTTTAGCACAATACAGACGCTCCCCTACTTATGACCATTCGACTTACGCAAAACGGTAGATACGAAAACATTTTCGTGATGTCAAAAAATATCCGGACATTGCTGTAAGTTAGATTTTTTTTTATTGTGTGCATCTTTTTCCGAGTACAGGACATTACTGTAGTGCTTCTTTCCACTGCTACAGGCGTGTGGCGCTGTGAGAGGTCACCCAGCATCCACCCCGAAGAAGAAATCCGGCTTCTACTTCCTGGTTCATGTGTAATCATAACAACGTGTACTGTATCGCTAGCGCGCTAAGAACTTTGACATTTTTATTGTTTAATATCTCAAGCATCCATTAAATATGGTTGGTGTAAAGTGTAAAGAAGACACAAGCCGTTTCTTTTGAAACGAAAGTGGAATAAGAAAGCTTGCTGCGGTTGAGAACGCTTATGATTGATTCCCACCTCATGTTTTTCTTTTCCTGTCCTTTTTGACTGCCTGGCTGGTGGTGACGCGAGGTAGAAGCACAATTTGAGATGAGTCAGCGAACCATCATACGGACCTGAAGCATGTCCTCGCCTGCATCGACCAGCCAGCAGAGATGGGAAGCTGCGTTGTTGCTGTTATGGACTTTTTGGACAATTTTACAGGTTTGAGGCGTTGTTGCTGTCATGCAATTTCTGGACAAATTTCAACATATTACCTATTGTTTTTTATTTTATTGATGTTCACTATGTTTTGCGTACTGTTACCCAATGCTACATTTTTTGCACCCTCGTCATCCTGGAAGGGGGATGACCACTTGTGAGGCTGCTTCACAAGGTTTCTTATTTTCCCCGTGCTGAGGTTTTGATTTTTTCCTTTTCCGCATGTTGGTTTAAGATCAGGGGATGGTGTCATAGTAATCCTGTGCAGTCCTTTGAGACTCTTGTGATTAAGAGCTATACAAATGAATGTAACTTGACTTGACTTGGTGAATTTTTTTCTGAAAGCCAACAAAAAAAGCAATAACAAGATTAGGGTACATACAAGATCTTCCTAGCATGGAGCAGTGGGTGTGCACTGTGGAGGAAATATTTGTAATGGAGAGGACCGATTTTCGAATTGTAATGAAGGAGACGCAAATTGTGGATTAAGGGCAAAATAGAAAGAATATAGGGAAAAGAAGGACACCACTTACGAACAACGTCGACTGGACTTTGAAGAAGAATGACTTGATTATGGAAGATATTCCCAACACTGCAATGTTATTTTGCTTTTTTTGTTTCTTGCTTGTTTTCCCCACTTTGTCCTTTTATTTGTTGTATATTCAAAAAACATCCAAAAGCACAATAAAAATTAACACACATAAACTGAAACGATGAGCGTGCAATATTGTTTTCTTTTCCTGACATATTCACAATTCTCTGTAAAATGATTCAAAAAAAATTCAAAAACTAATGATTAGCATGGACCCTACCCTCACACTAAAAACAGGACACACTGATATTTAAACCCGAGCATTTTTGACTGTTCATGAGGGAAGAATAAGCGCAAAGTCGAGAGGATTTAACACATCGGTAAGCGCAAAAGCAACAAACGCGTTAACCCAACAGTAAACAGCAACAAGGACGAGCGCCACAATGGCGGCCAGCCAAAGAATGTTGCCTCTTTTCAAACGCATTCATGATCATCTTTCTAAGACGAGCGGGACGACTCCTACAAAAAAGTACTTGTTGCTGAATAATATATGGCGGTTCGAGGCAGTCATGACGGCAGCAGCCAAGAATTTGTTTAAAGCGCACTTGAGAGGTTTGTTCAAAACAAGAAAAATAGAAAAGAAACACAAGGACAACGAGGACTTTAGGATTTTCACTTTTTAACTATTGCACCTAGATGAAGATCTCATCAAGTTCGGTTGGCTGACATCTGGTGAGCTCAGCCACAAGCAAAATAATTGGAATGTTGTTTCTGAGCTTCTTTATTCTTGTTTTATGGAACCTGTAGTGCCTACCAGAGAGCAACAGGTCAAAGAGGTGGTGCCAGGGTGAAAAAGTGCCGGTTGTGCCAAGGTGTCGCTGGCGGAGACGGTTGGGGCTTTTACGCCTCAAATTTCAGAATGTATTCATAGTTTTTGCACCCAAAAAAACCCAGTGACGGGATGTCAAAGAGAGGCAGATGCAACTGTGCCTCACTTGTCATCATGGAACTATAAAATGAAATATATATTAAATGATCATATTTATCCATTGTTAAACGTCTTTCTTATCTAATTTTGTTTCTCAAAATCGCTGAATTTGTCAGAACCCGAACAGACGGAGGACCCTGACGTGTTTTCACACAAGTTTTATTTTACGGGAATGGGGCAGTCATGCGCGTAAACACAAACGCCAGGGATTCGGCCAGAAGTAGACAAGATCGAAACTAGAGAGGACAGACGGGATCGATAGCAGATACTGGATACACGAACAGATACTGGACAGGACGGAACAGACGAGATCGATACCTGATACTGGTTACACGAGCAAGATACCGAACAGGACAGGACAGACAGGATAGATACCGGATACTGGATAAAAGAGCAAGGTACCGGACAAGGCAGGACAGAAGGAATCAATACCAGATACTGGAGACTGGAGAAAGATACCGGACAGGACGGGACAGACGGGATCGATACCGGATACTGGAGCAAGATACCGGACCAGGTAGGACAGAAGAAATTGATACCGGACAGGACGGGACAGACGGGATCGATACCGGATACTAGAGCAAGATACTGGACAGGAAGAGACAGACGGTATCAATACCGGAGACTGGAGCAAGATACCAGACAGGATGAGACGGACGGCGTCGATACCGGATACTGGATACACGAGCAGGATACCGGACAGAGTCAAAATACAAGTCTTGCAAGTGCAGAGGTTCGTTGACGGACTGACCAGGAGTGTCAAGTCAAGTCACATTCATTTATATAGCCCTTAATCACAAAAAAATTCTCAAAGGACTGCACAGGATTACAATTACACCATTGCCTGATCTTAGACCAACATGCAGGCAAGGAAAAACTCAAAAACTTCAGCGTGAGGAAAAAAAGAAACCATGAGAAGAGGCCTCACAAGTGGTAATCCCCCTTCAAGGAAGACCAGGGTGGAATAGATTTAGCAATGAATTACAGTACACAAATAAAGTAAATATCAATAAAAGAGAACACTAGGTAACATGTTGAAATTTGTCCAGAAAGTCCATAACAGCAACGACAGCAATGGAGGGAAAAAGGGAAGCCAATCAGGCAACGAGCAGCAGCTGGCGCCAAACAAGCGGGCACAAGTAAGGGCAATGGGCAACCGTGACAGAATTTTTACATTATATTATGAATATTAGTAATACAATTAGTATTAAAATAGGCTGTAGGTAAAAATGTAAGGCACACAATTTTCTCGCCTCATGCCAGAGTGAAACCAAGTATTCTGATTTGGTGCCCATTTCAGTCCCAAACAATAGAATTCGTATTAGCAAACATTTGATAGTGTTAGCAGGCTGACAGCAAGTCAAGCCATCCAGAAATGCTTTTCTCGATGCATGGACTTTTTTTTCTTCAGATTTTGGGATTACCTAACATTAATGCTTTTATAAAAAAGCAGTTGTAGTCGCGATTTATAGGTTATGGTAAAGTTATGAGTTGTTATAATTCCAGCACACACCTGTGTGGACGAGTGGCGAAGGCAATGGACTTGAGTTACATTGGAGTCTTCCCATGCAAACTTGAATCCTGCCTACAATGAAGGTTCTATTTTTAACCTCATCAGTTCTCTGGCAATCATGGAGTGAAATCACAACTGAATGGTGCCATAAGTTGGCTGACTATACCACACAGATGTGAAGCAGTTATAAACAGCTGTGTTCATGCAACTAAAGATTAGGATTGCTAAATCCTACCTTTTATTAGAAAAACAAAATAGTTTAGAGTTTGTACAGTCAACAGTAGATGCTGCTATTTTTTTAACACACCTCTTCGAACAATTTGCCCAATTACAAGGTCTTCGGGCCGTGCCTATCATGAACGCTGGGTCTTGTTTGTTTTCTGAGAATCTACTGCACTGACTGTTAACTTGTTTGGCATGTAACAATAAAAAATACTAAAACCTGAGATATTCTGGTTCGTCACATTACTATTACTTTCAACAGCAATGTATGTGAGTGTGTGCGTGTATAAAAAATATAATATTGGTCGGGACAAAACAATGTTTGCTTGTTATTGGTGGAAAGATACCCTTGCTTTTACTTTTTATGAAATATTCTTTTCATTTGTCATATAAAAAACACGATATTTACATTACATTTTGTTTCCCAGACCAAAGACTCATGACGCCATCTGGAGTGCGCTGATCCGCCATTTTGTGGTTAAACATTGTCGGAAAGTTTGTTTTTGGGCCTTCTGTTGTTGTCACAAGAGCATGCAGCCAATTGTGGCTCGCCGATATTGACCCAGTAATTAAAAGTGCTTTAAAGTGTAACACACTGTAACGCGCACGCGCCGAAGCCATCTGTCACCCTAGGAGGCAGATAAGAATAAAGGAGAGGTGAAAGAAATGCATGACCTCAACAAGATCTTTCACATGTGTTGTTTCCATGGTGAAAGGTTTGCTTGCTATACTGGAAATAACAACCAGGAGATTGCATATTCTCTTTTAACTACTCACTGGATACCAGAATGAAAGTATAGGGAGTTGGTGTTTCCTGCTTGGCATCGTTGCCCGTTGCACCTCTCCCAATGCCCATGGCTCAGCAGCAGGGGTCGTCAGCTAGGAACCTCCAATCGTCAACGTTTCCCTCCACTAATCCCTGAAAGACCGGTAGCAAACGTGCGGCCCGTGGGCCAGATCAGATTCGCCAAGGGATTGAATCCGGCCCGCGAGACAATGCTGAGAGAAGCCTAAGAGAAAGATGAGATGCAGTTTAAAATATGTCCTCCTGAAGTCGCCAAAGTCAGGCGCCACTCCCAAAGCAACCGCAGCTGTACTTCTCACTCTCTCTTTCTCTATCTCACTCCCTTTCTCTTGCTCCATTTTTCTCTCTATGCCTTTGCCTTTTTGGCTCTCTTCGAAATAACTATCTCTCTCACTTTCTTTCTTTCTTTTCTTTCTCTTTCTTGTTCTCGTCTTTTCTCTCTTTGTCCCCCCTTCTTTCTCTCTTATTTTCTCTATTTGTCCCTCTCTGTATCTCACTTTCTTTTTCTCTCTCACTCTTTATCTCTCTTTGTTTCTCTATTTGTCTCTCTTTCTTTCTACCTTTCTCTCTTTTCTGGTCCCTTCCTCTCTTGATTTTTTCTCTCTCTCTGTCTTTTGATTTCTTCTCTCTATCTTGCTCTTTTTGCTTTGTTTCTTTTTGTCTGTCTCTCCTCTCCTCTCCTCTCCTCTCCTCTCCTCTCCTCTCCTCTCCTCTCCTCTCCTCTCCTCTCCTCTCCTCTCCTCTCCTCTCCTCTCCTCTTCTCTTCTCTTCTCTCACACTCTTTCTTTCTTTCATTCTAAGCGCTATATAAATGCAGACCATTTTCCATTATTTTTGTTTTTCTTTCTCCCTTTCTTTCCCTCTCTCGTTTATCACCTTATCCCCCCGCCTTTGTCTATCTCTCACTCTCTCATCTACTATTCTGCCCCCATGAGAGTTTTCTTCTACCAAGTGCCCACTGAGCTAAAATTAACGTCTACTGGTGGCAGAGCAGTGACAGGGAAGTCTCCCCGCCACCCCATGCAGCTGATAGATGGGGGGTTTAGGTGTTCTTTCCCCAGCTCCTGTCCATCCTCCTCAACCAAAACCAAAATCTGCTCTTCCTGGCCTCCTTTGCCAGATCTTTTATTGCCCTTTTCAGTTTCCCTTTCTGTCACTCTTGAGTCCTTTGGGAGGCGTGTAGCTGACCTCCACCGGGTTGACTGTCGCCATTCAACCAGCTTCACGGCACTCAGCAGCCAGCTCCGAGTACTTGGCATTCTTGCGCTCGAAGGCCGCCTCGATCTCCTCTTCTGATGGCACTGTCATCTCGATGAGGTGCATCATTCTTGCATTGTCAAAGAGGAGAGATGTTATTGTGATATCCGTGGGGAACTGAGGCTGCTTTTTGAGATTAATTCTCGTGTTCCACTCTTGGTCGGGGGAGGAGGGCCTTACGGTCTCTGTCAACCTGGTGCTTCTTTGTTCCCCCTTCCTCGACAATTCTGCTGTGGCTCCCTCCTGGTAACATCTTGCTGCCCAATCTGCGCTAATCCAGCAACTCAACCAGTTTCCCCTGGACCTGGTCTTGTCGCCATCTATAGCGCCCCTGGGACAAGATATGCTAGAGGCTTGCATTGGTAGCATTGCAGAGTGCGCAGAAAATTTGAATACACATTTGTAAACGTCTTTTTCAGCATGACGTGATAGAAGTCTGTCTTATCTAAGATAGTGCCTAGACTAATACTGTCTTGACAGCCCACTCACGCAGGGGCGGCGACACACCTTTAAATGTGACAATGTGAAACTCAATGGTCTTAACTGGTTTAAACTGGATAATGTGTTTAAAAGTGCTTTTATATATGGAGACTCCGGTAGCAAGGAAGGTCACAGCAGCCCTAATATCTGAGAGGCCTTATCTAATAATGGCAATAAGTTGGCGCTTATGCATACCTTGAATAGAGTAAAACAAAGGAGAATAGAAAAAACATTGAGGGAAATTCAAGTAAAATAGTTTCTTGAGAATAACGTATTGTTTTCGTCCCAACTTATCTTACTGTAAAAATTAATGAATGTTTAATTTGTGGAACATGAATGAAACAAAAGCAGAAGCCACTTAGCCACTGAAATTATGTTACCGTTGCTTCAATCTCAAGCGAGCAAAAAGCAGATATTTGGGGTTTGTTCATATGATACTCATGAAGAGTATATCATTTTTTTAAATTGTAATTACATCTTTATTTCATGCCATAAATTCAGAACAGTAAAATTTATAGTGTCAATTTAAAACTTATAGATAACGATCAGATGTTCACTCACTGAAGTAGTGTTATAAGTTTTCTCTTAAAGTGTTAATTTAACAATGATTATTTTTGTGTACTCAGTAATAGTTAGTTACACACTTAACGATTAACTTTTAACACTACCCCAGTGAACATATGGTCCTCATCCATAAATACTACCTTAACACTGGTTGTTTTACTGTGTAGCGTGCATGCCTTACATAGTTTTTTCCTAATTTTCTCCTAACCTATTATAAGTTTATTAGTTCGTAAACTTTATTTACGTGTCATGATTACCCAAGTGGAGCCACCTGGGGTAATCATCTGACGCGCGGGAATGCGCTTCCTGATTGGTTTATGTTCCCTTTTTAAGCACGCTACGCCGAGACCTGGTTGTCTGAGGATTACTTCTGTACCCCGTATGACTCTCCCGATTACATGTGCCTTCTTGTTTACCTGATTCTGCCTGCCTGCCTCCGATCCGACCTGCTTCCGTCCCACGCTACGATCTTCTCTTCAGTCCCGGTAAACTCGACTTGCTTCCGTCCCACGCTACGATCTTCTCTCCAGTCCTGGTAAACTCGACATGCTTCCGTCCCACGCTACGATTGGCTACGTCTTCCGAAGTGGTCTTCACGGCGTTGCTGCTGCTGAAGTTCGACGGTCATCGCGTCTCCCGCTAACCCTTACGCTTCCCCAAATAAAAGACTTGTAACGAACGCTCTGGGGTCTCCTGCTCTGTTCTGGTCCATCCTGACATTTACGTTCCATTTATTTCAATTGGTGTCACATTTTTATTTCAATACTTCAATTTGGATTATTGTGTATGTGTGCATATGCTTTGGATTTTATATATATATATATATGCAAAAAAATTGCATCATGTGATAGATTAGTAACATTAAGTGGGAGGCACCTGAAATTGTTCTCTAAATTTGATTGGTGCATTTTGGGCCAAATACAGTTTTTGTTTTTTTTGGTTTTTTTTGTTAAAATACCTCATCCATTTTGTGAAAAAGTGTTGTAGTCGTATGGTATAAACACAATAAAATGTCCATAAACTGTGCTGTGAAGATTATTAGTATTATTTCAAAATCATTTGTTACATGTTTCTCTCTAGGGTATATCATTTTTTTAAAAAGACAACATTAAATAGTACCACGGTCACACATGTGTGATTGAAGAAATTGTAATTACACATCCAATACATTAGGTGGCGGTAACACTGTCATTGTCAGAGAGTAGGCAAGGCAAAGAATGATGCTATTTAAAGTCATAATAAAGAGGTGGGGTGCAATTGACATTCCTATGTTTATATTTATTGTGAAAAGTGCAGGTAAGGGATGGGTGTGTTCCGAAGTCATGTATTTACAGCAGGTGCATGGGGCTAGTCTTTGTCCTTGGCGAAGTTGGGGGTTGTGCCCAGTTTCACTGTACCCCAGGGGTCCCCATGAAAACAGTGTCGATGGGCGGCAACGAAGAAACCGGGTCCTGCCGCTGCGACAAAGAAGCATCCTGGGATGAGAAGGGCGACGAAGACGCTGCGTACATGCAGGGGGCGGAGCCTAGTGGGCGAAATATGACCTTATTACCGGGGCGGCCATTTTTTACAGTTTGCACGAGGTTGCGTTTCAACATATCTTGCAGACAAAGTCTGTTTGAGCAAAAAGTACATAGCACACAATGTCATGTGTTGATGTCTTCACATTTTAAACCAGGATCATCAACTTTTTTTAAGGTGAGAGCTACTTTTTTTTGTTACTGATAACCCTGAAAGGCTACTAGTTTGATATGTATTTTTAAAATAACATGTTATTACTATGTTGTTTCTATGTTTTTACAATGTTTTATTAATTGAATGTTAAACTCAGTCGATCACTAAGTACCATGCCAGGTAGAAATCAGGGTTAGGGTTAGGGTTAGGGTTACACCAAACAAAAGTGTTGTAGTAGTATGGTATAAGCTCAAGCGAGCAAAAAGCAGATATTTTTGTTCATATGATACTCATGAAGTGTATATCATTTTTTATCATTTGTGTGTTTTTCTGTTTTTTTTAAATTAGATGACAAACTTCACTTTAGTTTCATCCCTTCCATTTTTTAAAATAAAATGTATATTTTTCTTAAAAAACAATTTAAAGGAAATTAACAAATACACTCACTTGTCAACTGTCAAAAGAAGACTAAACAGTAAAAAAACAAAAACATAAAAGTTAATTTTGTGTCAACTACCTTGACCAGCCAACAAAAACAAAGACATTTCTCCAAATTAACTATACTGTAATATAATCAGCTTTTTTGAACCATCTAGACAATAAAAATCACAAAATAAAACGAACTATAAGAACTCAAATCTCTATTATCTGGTATTATATTACAATCATATCATCTTAAAAAAACGAACTCACTAACTAAAAAACAAAGTAACTTTATAAAACTAAGAACTGTATTGAAAAAACAACCTTTACTGCTACAAAAGGGGTGGTTTACTTTCTGAAATAAACCTTTACAGTAAATAAGTTAATAGATAAACAAATAACCAACAACAGTCTAACAGGCTAACTACCTAACTACCTAACCAACTAAAAACTAACTAACTTAGTTGCTATCCAAAGAAAATCGAACAACTGCAAAATACAAAAAAACAAATAACTAATGACTAAACTGTTGAACTAAATGGTAACCTAAATTTGTTGTTGGAAAAAAAACATTCCGTTACCGAAAAAAAATACAGCGAATCAGGAAAACTAACGCTTAAAACCAAGAACTTGAATCGCTGCGAAGAGCTATCATTCACTATGGAAAGACATGCAGAAAAGTTTCTCTGGCCATCAAAAGAGAGCAAGAGATAATAGAAGTGCAAGAGGAGTTCAGAGACGAGGAGGAGGAGGATACTGCCATCATTTCATCAGCCCAGATTAAAGACATTTTGGCAAAATTCCATGACTTCTCAGAACTGGGGGAAAGAAATCACGCAGAAAAAGTGTTGGCAGGCCGGGTTATCGCTAAGGTCTGCCTCGCGCATTTCCGACGGATTGTCAAAGGCAGACGTCGTTGGAACACTTTTTTTGAGAAACGCGAGGTAAATAAAACACTGCTGAGGACCAGGAAAGAAAAAGGCCAGTTTAAGTCAGGTCAAGTCATGTTTGTTTGTTTGCGACGCCCTTAATCACAAGGAGTCTCAAAAGGCTGCACAGACCACAGATTATTGCAAACCACAGACTATTATGACACCTTCCCCTAATCTAAAACCTACATGAGGGCAAGAAAAAACTTCAACATGAGGAAAATGAAGAAATCTTGAGAAGGGACGCACATGAAATAAATACATTTACAATACTATTTATTCTTTGTTTTTTTATATTATGTGCCTTTCGTTTTATGTTCACTGTGCAGAAATCTACTTTTAATATAGAGTTGGTTCATGTTCTGTTGCGCTTTTATGATTTTTTAAAAATATATCATACCTCTTACAGGTCTTTGAATGGATTAGAACATTAACATTTAAAAGGCATCTCTACTTACAAATGTTTCAGGTTACAAAGCTACACCCAGAACAGACTAAATAAGAAAGAAGAGGTACAACTATATATTGTAGTGTTGATTTAATAGCAAAAGCTCGGACAACTTTGAAGCAGGAAAAGCTTTTGACCGCCACTTTAATCCTAGAGGTATGATCTTAAGCCTGAGCTTAAAACTGAATTTGGGACTGGGTTGGTCTTAAAATGTCAATCATTACGTTCAGGTGGGGCCGAACCCTCTCTCTCTGACTTTTTTTTTTCAATCATCCCCCGGTCATTTTTCTTATTCGTCTCTGTTATACAGTTTTGATTAACTACAAAAAATAGGTTTTACATGTCGCACGTCTGCACAGCCCATTCCTCACAACTCAGAGCGAACCCAAAGAACCATACACCCAGCAGGGGCAGGGGTCTGCCGAAATCCCATCTCCTCCACCCGAGTCCTCACAAATAAAATAGGAAATTTCACGAATGACACTTCATGAACTCAGACTTGAGCTGAAGGTATAAAATGCATGCCCCGCCACTGATACAATTACTGAGACTAAAACAATACCAAGTACACTCACCAACTGAATCACTTCAGAATCTCACGCGATTGGCGGAAGTAGGACGTTTAGCTAGCTTACCCGATGTGTTGTGGACGTCGCTGAAGAAGGTTCCGCTTTTCCTGCCGGGTCGGTCCAGGATGTTGAGTGGGTCGTGGACGTCCGAATACGGTGAGCGCAAAAGAAGAAGCGGACTAACGCTGCTTATAACCGATACGTGCTGCTCCACCGCCGGCGCCATCCGCTGGCCATCCAGGTAACTGCCGTTTCCATAATAATCTGAAAAACAGCACCGAGTATGCTACTTTGTGGATTTTCATCGAGCACTGTGTTCTGCATTTTGATTGGCTCAACAGTCGCCTCTCCCCTTTTCTGTTTTCGGAGACTTTTGCGTCGATATCTTTGCGGTTTAAATTGTACACATGCGTAAAAAGGTTGAATAACCTAAATTACGTATTCACAATTTTCAATTTTGAGTTTCTCTAAAACAGTGGACCTGTTCTGAAAATATCTCACCAGTTCTGGGTCGTTATAATTTTTTAGAAATATTATTGGTTGACTGAGTCTATTAAACACATTTTTTTAACAATTAACCCTGGTAATAACATAGTAACAACATAGTAATATCATGATAACTTCATACCTGTCAACCTCCGCGGCTCCATGCCCGTACAAACTGTTGTATTTTCCCTTACAAAATAATCTTACACCATGTTTTTTTTTTTTTTTGGAATGATGCATGATGGGAAATCCCCAGGCGGCAGACGCATGCGCACAGTAGCATCAAACCGCTCGCTTCATTCTCAACGAAAAAAAACATACCAAGATAGAGGCTACCTCGGCGAACTCGTTGGACTTGATTGATTTGCCGTTTCGTGATAGTCGGTGTTTACCAGATGGTACCCATAATTGACAAATTTGCGTTTTTCCGTACAGATTTTCTTGTACGTCATACACGTCTTAAAATGCATAATAAATATAGAAATATAGAAATTCAAATATATAAATTCCAGTTCTTGGGTTTCAAGGACAAAATAAATCTATTCAAGAATTGATAACTAGTTTTAAGCAATTAGTTAAAAAGGGATCTATACGTGAATTAAACAAATGTATTTATTCATGCTTTTATTGATTTATTTTTGTCACAGTTGCCATGGCGCCCAATTTGCCCCGCCCGTGTGGCCCCAGCTGCGGCTCGTTGACGAATTGGCTTCCCTTCTATTTAAGCTCAGTGCTCTCACTCATCTTTTGTCAGTCCGTCAACGAACCTCTGCCCCGCAAGACGTGGGTTTTGACTCTGTCCGCTTCCCTGCCTGTGTTTCCTGTCCGGTATTGTTCCCGTCTATTTTGTCCTGTTTAATATCGATCTGCAGTTTTGTTCCCGTCTAGTTTGTCTTATTTAATTTCGATATCCAGTTTTGATATCAATCCTGTCCGTCCCGTCCTGTCCGGTATCGCTCCATCTGTCCGATATCTGCTCAAGCAATTGGTATCGATCACGTCGGCCTCTGGCTTCCTGTCATTCCACGCCAGACTGCTGCCTTACGTCTTCTGCCCAACGATCGCCGAATCACTAGCATTTGGGTTAACGTGCATGACTGCCCTATTCCCCGTAAAATAAAAGCTTGTGTGAGAAACGTATTTGGGTTCTCCTCCTGTTCATGATAATTTTACAGGAAATACCACAAAATAAATTCATCATGGGTTTTATAAAGCAAATGAACAAAAAAATGTGAGCAGTTTTTTCAACTAGCTCTCTGGCTATATTTTTAGATCTGTAGCTTGCTATCTTCCTACATTTCTAACTATTTAGCAAGCTATCTTGCTAGCTCTTTAGATGTTTTACATGCTATCTAGCTAACATTTTACCTTTTTGTTGTTAAGTTAATTTTTGGCTTTCTTTCTAGCTAGCTAGCTAGCTTTGCTTAGCTATCTATCTGGCTATTGAGGTGGATTTTTACTCTTATAGCTAGATATCGAGCTCCCTTTTAGTTTTTTTCTACCTGTTTACCTTTCCAGCTAACTATCAAGATACATTTTAGCTATTTAGCAAGCCATGCAGCTAAGCTGCTATTTTACAAATGCATAGCAAACTGGTTACCCCTTACGCTAACTAGAAACGAAAAGTAGCTCTTAGCTTGAAAATGGTTGAAGACCCCCTGCTCCAAAACAAAATGCTCTGGACCAACAACAGCACAAAATGCAGAAGAAGATGCTTTCTTCCGCCAACAGAGTTGGACTTCTCAACATGCTAAAGGAAAGTAAAAGCATTATTACGCTACATGTTTGTTTTCGACTAACGTCCAAAGGATGATGGAAAATATAATCTGAAGTAAAACTCTGGCTCGTGTCCTGAATCAATGATAAAATGTTGGAGGAAGATTATGTTACGGTCTGGTACGCCTCCTTCCACGGGAGGGCGCCAACTTAGTTTGAAAAAGATGGTTCCTATCACCACACACCTTTCCCCAATTATCCTGACCCTTTGACATTTTGGAAAGCACACACAGCTATTTATCTAGCACTGCCACTTCAGGTTTGTTTTCTTTCGTTCGTAGTTTTGTGCCCACATGTTGGTTTGTTACTTTGTTCCTTGCATTTACAATTTCTGGTTTCAAACTTTTTTTGCGGTTTGGACTTTGTCAGATTGCTTTGCTTTGTGCCCCTTTGTTCGTTTGTCACTTTGTTTCTGTTTTTTTTTTTTTAATTAAATATCATCCTTATTTTGAGCATCCCTGCCTCAGTTCCTGCTTTTATTCACACTGGTCACCCCTAAAGCATAAAAGATTATTTTTGAAATTATAAATTTACAGTACAGAAATTTACAGTGAGAAAAGCTCAGTACTTTTATTTGTTTTCTGGAATGTTCTTTTGGAAATATTTTACCCGCTAACGCAATCTGGCTAGTGCCATCATTGCAGCCTCTGACAAGCTCCTTATGTCGATGCTCATGGATAAACTCTTCAATTTTCATATTTTTGGGGGTTTTGATTGGCGTTTAGACTGTACTTGAAACTGGCCTTATCTTACTTTCACCATTTTCATGATACACTAACAAAACACTGCAGTTACAAGCATAGAGTAACTCTCCAATTATCCCCACCCCTCCCTCCTACCTAATATGTTCTGCATCCCGAAAAGCTTTGCTAGAAAGTAAGATAAAAGTAGATAGGTGGAGTGGCGAAAAATGATAAAGGCCCTTCGAACTCAGTTGGGCATTGTTAACACATATCTAAATTGAGTAATACAGTATTCAACTTTTTAAGGACACCTCAATTGACGCACCCTACCTCTATCAAATACAGTATGCTACATTTTTGTTTTCCAATATTGTCCATATGATGGCAACAAAATACCATCTGAAGTAAAAAAAATTGTTTCCTTAAATAAATTCCACTTCTTTCTGAATCAATAGTACAATAAAACGGCAAGATTATTTTAAAAATTAGAATTTGACAGTACAAAAGTACATGTAAAGTTAGAAAATGTACTGGTTAAACAAATGTTTGAACCTGTAAATAGAGTTTGTTCTTTGGTTTAAATGTAAAATAGAGTATTTAATAAATAAATAAACGTTTCCACTTTACGGGTTTTGACTATTGCAGGTCCCTTTTTGGAACATATCCCCTGCGAAAAACAAGGGATTACTGTAATTGACTTTCTTTCTTTTTTCCTTTTCAGTAAAAATGACTTACCACTTTGTCCTGCAGTGGAATAGGTTTGTCCTGAACCACCTGCGCCGCAGTGAGTGAGTCCAAAGGCGAAACCCTCTGAGGCGTCCAGGATCTGCGCCTCAAGGTCGGGATTGCTCGGGACAGCGTCTGAATAGCTTGAAGCCGGCCGGTTGGAAGAAGCGAAGGATGTTAGCGAGCAGGCGGGACCAAAATTTTGGCCGTCCCCATAAAAAGTCTCCTTGGGGGGCGACTGCTGGGAGTCGAAGACAGGGTAGCGACAGGAGGATGTCGAGATAGAAGTTGAGTATGTGCCTTCCGCCTCTGGCCTGCACACAAAAGTTGACAACATTGAAATTACGGGGATATAATCAGAATGTTTGAAAAGGGATACAGCATAATAATTGACCACTAGATGTCACAGTCTTGTGTAGTGCAACCGACAAGTGCTTCAAAACACAAGAAAGAATTCAAAATACGGAGACTCAAAGTTAGTAAATGGTCTGTATTTTCATGGCGCTTTTCAAGTCATTGAAGACCTCCAAAAGCGTTTTACGATGTGCTTCACACTTACCTATTCACACACACACTCACACACCGATAGCAGTGTCAGCCATGCAAGGTAACTACTTGCCTATCGGGGGCATTAGGGATTCAGTGTCTTGCCCAAGGACACTTTGACATATAACACGGAGGAGCCAGGAATCAAACCTGCGACCTCTTGATCCAAAGACAAGCGCTTTACCGCCTGTGCTACTGCCGCCCTAAAAATATTAGATTTTACAGAATACAACACAATTTGGCTTTACAATTTAATTGATGTAGAAAAAAGTGGGCATCGATATGAGGAGTTATTTTTAAGTTATTTTTATTTGATTATTCAAGAACAAAAAGGTGATCTTCCAAGAAAAACAAATGGGCTATGCCTGGGATTAAATAACAAAGAAACAGGCAAAATGTGAGAACGTGGACTGTTGGTGGACCCAAACGCGTAACGTTTTCACACCAAGCTTAATTTTACGGAAACAGGGCAGTCATGCGCAGGAACACAAACGCCAGCCATTCGGTGATTGCTGGGCAGAAGTAGGGAGACCGAGAAGTCAGGTGCGGGAAACAGGAAGCCAGGGACAGACGAGATCAAAACCGGACATGGACAGACGAGATCGATACCTGATACAGGATGCACAAGCAAGATACCTGACAGGATCGATACCAGATACTAAAAATACGAGAAGACGTCATCGATACCGGATACAGGATGCATGGGCGAGATACCGGACAAGACGGGACTGAAGGGATCGATACTGGATACAGGATGCACGAGCAAGATACCTGACAGGACGGGACAGGCGGGATCAGTACGCAAGGAGGATACTGGACAGGACAGGCGGGATCGATACCGGATACTGGACACACAAGCAGGATACCGGACAGAGTCAAAAGGCATGCCTTTCAAGAGTTTCGTTGACGGACTGACCAGGAGTGAAGGGAGTACTGAGTTTAAATAGCAGGGGAGCCAATCAGGCAACAAGCAGCAGCTGGCGCCACACGAGCGGGCACAGGTGAGGGCAATGGGCAATCGTGACACAAAAACAAAATAAAAAAAACAATAAACTAAAAAAAAAAAAAAAAACGAAAAAACACATACCAAAAATTAAAGAAATGCTCTGAGAATAAAGTATATGATTATTAAAAGGTAAAAAAGAAAATAAAATACCGGTAATCTTGTTATTCTCTCAATTATGGTTTAATCTGTACAAATGCAAGATTCATAAAATAAAAATACTGTGTGGGGCTTACTGGAGGTGATGTTCCAGTTCCAAAAAGTCTTATAATTTTTTTGTACTACTACTTAACCTTTACAAAAATCCTTAATAATTAGCAATGGAAAAAACAAAAATAGCACTTTAAGCTTGGACAACAATTTAAGAATATTTCTTGGTGATGACTGCTAACTGCTGTGGCAAAAACAATTTCCGTATGTTCTATTTTTCTTATCCTTTCCAGTGTTACCCTAGCTTTTAATCAAGATAACATCAACATATAATTAAGTACTGCAAGTGACAATACGGAAAGCCCACCACGGTGCTCTGAAAACATGATCCCTTTGGGTATGGGCCCACCAGACACTGTCCTCCCAGACGAGACCCCATTGAACACTGACCATCCGGACACTGTCTCCCCTGATACTGACTGTTTAGACTTGACTCTCTCAGACCCTCAAGCTCAGGTATTCTCAATAACTACTGTGAACATTGACAAATGTCACATCACACAGAGTGACTCAGTTAAAAATTTAGGTGTCATATTTGACCCTGATCTATCCTTTGAAACGCATGTAAAGAAAATTACTAGAACCGCTTTCTTCCATCTTCGTAACATTGCTAAAATTCGTTCTATACTGTCTCAGTCGGATGCGGAAATTATAATTCATGCGTTTGTTACCTCCCGTCTCGATAATAAGTGGCAAGCGGAAGCGCTGTGACCGGGGAAGGAAACGAGGTTGTCGGGCCGGGCTAACGGCTCGGATGAAGGCTAAACCCTTCAAAACGCCTCTACCATCCATTTTCCTATCCAACGTCCGCTCCCTGGACAACAAACTGGACCATTTACAATTGGAATTCTCAACGAACCGCGAGTTGACGAACTGTTGTGCTTTAATTCTGACGGAGACATGGCTAAACTCATCTATCCCGAATGACGCTGTTAGCATTGTGGGGCTAACTGCTTTCCGCGCCGATAGAAGCGGCAAGCTCACCGGCAAAAGCAAGGGTGGCGGTCTATGCATTTATACAAACAACAACTGGTGTAGAAATGCGAAGATAATCTCGAATCACTGCTCACGAGACATTGAACTTTTGACGGTGATCTGCAGACCGTTCTACCTACCGAGGGAGTTTAGCGCGACCATCATTACTGCCGTGTACGTGCCCCCCAGCGCTAATACGAAGGAGGCAATGGACGTTCTCTACCGAACTGTGAGTGAACTGCAGCATGCTTACACCGAGTGCATTTTTATTGCGGCGGGGGACTTTAACCAGGCCAATATGAAAACAGTTCTCCCGCATTTCCATCAGCATGTAAATTTTGCTACAAGAGGTAGGAACACATTAGACCTGGCCTACACAAACATCAAAGGTGCATATAAAGCAGCCCCCCGCCCCCACCTTGGCTCATCAGATCACCTTTCTGTTATGCTAATTCCAGCATACAAGCCCCTGCTGACCAGTGAAAAACCTACAGTGAAGCAGGTGAGGGTGTGGTCTGAGGGGGCAATGGAGGCACTACAGGACTGCTTTGATTGCACTGATTGGGACATGTTTAAATCGGCTGCCACTTACAACAACAAAATAAATATAGATGAGTACGCCATTTCTGTGTCAGCCTATATCAGTAAATGCGCAGAAGACGTCAGCAATACCAAAACTATATGCACCCGTGCCAATCAGAAGCCCTGGATGACTGCTGAGATACGCAAACAACTAAAAGTACGGAACCTTGTCTTTAAATCTGGTGACATGGAGGCGCTGAGATCAGCGAGGGCTAACCTGAACCGTGCTATCAGACTAGCAAAGCGAACGTACAGTCAAAAAATCCAGGAACGTTTCCTCAACAAAACCAACACCAGGGATATGTGGAAAGGCATTCAGGCCATTACCAAATACAAGCCAACCACCGCCCCAGTGCAGGACACTAGCATGGACTTTCTGAATGACCTCAACAAATTCTTTGGAAGGTTCGAGGCACAAAACGGCACCACTGCAGCGAAAGCGGTTCCAAATCAGGACGAAAGAGCACTCCACCTGGACTCATCTGACGTGAGGAAGACCCTGAGAAGGGTCAACACAAGGAAGGCTCCAGGCCCGGACAACATTCCGGGGCGGGTACTTAGGGAGTGCGCCGATCAGCTGGCTTGTGTACTAACAGACATTTTCAACACCTCGCTAGACCAAGCCAAAGTACCATCATGCTTTAAATTTGCCAACATCATCCCAGTGCCAAAGAAACCCCAGATCTTATCATTCAACGATTACCGGCCCGTTGCACTGACTCCTATCATAATGAAGTGCTTTGAGAGACTGGTTAAAGAGCACATCACCTCCAGTCTCCCCTCCTCATTCGACCCCTTTCAGTTTGCCTACAGGACAAACCGCTCCACCAGGGATGCCATCTCCTCTGCGCTTCACCTGAGCCTGACACATCTAGAGGAGAAGAACACCCATGTGCGGATGCTGTTCCTGGACTTCAGTTCAGCATTCAACACCATCATCCCACAACATCTGGTAGACAAAATGAGATTCCTGGGTTTCAACACCCCCCTGCGGAACTGGCTGCTGGACTTCCTCTGTGACAGACCCCAATCAGTGCGGATAGGTCAGAACAGTTCAGATGTCATCTGCCTCAGCACGGGCTCCCCCCAAGGCTGCGTCCTAAGCCCCTTGCTGTTCACCTTGATGACACACGACTGCGTCCCTAGGTCCGCCACAAACCACATCGTGAAGTATGCTGACGACACAACAGTGGTGGGCCTCATCAGGGATGACAACGACCTAGCCTACAGAGAGGAGGTGGAGCAGTTGGTGGGCTGGTGCAGGGACAACAGCCTGGTCCTGAATGTTGACAAAACTAAAGAGATCATTGTCGACTTTAGGAAAAACCAGCCCAACCATGCCCCACTTTGCATCAACAACAAGGCTGTGGAGGTTGTCAGCAGTATCAAGTTCCTAGGGGTGCACATTACAAACAAACTCACCTGGTCCGTGAACACTGCATCACTGGTTAAGAGGGCACAGCAGCGCCTGTACTTCCTGCGGAGGATGAGGAGAGCCCACCTGCCCCCACCCTCCCTCATCACATTCTACAGGGGCACCATAGAGAGTATCCTGACCAGCTGTATCTCTGTGTGGTGTGGAGGCTGCAGCGCTACCGACTGGGGTAGTGTGAGGAGGGTAACGAGGACAGCAGAGAAAATAATTGGGACTACACTTCCCTCCATTCAGGACATTGGCCAGAAGCGCTGCCTATCCCATGCTAAGAACATTACCGGGGACCCCTCTCACCCCCACCATGGACTGTTCACACTGCTAGCCTCTGGGAAGAGGTTCTGCAGTGTGCGGTGCAGGACCACCAGGCTCCGCAATAGTCTAGTCCCACTGGCCATTAGACTGTTAAATGGTCAATCTAACATATAGTTAACTTAAATCTAAGCGGCTGCTAATCTGACTTTTTGCACTACTGGCAGTTTTTTATAGCTTGCCACTCATTGCACATTGCTCTCTGCACTATGGTAATTACAGCGTTATTGTTACAGTGTTAATGTTACTGTGTACCTGACTTGTTAACCTGACTGCCCATTTTGCACATCTGGTTAGCTACTCTTCTTGCACTATCGGCACTATGGTAAAATACTATACGTAGCCAATTACAATACGACTTTATTTATATCTGTACATTCAAGGAAACTGTGGGGGTCAGATGCATCGACATTTCGTTCTGTATACACGTGTACTAGAATGACAATAAAGTAGATCTGAATCTGAATCTGAATCTGATTACTGTAATGCACTACTCTCTGGTCTCCCGAAGTCTAGAATCAAGTCTCTTTAGCTGGTCCAAAATGCCGCAGCGAGGCTTTTAACTAGGACAAAAAAGTCCGATCACATCACACCGATTTTGGCTAACCTGCATTGGCTCCCAAATGTGATTTCAAGGTTCTTTTAGTATTATACAAAATCATACATGGACTTGCTCCCTCTTATCTTTCAGATCTGATTTCCCCCTATGTCTCGGTCCGAAGCCTACGTTCTGAAAGTGCCGGTCTCCTGGTGATCCCAAGAGCAAAGAAGTGTTCTGCTGGTTCGAGAGCGTTCTCCATCCGGGCACCGGTGCTGTGGAATGCTCTTCCCCCTGAGATCCGATCTGCAACCTCAGTGGAAATGTTTAAATCTAAGCTTAAAACTCACTTCTTCTCTATAGCATATGAATAACTTACTCTTTTCGTCGGCTCCAAAGCAGGGGAATGTATGATAATATTCTGAAAAATAGTCTGTGTAATATAGTGTAATGATCTGTGAAGTCTTTTGAGACTCTTCATGATTTAGGGCTGTACAAATAAAAATGACTTGACTTGACTTAAGTTTACGGTTCACGTTCACAGATCCCTTGAACCCTTGGGTTGCGGGGAACCACATCCTGTGGTGTGTCTTGGGCAAAACCAGCCTGGCGGCACCCATCCCTCCCTAGGCTGGTTTTTGGGTAGGGGTCTGCTCCCTCAAGTGAAACAGACATGCTGGTTTTATGGTTACCGCTAAAAGCTACTTTGAACTGACACAGATACAGCATCTTCATCATCTAGTCACCGTTGTTTTTCGGTGTAAAACGTCACCCACTCTTCAGAGATAAGCATTGACAGGGTGTGTTGATACTGGTACTAGATACTAAATCACCAGGGAAAAACGATTTTGAGTATCACATCATGCAATACACTGCATCATTTGTGGCTTTTATGTTTTTGTTAGAAAACAAACTTTGTGGCTATGACATTACGTTCTTTGCTTTTGTGACATATTAAAGTATGGGTGACAAGCTTATTTTAGTTTGGGGGCCACATGGTAGAAAAAACATTCTCAAGGGGGCAGGACAGGTACATAAGAGAGAAATAGAGAGAGGGAAAAGGATAGAAAGGCAGAGAGAGAGAGAGAGAGAGAGAGAGAGAAAGAAAAAAAGAAAAAGAGAAATAAATAAAAAGTGATAAAAAAGAGAGAAATAAAAGGAGAGGTAAAAAAAGAGATAAACACATAGATAAATGAAAAGAGAGAAGAGAGTAAGACACAGAGAGAAAATCAAAGAAAGTTAAAAAGAGAAGATAGAAGGAAAGAGAGAGAAAGACGGAAAATGGGAAAGAAAGAAACAGAGAAAGAAAAGAGACAAGAAAGATTGATAGAGAAAAAGAGAAGAAGTGAGAAATAGAGAGAGAAAGAAAGAGAACGAAAAAGAAGGAGAGGGAGAAAAGGAGACAGGGAAAGAAGATGAGAAAGACATTTGCAGAAAGAAAAACACACAAAGAGAGAGAAAGAAAGTTAGACGGAGGAAAAATAAAGAAAGAGAGCGAGAGAGAGATATACTCAGAGAGAGAGAAAGAGAGAGAGAAATAAAGACAAAAAGAAAGAAAAAAAGAGAGAAAATAGTAGCAAGACAGAAAAAGAGAAAAGAAAATAGAAAAAGAGAGGGGAAGAGGGACAGAAAGACACACACATACAAAAAATGTATAAAGAAAGAAAGGCAGAGGGAAGAGACAGAGAGAAAGAAAGAGAGAGTGCAAGAGACAAAGAAGAAAATAAATGGAGGGAAAGAAAATAAAAGCTAAAGGAAAAAACAAAGAAAGAAAGAAAGAAAGAAATACAGCTAAGGTTGCTTTGGGAGTGGCACCTGACTTTGGCAACATCCAGTGGACATATTTGAAACAGCAGCGCATTTTTCTCTTATGCTTCTCCTCGCATTGTCTTGGGGGCCACAGAAAATGATGTGGCGGGCCACATTGCCGGCGGGCCATGAGTTTGACACTTACACATGTGTATTATAAGCTCTTTGTATTAAAATCAATGTGGCAATCTAAAGAGGTTAACTGAGCTTAGACTGACCTGATCCCAGGCTGGTAGGCAGAGACAGGCGGAGGGAAGTACGTCGAGCAGGAGTACAAACTCTCCGGGAAGGCCGAGCTTAGCGTAGAAAGGTAAGCCGAGGATGAGGTGGAGCACACGGAGGTCGGGGCTCGAGGCCCCTGGTTGATGACCGAGTTTCGGTGCACTGGCATCGCCGGAGAGGTAGGGGGCGTCATGACGGAAGCGCACAAGTCTGTGGGCAAAATAATATTAAATCAGATTCAATGTAATGAATCATTTTGCTTTGGCACCTCTACACGCAACAATTTTGATGCATGAGTTTTTTTTTTTAACAAAAACCTGTTAAACATGAGCACGGTGTTCATGTGAGTGACCAAGCCAGGAGTACAATCAGGAAGCAGCGAGTGCCGATCACAAAGCCGCAGAAGAATTGTTTTGCTGCAATAATTTCTGAGGGAGGAGGAACCAGAGAAGCTGGTGTTTACAAAGGAGATTAAATAGGTGTTGGCTAAGGGGAAGGAAGTTCCTGCTTTCGTTGAAAAAAAGCATCCAGAAAAAGTAGCAACTGGTCCCCTCAATGAAACTTGCCTTACGCATTTCACGTAACATTTTGAAGGGGAAGCAAAGACAAATGTGATAGCGTTGCAAGTCCGGCTAAACGGGCTAAAGAAAGTAATGAATGAAAATGAATATGGTGTGTTTACATTCACTTGAAGTCACTTTAATTTGTACAACAGTGTACAATAAGTGCTTACCTATCATCAAAAGTCATGCGCCGTCACTCCCCCCGTCCCTATTCTTTCGCACACCTTCTTTACGGGGACTCGAAGCCCTCCTTTTCAAGTGCTCATAATAAAGTCACATTTTATTTTGTCAGTGGCGGCAGTGGCTCAGGAGGTAAAGAGTTCGTCTTGGGATCAAGAGATCGCAGTTTCGATTCCCGGCTCCTCTGTGTTACATGTTGAAGTGTCCTTGGGTAAGACACTGAACCCCTAATGCCCCCAATAAGCAGGTTAGCGCCTTACATGGCTGCACGGCCGCTATTGGGAAATGTGAAGCACAATGTAAAGCGCTTTGGGAAGTCTTGACTTGAAAAGCGCTGTATAAATGCGGATCATTTCATTTCATTTCAAAATCATCTTATTTATCCTATTACTTATTTGAATATGTTTTAGTGATAAGAAAGATGTGTTTGACAGCTATCTAGGGTTTACTTTGATCATTTTGAAAGGTCGGAAACAGGCCAATTCGTTTTTAATTATTTAATATTTAGAAAATTGGCCCGTTAAATGAGCAATATGAGCTACGAGCACTATCCCGGAATGAATTAAGCGCGTATGTAAAAGTACCACTCTAGATTTTTTCCATACCTCCGCCAGGGAAGCAGGCGGAATCCGTCATAGGTAAAGTGTCAGTAACGGCAGCTGTGCCCGCCCCTCCCTGTCCATTGGCTGCTAGAGAAGCAGAGGCGTCCTGTCCCGAAGACTCGCTTTTCACTGATTGGTCGACAGCGACGGTCTTGGTGCGATTGGCTAGGAAGCAGGAACTAGGAGATGCTGTAAAGGCCGCTTTACTGGCCCCTAGGAGAAACAACAAGACATCAACTGATCTTATACTTACCCCATTGGCAGAAAATTATACTTATTTGAAGCCGACTGGAATTGTATGCTTGTGTTTTACACTATAAGCTTGTGTAACATGCTTTATTTTAGTGAGAATACAAAACTGTACTTTCTCCTTTTTAAAGAAGGATATTCTGTTATAGCAAGAGAGAAACTGCACTGTAAAAATAATTTCTTACCCTATTGGCGTTGGTATAATTTTTCTCATTTTAAGATATTCTATCCGATTGGTCGAATAAATAACAAAAAATAATCCTTCAAAATAAGCAACATTATTGAATCTAGCGCATTGTAGATTAATTAGCTGGAAAAGGACACCTTGTAATAATTGTCCGATAGTGTCACGGTTGCCATGGCGCCCAATTGGCCCCGCCCGTGTAGCGCCAGCTGCGGCTCGTTGACAGGTCTGGCTTCCTATTATTCCACGCCAGACTGCTGCCTAACATGCATGACTCCCCATTTCCCGTAAAATAAAAGGCTTGTGTGAGAAACATCACGCGTTTGGGTCCTGATCCTGTTCCGGTTCTTGACAGATAGATGTAGCTGTACCTTGTCGTGCAGACGAAAACAAGTGCTAAGAAGCACAAGAGAGATGAAAAACTAAGGAGACTCAAAGTGACCAAAACGCATTATTTTTTTTCTTGTTTTTTTGCCCAGCATTTGACAAGCTTTATGGTGGTACCCGTAGCAGCAAGATGGCGGACAATCATATCAGCTCCCTCTAAGTGAGCCTCATGTTTTGTAAAATAACAACACTTTTTCTCATTATTTTCTTTACCTTTAGGTGGCGCTAAATGATACCCAATGTCCAGTCGAGTTAATTCACATTTCAAGTTTTTTTAGTCAAATAAGAAAATGGAATTTAACACCATTTTTACAATTTATTTAATCTAGTGACAGATTAAAGCGACGAACTACGCTGCGAAAATAAATAAATTCTGATCGAATTGGCAAAGAAATTGGTCATTGCGAGTGTTATTTTTCTTATTTCAAGACATTTGATCTTGTTCATCAAATAAAATAAAATAAAAATAATCCTTTAAATGAGCAAAATCGTCCTATCAAGGACATTGTTATTTATTATTCTCATTAAAAAATAGAAATTCTACTTAAATTGGATAAATATACTTAAAACCAGCAAACCCATCAGCCAGCTGCTAGACAAAATTAGTCTGCTTATCTAAAGTAGATTTGTCAGAGCCAGAACAGAGGGTAGACCCAAACGCGTAACGTTTCACAACAAGCTTTATTGCGGAAGTGGATAAGTCCGGCGCAGGAAAACAAACGCCAGCGATTCGGCGATCGCCGGGCAGGAGAAACAGGAACCCCACGAGATCGGAGGGTGGTCGGAATGCAGAAACGAGTGGAGCAGCCGGGACGGGCGATCGGAGCGTGGTCGATGTGCAAAAACGGGTCAAGTAGCCGAAGCGGGATATCGGAGTGTAGTCGATAGACAGGACGGGTCAGGTAGCCGGAGACGATCGGGAAGTCAGGGACAGAGGAGCAGGATACAGGTGGGGACGGGACAGAAGGGCTACAGGACACAGGATACGGGATAACGGGGCTTGGATCAGGGATTGATACATGATAAAGGATACCGGACAGATGGGATCGATAACTAGCAGGACACCAGACAGGATACAGGATCCGGATCTTAGATCAGGGATTGATACAGGATACAGGATACAGGATACGGAACAAACTGGAGCCAGAGTCAAAAAGCCTGCCTTGCAAGTGCGGAGGTTCGTTGACGGACCGACCAGGAGTGAATAAGAGTACTGAGCTTGAATATCAGGGGAACCAATCAGGAAACGAGCAGCAGCTGGAGCCAAACGAGCGAGCACAGGTGAGGGCAATGGGGAAATGATGACAAGATTTCTTTTTCAATCAGTTAGAACGTCTGAAAACTAGAAAAGTTGCACTTAATAATTTAAGTCAAATTTTCTGCTATGGGGATATAAATTCATTTTTTGCTGTTTAATGCTTTTCTGTATACTAAATATATTCCTGTATATATATTTGCTGTATCTTTGATTGTCCATCAAATCCATATGCTTCAAAACATACATTTGTACAATTGGCAGAATTTTTTTTAAACTTTAAGATATCTTAACATGATGCCTGTTAAATTTACTTAAAATAGGCGATATTGTCTCTTATTAAGCAGATGGTACATTGTTCTGCTCATTTTGAGTAGGTAAAATAATGTTTTTTTATAGAAGAAAAAAATTTTTTATATGCTGCATAAGCCTTTTTTGCCTGGTTAAAGGAATCGTTTTTTAATATTACTAACAAGATAAAACATCTTAAAAATAATAAAAATTACACTCGAAAAGAGCAATATCTTCTGCTAATGGGAAAGGATGTATTTTTTGCAGTGAACATGCTAACCAATGCTAGCAAATGCTAACCATACCTGCTTTTTTCATATGCGTGTCCAAAAGGTTTTGCAGGTCTCGCTCCTTGTCGTTGTTGAATTGGGTTTCCAGTGCGAGCAGGATGTACTCGTCCAATAGCATTCGGATAAGGTGGAAGGACCCTGAACACCATGAAAAAACAAAAGTATAAAAGGTATTTTTAATTTTATTTATTTTAATATTGCTATTTATGCAATTATCTTGCCTCGTAGCAGAGGGCAACAGTGAGATCAAGGATTCTGATTTGGCGCACACCTTAGCCTCAAACAATAGAATTAGTGATAGTATTAGCAATCTCACAGCAGGCCAAACCATCAAGTAACTTTTTTCCCGCTGCATGAACTCTTTTTCAAAATGGACAATTTCCTATCAACCTAGAGCAGGGCTCTCCAACGTGGTACACCTGGAAGACCACTTGAGTAGCCTGCGAATGGATTCTGAAAATATCTCAAGGGTCACTGTGATTTTTTTTTATTAAATTTGATTTCTAATTTGCATTATGTTCAGCTGAGACTAATTTGACTTCCAATAATTACAACCTGGCAATAACATAGTTATAACATATTAACAACATAGTAATAACATGTTCTACAAAATTCCTATTAGACTGGTGGCCTTTTGCGCTGAAATAGTAACAGATAGTAAATCTCAGATTCAAAAAGGTAGGCAACCCCTGACTAAGAGTGTTTCTTTTCCTTCTATATGTTATTGGGGGCGGCAGTAGCTCAGGAGGTAGAGCGCTCGTCTTGGGATCAAGAGATCGCAGTTCGAATCCCGAATCCGTGTTACAAGTCGAAGTGTCCTTGGCAGGACACTAGACCCCTAATGCCCCCAAAAAGCAGGTTGGCGCCTTGCATGGCTGCTCGGCCGCTATTGGTGTGTGAGTGTGTGTGTGAATGGGTAAATGTGAAGCACATTGTAAAGCGCTTTGGGAAGTCTTGAAAAGCGCTATATAAATGCAGATCATTTAATTTCATTTCACTACAATAGGAGTAGCATTCTCATTTGCCGAGCGTTTTGTTTACATTTCGCTGCCATGCACTGAATTAAGCAGAGAGTATAAGCATTCAGTATAAAGTGTAGACACAAAATATAGCAGACCTTCAAGTGACTGCATGAACAAAATTATTTAACATGAATGCAGGGTCAGAACAAGAGAGACGAGGTAAAGAGACAAACACAAGTCTCCTACTGAAAGCTAAGATGAGGAAATTCGACAAAGCATTTGTAGCACTTCACTGCAACCAGGGAGGGAGACGTCCAAAGACCAGTGTTCTTTCAATGTTGAAAATGTTGGCAGCGGAAAGCACAAAGTTTTCACATAAAGACATGACAACCCGATCACGCTGATAAGACGGGTGAGTGTTGCTTCAGCAAAGATGTGCCGAAAGGCATAGATTTAGCATGTGTTGGAAATAATGCGTTACGTAACGGTGTTTTGTTTTCTGTTTATCTCAGTAACGGGGTAATCTAGCTATTTACTTTTTCCGGCGTTACAATGCCGTTACAGTCAAAAGAGTTGCATTACTTTGTCTAGTACCAATCAGCATGTTATCTCATGTTAAGGCTATGTCAGAGTGTGCAGTCTTCTTGTGCATAAGGAAGATAAGCAGGACATCCTGGGTCAGCCTTTTGGCATATTTTTTCACCAACAACAAGCCAATGTGAACACGGCTCTCATTCAACTAACACGGCAGCCATCTACAATAAAACAAAACAATGCGTGCGGGATGACGTCACACAGTGGAGAACGTCCTACCTTAATATCACGAGTTAGAGTACTATTAAATTCACAATACTTAAGATCTCATTTGGGTAAACTAGAGTGGGTGTCTTTCTCTGTGGTTCTTCCATCTTTAAACACTAACTGTTCTAAAACTGCTGCTCTCTCCTCACTGAGAGAAGTCTTGTCAATGATCATAGACAAAAGAGAGAGAGAGATGGATAGAACAAGGGGGAGGATAGAAACAGAGATAAGAAAGTGAGTAAGAGAGGTAGAGAAAGGGATTAGATAGTCACTTTATATTGTTTTACAGTTGACTTTTGTTGTAAACAAACTATTTGAAGTGCAGTTGGAGATTTCTACTTGACCAATTGTCTCAGTCGTCTTTCTTGATTCATTCATTTTACATTGCAGTGATAAACGCACTTTATACTGTGGAAATGTTGATGTGTTGTTGTGTTAAAAAACAGTACAGTAGCATATGTCTACTTGAGCAGTTGTCTGACTAGAGATTGTGATATATTCTATGGAGTGAAACTATTTGTATTAGAATAGAATAGAATAGAATAGAATATGCCTTTATTGTCATTGTTACAACATGGGATATGCTGTGACAACGAAATTGGACGACTCCAATTATTTTACAAATTACTTGTGTTGTGTACATGAAATACAATAGGCTATGTCTACTTGGCCAATTGTATCAGGTTGTAAGAGTTAGATTGCATTTATTAGTGTCACTTTATATGGTTTACTGCTGATTGTTATATTATGATATTGATAATATTTATTTTTGTTGCACTTCAAGGGTAAGATAAATCTGCTGCTGACGAGGTGCAACAAATATTACAAGGTTCTACAGCACAATTACCTGTCTATTCAACTGACTCAAATACTGCCCAGAAAATTTCAATTTTTTTGTCATACAACAACTTATTTTTAAAGTAACAGAAAAGGTTACTTTCCCTGGTTACTAGTTAATTTTGCTATAGAGTAATTCAGCTTCTAACTCAGTTACATTTTGGAAGAAGTAGTGAGTAAATATGACTAATTACTTTTTAAATTAACGTGCCCAACACTGGTTACTACGAATATTGAGCAATTGTTGTCTTGGGAGTGGGCGAGAGGATTTCTTCTTCCGAGGGTGGTCCTGACATAATCTAATTGAGAAGCGCCCAGCTACTTCAAGGTAAGACAATGAAATGTTATTTTCTATTCTAGTTTATATATTGTTTTCTTTCTTTTTCAATCAAATTACGAATAAGATTTCGGATCATTTGTTTCTTAAATTTGAGAGCGCCTCACCAGACCGAACCTCACCGCACGTCACTGTTTGAACAGCAAGCACGCGACCTCGAGATAAGACTGTTTAATGATTACAATTTATGGCCGCATTGTGTAAAGAAAAGCGGTGGCGGAAAATGGAGCGTCTCATTGATTAATGGGGATTTTAAAAGTGCGGGGATAGCGAAACTGACCGAAACTGGCGGCGTTGTTGAGCGTCAGGTTGTGCATCACCCGGGCACCAAAGAAGCTCCAGCGAAGAAGAAAATCCTGAGCTCGCTTTTTCATCGAGCGGCCGCTCTGCTGGCCCGGCTGGAAATACACAAAAATAAAAGTGGATTACGTTAGCACCGAGTTGCCCTTAAAGAACACCCAGTTTGCCCCTGAGCAGGTTTTGAGAATGGATCACCTTTGATGACTTGTTGTGATTTTCTATATTAGATTCCTAACTGGGATAAGAAATAAATTCCATGATCCGTGTCTTTAAAGGGACAGTGTATGATTTGACCACTAGATGTCACTGTATTTTTTCATGCTTGTCAGAACCCGAACAGACGGAGGACCCAGACGCGTAACGTTTTTACACAAGCTTTATTTTACGGGAATAGGGCGGTCATGCGCGTGAACATGAACGCCAGTGATTTGGCGATCGCTGGGCAGAAGAAGTGAGACAGAGGAGTCAGGCGCGGGAAAACAGGAAGCCAGAAGCAGACGAAACCGAAAAGGACAGACGGGATTGATACCAGATACAGGATACACGAGCAGATACCAGACAGGACGGAACAGACGAGATCGATACCTGATACTGGATACACGAGCAAGATACCGGACAGGACGGGACAGACGGGATCGATACTGGATACTGGAGCAAGATACCGGACAGGACGGGACAGACGGGATCGATACCGCATAATGGATAAAACAGCAAGATACTGGACAGGATGGGACAGACGGGATCGATACCGGATACTGGAGACTGGAGCAAGATACCGGACAAGGCAAGACAGACGGAGTCGATACCGGATACTATAGACTGGAGCAAGATACCGGACTGGACGAGACAGGCAGGATCGATACCAGATACTGGATACACGAGCAGGATACCGGACAGAGTCAAAATACAAGTCTTGCAAGTGCAGAGGTTTGTTGACGGACTGACAAGGAGTGAATGAGAGCACTGAGTTTAAATAGGAGGGAAGCCAATCAGGCCACGAGCAGCAGCTGGCGCCAAACGAGCTGGCCCAAGTGAGGGCAATGGGCAACTGTGACAGCGCAAGGAAGCATAATAGCTACAGAGACTCATAGTGAAAAGAAAACGGGAGAAAGAAAGTAAGAAATAAGAAAAAACAAAGAGAAGAATAAGAAAAAAGGGAAAAAAGAAAGAAGGGCAGTACCCAGAAGGAGATCTTCAAGTGTTTTTAAGCCCAAAGACAAAATTGATATGGAATGTCTCGGTGAGTGAACGTTTGGAAGCTCTCAGGATCAAATCAAATCAAAATCCAATTGTATTGCAATATTCAGACAACAAATTGGAACTCAAAGTGCTGTATAAAACATTCAATGTACAGTACATTAATGAATTGCCATAATCACATTTCATATATATTATTCATTCATATTTTTAATTGTAGTTTAACCATTGTGTGTGTATCTGTGTATTAAGTGTTTCGGGTTGTTTGGTTGGTGAAAAAGGAGGGGATTTTAGCGTCTTATTGTAAACTGAAAGTTTTTATACGGCACTTCGACTGGCAATTTATTGCCTGATAAGTGCTTTACAAATACATTGGATTAGATTTGATCAATGTATGTCAAAAACAAATGCACATCAATTTAATGGCTTTCAATCAGAAAATGTGTACGGTAATAGTTCAATCTTCTTTCAAACCATAAAGGCATTACTTTTGTGTTTTTTGGGTTACAGGACATGTGAGGCTTTTAAGTGATGCAACTGAAAATGAACCTTTTATCTTTGCGTCAAAGGACTGTCCATCTGTGCATGGAAGTTCCTATGACATTTAAACGCAGCAAATGAGAATGTCCGTGAACGATCGACAAGACAAGATTTGACGATTAAGGCCCGCGATCAATCGAGAATTTTCTGGTCGTTCTTGTTGCAACTATTTCAGGTTGCGCAAGCCAAGAAATATGACAAGTTCATCCCTTCACAGAGTGGTGTATACCTGCAACAAATGGATGATGGTGATCATTTTTTTGTTTAGGATCTAGTCAAGTCAGGTCATGTTTATTTGTATAGCCCTTTATCACAAGGAGTCTCAAAGGGCTGCACTACAAGTATGGATATACTGTACATTAGACAGACAGATACATCTACTTGTTTGCTTTTTTGTTTCTGTTTGTGTGTCTGCCCTCTCAAGAAAAGGGGTAATGAGTTTACCGTATTTTCCGCACTATAAGGCGCACCTAAAAGCTTTTATTTTTTTCAAAAGCTGAACATGCGCCTTATAATACAGTGCGCCTTATTTATGGATCAATATTAAGTCGCAAAGTCTTCCAACTAACTTGCAGCCGCCGATTCGATTTTCCCCCGAACGCCAAGTAGTCCGCGGTGTATGCTGGGATTTATTTACCGGCGTTTCATTGGCTAACCCATGTGTCAATCATAATTTGAATCGATCACTATTGGCTAAAGTTATTCGGAGGTCAAGGGGCGGATCCTTTTTATCATTTACAGGCTGGCATAGGCTTAAGCTGCAAAACAAAGCCTGCAATTGGCCGAAAAAGACGTGTCAATCATCAGTTGAATCGATCACTATTGGCTAAAGTTATTCGGAGGTCAAGGGGCGGATCTTTTTTATCATTTACAGGCTGGCATAGGCTGAAGCGGCAAAACAAAGCCTGCAATTGGCCGAAAAAGATGAATGTGTATAGCACGTGGTTGACGGCATACAGAAAGCATTTTTTACTATTCTGTATTTGTAAATATTTTATTTTCCTGGATTTACTACACTCACGGATATAAGAGGAGCATGGCTGCACATTATTATTGAACACAACGACTTCGGTGAGCTACTCTGGCTATATATCTTCCCTCTATCTTGTTTCAGACTGAACTCGATGTTTCTGTGATAAGCGGTGCAGATAATGGATGGAATAGAGTGTCTATTTTTAAATTAAACTCAATTCCAAGTGTTTATTGTCATATGCACAGTAAAGTTGCAAGCGAAAAAGAAAATAGAAACTAAGGAATGGTTGGCATTTCTTGAATCCAAAGACTTTAACCTTCCGAATGATGGAACGATGCATTTGAGTGACATCGTACGGACACCGCATCCGCACGTGTTCTCGACACGTATTTGCGTCTTTGCAAGCTTTGGGAATGTTAAGGGGGTAATAAGTTTGTCTGAACTATCTGACTGTTTTGTCGACGTTCCCATTGTAGCGCCTTATAATCCGGTGCATCTTATGTATGGAAAATATAGGACCAAAAACAATTTTTTCGGGGTGCGCCCTATAACCCGGTGCGCCTTATAGTGCGGAAAATACGGTACATATAACCACCATCTTTCACAGGCAGTCAGGTAGGTTGTGAAAAATGCCAAAGAAAATGCTGACTTAGCCCTTTGGATTTTGTTGCCCCAGCATTTTTCCGAGAGAGACATTCCACTCTCCAAGGCCAGTCATAATCTGTGTGTGCCAATGTCACTGCCAAATACGGAAATGCCACCTAAAAATGTATTTGCGTCTCATCGGGGGTGATGCTCTGATGGTGTACAGCCATTCGAGTTTATTTTGTGGCTATTTTAAAGCAGTTGTCGTGAGTCGGCTTCCATGCGAGTATACACGGTAATTGTTACTCAGAGTAACGTGCTACGTTTTGGTGTCAGTAATCTGGAGAGGTAGCTGAATGCCTTTTAAAATGATGTACTAGTAACTGTAACTATTATTTTTCAGTATCGCTCCTAACTATGGCTAGACATCAAAAAGACCTTAATGACTTTGTGCTCCACTACGGTGTCCAACCACTCCACAAAAGACTCAACGGTGGCGTTCTTCCGAAGAAGCTCCTTCAGCTCCTGGAAGACAGCGACGGCCTCATCTGAAGGAAACAAAAACGTCTTTGTCAGGGTCTCCAGGGGGGGTGGGGTTCACATTTCAGAGTACTCACAATCGGAATAAGCGTCGCGCAAACGCTCTGCATTGACACTCAGCAGTGAGTGAAGGCTGATGCTGTTCAGGTCCACGTTGTCCATGTCAGCCACCATGTTGCTCACAACGCTCTGGTCGAATAAAGCTGGACGGGCGATCTGCAATGTCGAAGGGTCAAGTCTTCAGGGTTCGTATGCCTTTTTTCATGGCCGAATTTAAGCATTTTTCAAGCTCTTTCAAGGCCAATTTTCATCAAATTTTAGTACGTTAAAAGGAAGAAATCCAGTGCCGATCAAAAGCACGTTTTTTGTTGTTGACTTTGATGACAAAAATAAAGCTATCTTGCTGCTACCACATACTTGGTGCTATTTTGAGCTGTTCCGTTTTTTGATAAACGATATTTTTTTTAAGGGCTGCTAAAAACTGACATGAATTGATATATTATTTAAAAAACAAAATATGTGAGTAGCCATTTGGGTGTCAAAAGAGTTGCCTCTTCTCAGTGAGGTGAGATAAAAGCCAGATTTCTAAATAGAGCTGTCCTCTTGGGTGCAACCACTAGGAGACGGTCAAGCATCACACGACGATGCCATAATGACAAGCCACCAGAGCAAGCGTGTTGGCCTCATTTTCACTCACTTTAAAAAAAGAAATCCTCAATTATTGCGTCGTCTATAGAGTTGGACTGCCAAAAAACATGGCAATGGCAACAAATTTAAGCATTTTCAAGCACTTCACCCAAAATTCAAGCATTTTCCTGACCTTACAAACACAACATTAAAATTCAAGCATTTTCAGGGATTTCAAGCACCAAGATAAACCCTAAGTGTTGCCGTTTTTTAATCTGACGCGGCTGCCGCTACCTGTGCCAGGTGCAAGAAAGACGTCTGCCGCTTAAGGGAAGAAACGAAGCGGCGTGCAATGGGTAGCTTCTTGGCCGCCAGGCATCGTGGGAGGTTGTCCAGTGAGGAGGCCAACCACAGTTCCCAGTGTTTGGCGAAGCTGCGGATATCCGCTAACAGGCTGACCAAAATCAAACACGACATTAATAACCAAAATCTTCAATCGGTTGTCTAAAACAATGCTTTTTAACCAGTGTGCGATGAGACTTTGTCCAGTATGCCGCAGGAAATTTTCCAATATTATCTTTGCAAAAAAAAAGCATGCCGTTTTTTCAGTGTCTTTGCTTTGTTACAGTTATCAGCCGAGTAACTGTAATATTAGACCATATCAGTAGATGGCAGCTGATTACAATTTTGTTTTATTTAATAATTACCTGCTCATGAGATAGTACAGGATATTTAATATTATATTTAATTGGATTAACGACAAACGAACAAACGAAATAATGGCCTTTATTGTTATTAAACAGGAGTAAAACAAGATTAGAGGGCTTCTCCTTTCAGTACAATGTGCACCCAAGGTTAAAAGATAAAGATCTGTAAAAGGATAAAATGATTAAAAGAAAAAAATATATATTAGTTTGAGTAAAAGTTGTTTAAGATTGCACTCCAAAATAATAAAACGGACCAAATAAAGTGCAAGCCCATCCATCCATTATCTGCACCACTTATCCTCAGTAGGGTCGCAGGGGTACTGGAGTCCATCCCATCTATATTCGGGCAGTGGGCAGGGGACACCCTGGACTGGTTGCTAGCCAGTCGCAGGGCACACAGAGACGGACAACTCACTCACTCACTCATTCACACCTAGGGACAATTTGGACCAGCCAATTAACCTGACATTCATGTTTTTGGTCCAAGTCATGCAGATACATTTTCTGGATTTAATTCTTTCAAAAAAAGGCAAAAAAGAGTTATCAATCCTCCGGCAGATTATTTTTGCTCTTTTTGAATATTATTTTTCTATTAAAAACATGATAAAGAAAATAGTAACCTTTAAAAACTATAGGGGGCAATAGTTTACTTTTGTCCTTTTATTTTATTTTAATATACCTGCCCATGAGGTAGTGTAGTATATTCAATATCCAGTTAGTTTGTTGTCAGGCAGCACGGCGGCACAGAAGTTAGCGAGTGTGCAGCCCAATTCTGAGGTCATGGGATCAAACGTCCTGTGCGGAGTTTGCATGTTCTCCCCTTGCTTGCGGGGGTTTCCCCCGGGAAAGGGCAGTGCAGATAATAGATGGATGATAGTTCGAGGTCCCTGAGTAAGCCCCACACTAGCTACCATTCACTACTGGGGACGCAAAACCAAATATGTGTATGTAATCTGACTCTCTGATTTCAGTATTTTATTTTCTAGTTAAAAATTTGCCGTAGATTTGAGTATATATATAGTAGGGAGAATATATGCATGAGGAGAAATTCAGCACTTGTAAATGTTGTGACGAAAAATAGGTTTTTAACATAATTTAGAGTAGAGAACCTTTCTCTGTGCTTACGGCGCCACCGAAACTGTCCTTGTTTGGTAAAGCTGGTTAAGAGTGCAAAGATAAAAAATATACCAAATAAAGTAAAATCTTCCTCATAAATTTGCTGATTTTTATTATTACTTTTACCAAAAGAAAAGTTAGAACAAAGTAAGAAAAAGTACCGGTAATAGTTTCACTGGCAGAATATTTCTGCTCATTTTAATTATTCTTTCTTTCGAAAAACAAGAAAAATAATGTAATAAAACTTGAAAAATAGGTAAAACATATTATAATATCCAAAATTACAGCAAAATTTGTTAAACAAAACAAATGACCTGTATTATTCCCTGAGCCACTGTGACCACAAATAATAAAAATAACTTGAATCCGGTCAAACTAGACAACACAATATTCAAGCCTCAAAAACAGATCATTAATAAAGAGATCAATAAATTAAACTGGTGGCAAGAATTAATCTGTAAACATGTAGCCGGACGGTGAGTTTGGACATTTTTTTAATAAAAACTAGTACCCAGTTGGAGCTTTTAAATTACTGTACCAAAATATTATATATGAAGTGTAAAATGATCACATTCTGGGACATATACGTCAAAAAGTTACAAATTCCAAGACAATGCAAACCTTTCAGGCATCTCTTGCATGGTGCCAGGAATGAGGACATCAGTCAAAACCTAAGAAAACAATAAACAAAAGAACATTGTTTGAGAATATTAGAGATTGTGGTCACAGTATTAGAATAAAGGTTAAAATCATTGTCGTTTTTCTCCCAAATTATGCATTGTAAAAAACGCATTAAGTATAATAATTTATCCTATAAACAAAAATAAAGATTATTATCCAAAGAACAGGGCAGCACGGTGGCGCAGTGGTTAGTGCGTGTGCGGCACAGTTTGAGGTCATGAGATCGAACCTTCCTGTGCGGAGTTTGTATGTTCTCCCCGTGCTTGCGTGGGTTTCCTTCGGGCACTCCGGTTTCCTCCCACATTCCAAAAACATGTATGTTAGGTTAATTGGCCGGTCCAAATTGTCCCTAGGTGTGAACGAGTGAGTGAGTTGTCTGTCTCTGTGTGCCCTGTGACTGGCTGGTAACCAGTTCAGGGTGTCCCCTGCCCACTGCCCGAAGACAACTGGGATGGGCTCCAGCACCCCTGCGACCCTACTGAAGATAAGCGGTGCAGATAATGGATGGATGGATGGATCCAAAGAACAACCATGAAACATGTTATACTTGAATAATTAAATAACTTCAATCAGGGCCGCAGAAAATGTTGCTCGTTTAAAGTGTTATTTCCTTATTTCATTATATTTTGAACTAGTTGTTCTACTAAAAAAAAAAATACATTAAAATAAGTAAAATGTTCTAAAACGACAGATGAAAAATAATTTTTATCATTTTAAGAAACTGTTTTTCTCTCATTTTGACTAAAACAAATTATCACCACTTTGATAAGATTATTTTTTCTTTTTCTAGAATTTCATTTTGTCTTTCTTGTGAAATCTAAAAAAATAAATTGATCTAAAATAGCATATGGCAGTAAAAATGATTGGAAAATGTATTTGTTTAATAAGGAAAGAAACATTGTTATAATGATAAAAATGTTTTACCATCCGCCAAATCAATGCTGCTGAAATTATGGTCAATAAAATTAATATTGACATGAAAAATGCAAAATGCAAAAAAAGGAAATATTACAAAAAAATGAAGTGCTTCCTTTTTAAATAGCAGTGCATGAATATAGTAAATTAAGCAAAACAATGCTAATATAGCTAATGCTAAATTTGAGTTAATATTTAATTTATTTTGAGTTATTTTATATTTGTTTGTTAAAGTGTCCCTTCAATAAATACATTTAACTATTGCAATAATTTATAACAAGAACTAAACAGTAAATAACTAAAAACAAAGTAAACTTTTTACTGCCAGTAACCATGAAACAAAGAACTGTCACAAAATTAAAATGAACTCAATGGGTCAATGTGTATTGCCCACTATAGATACCACTATAGAGTTTAGTGTAAAACAGTGCTAAAAAGGACGAGGAAGAATATAAATGATGGACGCTTCAATCGAACAAAATGCATCATTTTACTTCTCATTTTTCGCCCAGATTTCTGACAGTTTCGGGTACCCATAGCAGCAAGGTGGCGGAAAAATATGTTAGCTCCTTTTAGGTGAAGCTTATGTATATTAATAATTTCACATTACTTGACCTACAAGTATTTAAAAAAAATACATAATTGTATGATTATCTGAGTATTTTTGCTTGTATTTAAATCAATCTTGTTCATTTTAATGAATAAAGTTTTTCTGACAACCAGGAGCCACTAATATAATAATACACACTGTCTCTTTAATTGTCCCAAAAATATTCTTTGTAAAAAACAGAATTACCATAATTTCTGGACTATAATGATATAGGGTACTAATCTGATACAAATGCATTTCCCTTAACCTTTTTCAAACAATGACTCTGCCAACACAAGACCCACAGTTTGTTCACAAGATCCTTCCTTTTTCATAAAGTTACACACAAGAGAACATAACAGGGCCCACGGACAGACATTGCATTCATTCAAAGGAAGTGACCAGACTCTCCAGCTGTGCAATAAAGATTTAATTTTTAATAAAAAGTTTGTGTGTCATTCCTAATGCCAGAGGATTTATTTCATTGCATGTCCGAATGAAATTTTGCCCATTATCAACAATTATTATAATCAACCAATTGGAGAAAGCATCAACAGGAACTATAACCGGTCATGGAATACGCCTCCGGTTATGGATGACATCAGCGGCATTTGAAAGAAAGGTGCGAATGCCTCTCTCCCTTTTTGTCTACACATGCTTCTTTCTGAAAAGGGAGCCAAGAGGGGAGGCCTGATTGGTCTTTGTCTCCTGGGACCTTGGAGACAAAGAAACCCGGGATCCGGATCAGGCCCATCAGCGAGGAACCCTTCCGCACACCAATGACAAGGCCTGAATGGCCCGTGGATCGGCCCCTCCTTCTTGAGCCGCCATTAAGCCCACAAGGTCAGTCCCCAAGAAGGGCTTTCTCAGTGGACCAAGCAGCCTTTCCTTGTCCCCCACTTGATGTTTTGTCCGACCCAAAGGAACGCAAAAAAGGATACCACAACAAAATGTTTTCGGTGCTGGGTATAAATATCATTCCTACACGCTATGAATTAATTCCTGATCATTTAAATTAATAGATTTTCTTAAAACCGGGTTTATTGATTAGTACTTTCATTCCTGCTACAGAATTTCTCCCCCCCCTTTGCTAACACCCCGAGTTCTTGTGTCAACAATGTTCTTTATTCTTTCGTTTTATTCAATTTTCCTTGCCATGTAAATAAAACATAGATTGTTAGAATAAAGCCACGTTTTATAGTTTACTTGTGTGTCTATATATTTTTTCTTTTGGACTGCCTAATCAGCATCGTTATCAATAAACTGCAAAATTGATCATTTAAAGCTAACATACAATATGTTTAGAGTATTGCTTCCTTAATGATAAATACTACAGAGACCAGAAGGGTCCATATTGGATTTTTTTTTTCGTGAGAACCACCTCACCTTAGATTTGGAACCAAATAAATATAACAATGTGTCCAAAATTTGAAAGTGCACTAACCCGGTGCGTCTAATAGACTGGAAATACCATATACAATACGGTTGTGATGGTAATATTGATGTTTCATGAAATAAGTCTATTTTATGACATTTTTTATGCAAACCTCGCTCTTACTGTAGTTTTAATTTCACGTGCCCTATAGTTCAGTGTGCCTTTTATATGTAAAAAACTGTATTTCATGGAGGGATATTTTGAAGGTGCAACTTATAGTCTGGAAAATATGGTATTCATCACGGAAGGTTAAACAATTTTGACCATTTAAGAATGTTTTTTTTCCGGAGAGATGCTTACCTTATACAAAATGGAGTCACAGACACACAAGATGTCCACCAACAGCGGGTTGTCCAGCAGGGGCAATAAGTGGTCGGGCATTCCTTGCCAGAAGTGTAAAAGGAAGTTTTGGATCTGGAGAAAACATCGCAAGAAATCAAATCAGTGGCGCAGTAAAGCGTGTTTAGAGTGCTATAATTGATAAAGTCACCTCATTGAAGTTGACATTGATGGCGTTGTCAAGGATGCACTGACAGTGTGTTTTGTACATCATGATCAGCGTTTCCACCTACGATCAATATTTATATTGTCATATCAAGTGTTGGGACCACCCGTAATACATTTATGGAAAGCAATTACTTTTTTCTGTAACGAGTAGTGTAACGCATTATTAATATTTTGCAATTCTTCTTTCGGTATTACTTTGTGCATTACTACATTACCCCGCTACTTTATAAATGCAGGTGTAACCCCATGTTAAAAAAAGCCAATTCAAAATAAAGAAATTAAAGAATATTCAACATTTAAATAAACTATTCAATTTGATAGGAAACAAATTATAGTAAATATTTATCGTGTAACTAAATTATCCAAAATAAATGCATATCTTTTCAATTAGCGAACGATGATCTCTTATTCCGCCCTGCGACTGGCTGGGCCCTGCGACAGGGTGTCCCTAGCTCATTCCGCGAAGATGGCTGGAATGGGTACCAGCACCCCCGCGACCCTACAGAGGATAAGCGGTGCAGATAATGGATGGATCTTGTATTCCCTGTTTCAATGTAGTTTAGTAAAAATAAATAAAATAAATAAATAAATAAATAAACATCATAGCAAGGACCAATAGGATTCTTTTGTCATTGCTCGCTGCAGGCAAAACACCCACGACAGCGTAGAAGACAGACAGAACCTGCAATAATCATAGCTATCGTTAGCGAGACATTGTATGCAATTGGTAAACCAAATATCTCCTTTTCTTTATTTAGACTCCACCCGGTTGACGGTGTGATTCGTAAAGGAGTCGTGCCAGCCTTTATTCCCTCACTGCGAAATGTTTTGTTTTCTTTGACATTTCTTTGGTTATCCGAGTGGTGAGATACTCCACCAGGCCAGGTATCCAACGAGGATTCATCATTGAGCTTGGAATCAAGCCCGCGATAGGAATTGTATTATTCCTTTGAACTTGTTTGTAGAGTGCTCAACTTTGAGAAACCAGAGATATCTATTGATTTGGTATACCCTGAATTTGAGAACATCAAAATAGTGTTTTTTTTGCCTTTTTTATGGACCTTATTGTCATTCATTTGATATGTCATAAAATTTGAAGTACTATTGTGTGAATTTAAATTCTGACACGAAAACAGATTTTGGTTGATTCTTACCCCCTATTAATGCGCATAAATGTAAATGTCGTGACTAAAAATAGGTTTTTAACATAATTTAGAGTAGAGAACCAGTCATTAAACTGAAATACAAATAAAACTGGGCTAGTGAACCATGATTGACCAAATTTAGGATTTCTCATACCTCACCTTCAACCAATTTATGTCAAATGTTGTCTATTGTCTTGTCCATTGTTCATGAAATTGCTGGCTTTTGTTCAAGTTAGTTTTGACTCTGGTGTGTCCTCTATTAATTTTACCACTCATCAAACCTAGAACTAGTCCAATAGTTTCTTACCTCTGCCTAACAGCATAGGTGCGACAAAGATCTTTAATTAAAGTGTCTTTTTGGGCACTCTTGCTCTGCTTACGTTGTCACATACAACCCCTGACACGTGTAGGCAATTCCAAAAGGGCGTTTATATTTACATATAGAGTACAGTTATAGTGGTGCTGTCTTAAGCTTAGAGTACGAGAGTGCTGAATTTCTCCTCAAGCATACATTCTCCCTACCGTATATACTCGAATTTAAGACAAATTTTCAACCAGAAAAGAAAATACTGAAATCAGGGAGTGAGATAATATGCACATATTTGGTTGTGTGTCCCCGTTAGCCAATGGTAGGCAGCACGTGGGGATGGCCGCGTGGCTCGACAACAAACTAACTGTAAATTAATGCAGCAAACAAGAGCACAGAATTTGCAGTAAAAGTCTTCTGAATTTTGGTCTTTTTTATTTGTAAGATTATATTTGTAATACACTATGCCTGCAAAACAAAAAGAAACTGTCTTGGACATTACCCAGAAATGGCGAAGGAAATCTTCGAATGGTTTAAGGATAAAAGACATTATGGATATGTAGTGTCTTGGCTTAATGTTATTTAAAAATTCTCAAGTAAAGCCGCATTTATTATTTGTTTCGATTAATTGATGAATTTGATTTTCTTCAAAAACACATTTCATAATTATATCCTCTTTAATCAAATATTGAATTTTGACAAATATTGTATTTTTTTGCAAACGACATCAGAAAATTCTAAAATATAATAATGCAGAAAATCCAAGTGTTTGTCAAATAACTTGATGATGGATAAAGATGTATACAAATGTATGCTGTACACCTGCAAATATGTAAAATACCTTTTTCATAAAAATGGCCTAGAGGTCCGCTCATTGTTACAACAAAATTCAATTCTTTTTTATTTGCACTGAATGAATGTGCTAAGTGGCGCATAAATCACACGACGCAACGAATTGATGATGAAATCGCTTTAATTTTAATCAATTTGTTGTTGCAGCCCTACTCTTAAGATTCCACAAGTCAAGAAATGTGAAAATATGAAGGCTTCACTGCTTCCACGGGTTTGTGTTCATGCTTTGTTCTATGTATTTTATTATGTGACTGTTTTAAGCAGTTTAAGGGGGTCGGCTTCTATGTGATTATATATGGTAATTTGTAGTTTTTAAGTGTCAGTAATCGGTGAGGTAACTGAATTACTATGTAAATGAAGTAAGTAGTAACAGTAACTATTTCCTTTTTTACATTAACACTGGTCTTATTAGATAGATAGATAGATAGATAGATAGATACTTTATTCATCCCCTAAGGGAAATTCACATTTCCAGCAGCATCCCTGAGCTGAGAACAATACAATAATAAAGCCAAAAGAAAACAATATACAAATACCCAGTGTGACGTGCAAATATTACATCTGTATTTCTGGATTATAATGCTCAACAACCTTTTCCCTGGTGAGGTTGCCCTGCAGGATTAGATGCTGAGCGCTGGGGAATTCCGGGAGCAGCGTTCCTGTTTTGGAGCTGAGAGAATATTTCCTGGTGAAGCCTCCCTGAAAATGGCATACATACAACAAACATGTTAACTAACCATTTTTTGGTATTCATATGTGCAACTTGAAACTATTCGCATCGGTATGTACTACTGGTGCAATACTAGCAGAAGCCAGAGGGTGCAAATAGGGCACCAAATGTATTTTCCAATTGCCGAGAGAAAGAAGTTTAAAAAAAATCACTACCTCGTTTTTCATCTTGCTTCCAGAAAATCTGCCAGCAAAAAAAGCAAAGTCACTGAATTGGACGAGACGAGACGAGACGAGACGAGACGAGACAAGATAGATAGATAGATAGATAGATAGATAGATAGATAGATAGATAGATAGATAGATAGATAGATAGATAGATAGATAGATAGATAGATAGATAGATAGATAGATAGATAGATAGATAGATAGATAGATAGATAGATAGATAGATAGATAGATAGATAGATAGATAGATAGATAGATAGATAGATAGATAGATAGATAGATGGATAGATGGATAGATAGATAGATAGATAGATAGATAGTCACAGAATAAAGTTTATTAGAGAAATGGTTGAAAATGAAATGAAATGATCTGCATTTATATAGCGCTCAATTAAGACTTCCCAAGGCGCTTTACAATGTGCTTCACATTTACCCATTCACACACACACACTCACACCAATAGCGGCCTTGCAGCCATGCAAGGCACCAACCTGCTTATTGGGGGCATTAGGGGTTCAGTGTCTTACCCAAGGACACTTCGACATGTAACACAGAAGAGCCAGAATTGAAAACACTTATCAAATAAATCACCTGGTCAAACCTTTCCCAGAATAAACAGAGTGATAGTAGGCACTGCTCTCTTTGATGCCGATGCCATAGTAATGGTACCTGAAATACGACAAATTCATCAGTCACATAAAACCATACGATTGCTGGTTAAGACTGTTGAAAAACAACACTTACTTGGAGTGTCCCCTGGTTCCGAGTCTCCTTGTGGTAAGTAGAGGGAACTTCTGCCGGATTGTCTGACGATTTTATGACAGAATTGTCACGTGTAAAACAATACAAATTAACCAGAAAACAAACATATATACACTATAAGATATACGATCTCACAAGGTTAAAGAGTGTATCTTGAGTGTATCAGGCTGTCTTAGAACATAGAAAGCTAAAACAAAGAAGCAAAACTGAGAGTACTTTTCCAAAAGTGGCCGCACAGGCAGGCTCCAGCTTGACTTTTCTGCAGAAGTCGAGGTAGTGAGCGTAGAGGATGCAGCGAGGAAGACAAACGCCTTCGCATACGATGTAGTTCTCCTCCAGCCTGATAGGTGACACCGCAACAATAATCACGCTCAATTTTTACTATCAATTATAAAGAAATGATACTCACCACTGCAGTGTGAGTTGCGTCTGCTTCTTCTTGTCCTTACTGAGCTTGATAATGCTTTTCCTGGGGGAAGCCTGGTTCCCTTTGGGGCACGGTTCCTCGAGCCTGTCCTGGTCCAGGTCTAGATCCTGGTCTTCCTCTGAGGATGCCATTTCATTGCTTTCTTCAGCTTCTGGAGGAAACCATTCAACACAGATTCATGTTTTCAAAAAGTCTATAAAATAAAGCAAAGGTTCAAATCTCACTCGAAAAGGCAGAATTATTAGCTGTTTTTTGCAGAAGACAAAGTCCATACAGATGTGAATATTGTTGTTTGTGTTCAGATGGTAAGACTGCTACATTGACAGTGTCAATTTCACGTCTACATTCTAAAGTATAGATAACATGTAATTTCCTTTGTACACGTTGTTGTTCAAGGCCGTCTGTATAGCCAAGTGACAATAAAGGATCAATGACACGTTGCAGAGGATCTAATGGAGAAAACATTGCTTAACAAAATGTGTTATTATAGTCTTTTTCAATATTGTATTGAAGGAACATAAAGAAAAATAAAGATTTTTATGAAATTAAAATACCTGACCGATATTAAGTACTCTAAATGTGAGTATTCCGTTAATTTTTAGCACAATTAAATATAGAAAACTGTGAAAAATCTATTCGTACCGGGGGGAAAAAAAGCAACTCACTCTTGTTCTGATACACTTACAACTTAAAGGAACATTGTCAATTATTTTCAGCGCTTCCTAATGGTGAAAAGACTTGATTCATTGACAAGAAATAATAATAATAATTTCCTTTGTATTGTCATTCTTTGTAACAATGTACACAGAACGAAATGTCGATACACCTGACCCGTTGTAGCGAGTCGATGCAGCCGCAGCCAGAGGGCGCCGCCATTATACCAATTAGGTATGTCTCGGCCGAGGCGCGAACCAGCGACCTCCCAGTCTCAAAGCGGGCACACTACCATCTAGGCTACTGAGCTATTAATTTAAATAATTAGAGAAAAGACATGAATATTCATATCGACGTGCATTTTTTTAAAATACTAGCTGGTCGAGAAATATGGATTTATTTTACATAACATAAGGTTCCTCTATAGCAGGGGTCAGCAACCTTTTCGGTGTGGATTGCCCCTTTCAAATTTCTTTGTCAATCAGTGTGCCACACCAAGATTAATGACTCGCACAACATTTTTTTAATATCCAGCAGAGCTGTCATTTTACACCAGTCCAAATATACAACATGGATAGACATTTTAATCGTATAACTCAGTGTTTTTCAACCCTTTTCAAACAAAGGTACACTTTTATTTATTAAAAAAGTTCCCAGGCACACCGTCCATAGAAAATGTTAGAAAATGAAGTTATAGATAGATAGATAGATAGATAGATAGATAGATAGATAGATAGATAGATAGATAGATAGATAGATAGATAGATAGATAGATAGATAGATAGATAGATAGATAGATAGATAGATAGATAGATAGATAGATAGATAGATAGATAGATAGATAGATAGATACTTTATTTATCCCCGTAGGGAAATTCACACCTCCAGCAGTATCCTTGTGTTGAAAATAAAACAACAATAAAGTAAAAGGAATATAATACATAAATACCCAATGTAACGTGTTGTTATAGAGTATTTAAATAGTGCTACATAAAATACACACTGTGATAAAAATAGGGTAATATGCAATGTGGGGGTGTGATTTAATGTGAGCTTTTACTGCCCCGGGTGGAGTTAAAGAGCCTCATGGCATGAGGAAGAAATGATCTCCTCAGTCTGTCTGTGGAACAAGACTGTGACAGCAGTCTGTAGCTGAAGCTGTTCTTCCGTTTGGAGATGATGCTGTGTAGTGGATGTGGTGAATTGTCCATGACTGACCGCAGCTTTTTCAATGTCCGTCTATCAGTTATGTCAAATATTTCACTGTACTACCTCATACGCATATAATTAGTATAAAGAAATAAGAAAATAATACTTAAAATAAAAAAGAATGATGTCGTGATTGCTGATTTGGAGCACCTGCGGCGGCTGGTTTGGCGCCAACAGCCCGGACAGCTGATTGGTGGACACTTCCTTTTTAAACCCCCAGCTTCCTCACAATGACTGCCAGATCATTGCGAACTGTTGCAAGGATCCGACATTCTGTCCCCGAGCACACGATCGCCGACGTCGGTAATGCTGTTTCCTACCTCTCACGCCATCGGATCGGCAGAACCGCGAGTGGGCGCGCCTGAAAAGTTTTGTGGAGACCCGGCACAGGTTCATGCATTTCTGGTGAAATGTCGACTTCTTTTCGACTTGCAACCTCGCAACTTCATGTCCGAAGCGGCAAAAGTGGCTTTCACAATTAACCACCTGACCGGAAAAGCCTGACTCTGGGGAACCGCCGAGTTCCAGCGTGGTTCAGAGGCGTGTTCCTCGTTTGATCTCTTGGCCCAGGAGATCGTGAAGGTGTTTGACACCGGATCTTCCTTGGCCGATGCATCCCGCTCCCTCCTGAATATCCGGCAGGGAAAACGCTCTATCGCTGACTACTCCATTGATTTCCGAACCCTGGCCAGTCAGAGTCACTGGAACGCCGAGGCGCTAGTCGACGCTTACCTCCATAGTTTGGCAGATTATCTAAAGGACGAGTTGGTGTCAAACGCTCCGCCAACTACCCTCGACAAAGCTATCGCTCTGACGGCTCGGATTGACCAGCGAGTCCAGGCACAACGACAGGAGAGGGGTCGGCCGGGACGACTCACTACCAGCTCGCCCAAAGAGCCAGGTGGTTTCCAGACGACTCAGCCTAAGAGTTCAAGTCCCCACGAAGGCATGGAGGTGGATCGAGCGTCGTTATCTGCGAAGGATTTCCGAGGGGCTTTGCTTGTATTGTGGCGGCGAGGGATACCGGATCTCATCGTGCCCGGTAAAAGGAAGAGCTTGTCAGACGGCGGAGGGATCCGATTGAGCTCAGCCATTATCCCAACCTCCAGAACCCCGAGGACCGTCCTCGAGGCTCGTCTCCATATTTCCGGTATTCCCCAGACTCTATCCACGTTGGTCAATTGAAATGAAATGAAATGATCTGCATTTATATAGCGCTTTTCAAGTCAATGACTTCCTAAAGCGCTTTACAATGTGCTCCACATTTCCCAATAGCGGCCTTGTATTGCAGCCATGTAAGACGCTAACCTGCTTATTGGGGGTATTAGGGGTTCAGTGTCTTACCCAAGGAGACATGTAACACGGACGAGCCGTTCCTTGATCCCAAGACGAGCGCTACGTCCTGAGCTACTGCTGCCCCCGACACGTAAGACGGTCGTCTGTTGGGTACTGTCACTCAGATTACCGAACTGGAGGAAATGAAATTATCTGCCAACCATCAAGAGCGGATTCGTTTCCACCTGCTCCCATCCCCCGGTCAACCGCTGGTTTTGGGTCATCCTTGGCTGGTACGGCACAACCCCCACTTCGATAAGCGTTCTGGAACCGTGATGGAATGGGGCGTCGAGTGCCACCAAACCTGCCTCCGCGCTGCATCTCACCCCGACCGGCCCGTCGCTTATAAGCCTCCCCCGGATCTGTCCAAGGTTCCCGCCTGCTACCACCACCTACGATAGGTATTTAGCAAAGCCAAAGCCACCTCATTACCTCCACATCGCCCTTATGATTGTGCTATTGACCTCCTGCCCGGCGCTACTCCCCCAAAGGGTCGGCTCTACTCCCTCTCAGCACCCGAGAGGAGTCTATGGAGGAGTACATTTCTGATGCGCTGGCGTCCGGCATAATACGACCGTCATCCTCGCCGGCAGACGCCGGGTTCTTCTTCGAGGGAAAGAAGGACGGGTCTTTACGGCTATGCATCGACTACCGGGGACTCAATAAAATAACAGTGAAGAATCGGTACCCCTTACCGTTGCTCTCCTCCAAGAGCTACTACAAGGGGCCACGGTCATCACAAAGCTGGATCTCCGAAACGCCTATCACCTGGTCCGTGTCCGGGAGGGGGATGAGTGGAAAACGGCTTTCAATACGCCCCCGGGGCACTATAAATATCTGGTCATGCCCTTCGGACTAACCAACGCCCCCGCTGTCTTCCAGTCTCTCATTAATGATGTGCTGCGTGATGTGCTCAACCGGTTCGGGTTTGTTTACCTGGATGATATATTAATTTTCTCCAAATCCCTGGAGGAACACACACAGCACATCCAACTCGTCCTTCGCCGACTACTTGAGAACTCTCTCTTCGTGAAAGCGGGGAAATGTGACTTCCATGCCCAGACCGTGGCCTTTCTGGGTTATAGCGTGGCGTAGGGAAAGCTGCAGATGGACCCCGCGAAGGTGTCGGCGGTTACTTCCCGGCCTGTTCCCCATGACCGAAAGAAGCTTCAACAGTTCCTGGATTTCACCAATTTCTACCGTCGCTTCATTCGGAATTACAGCACGGTAGCAACGCCCCTCACGGCTCACACCAGTCCTAAAGGGGCATTCCGATGAACTCCCGCGGCCGACAATGCTTTTACCACCCTCAAAGCCCACTTCTTGACGGCTCCTATTCTGCAAGTGCCCGACCCGGAACGCCAACTGGTGGTTGAGGTGGATGCCTCAGACGTGGGAGATGGGGCGGTACTTTCCCAGAGGTCGGCCGAAGATCACAAGATGCACCACTGCGCCTTCTTTTCGCGGCGTCTATCTTCCGATGAGCGCAATTACGATGTGGGGGATCGCGAACTATTAGCCATCAAGCTGGCATTAGAGGAATGGCGTCACTGGCTGGAGGGGGTGTCGGTTCCGTTCTTGGTGTGGACCGACCATAAGAACTTGGAATATATCCGCTCTGCAAAACGTCTGAACCCGAGACAGTCCCGCTGGTCTCTTTTCTTCGCCAGGTTTAACCTCACCCTCTCCTAACGCCCGGGTTCCCGTAACGTTAAGCAAGATGCTCTCTCACGTCAGTTTCAGAAGAAAGAAGGCCAATCCCGGGGTCCGGCGGGCATACTTCCTGCTTCCCGGGTGGTGGCCACGCTTACCTGGGACATTGAGGACCGCGTCAGAGAGGCGTTCCAGGATCAAGCAGGACCAAATACCTGTCCGGAGGATCGTATTTTTGTCCCGGAGGGGATTACGTCCAATGGGGGCACGAATCCCGCCTTTCCTGCCACCCGGGAGCGCCCGCACCAGCAACTTCCTGTCCCGACGCTTCTGGTGGCCCTCCTTGGCAAGAGATGTTCAGGAGTACGTCGGGGCTTGCCAAACCTGTGCTCCAAACAAGTCGTCTAATCAACCCCCTGCTGGTCTGCTACAGCCCCTACCAGTTCCCAATCGCCCCTGGTCCCACATCTCCATGGACTTTGTAACTTGCCTGCCTCAGAAGGGATGATGACCGTTCTGACGATCGTGGACCGCTTCAGCGAGATGGTCCACTTTGTGGCGCTCCCCAAGCTCCCTTTCGCCAAGGAAACAGCGCAGGAGGTCTAGTTACACGTCTTCCGGCTCCATGGGATACCTAAGGACATAGTTTCCGACCGAGGTCCCCAATTCGCCTCGAGCTTTTGGAAGGAGTTCTGCCGTCTTCTGGGGGCCTCGGTCAGTCCAATGGTCAGTCCGAGCGTCTGAATCAATAATTGCAAACGACGCTTCGCTGTATGGTCTCCAGGGAGCCTCTCTCTTAGGCATGACAGCTGGTGTGGGTGGAGTACGCCCATAACTCACTGATCAGCTCGTCCACTGGCATGTCCCCCGTCCAGTGCGTCTATGGCTGCCAGCCACCCCTGTTCCCCCAGCCAGGAGGGTGATGTCTCCTGTCCTTCGACGTTTGCTAATGCCGGCGCTGTCGCCGCACCTGGGCCCGGGCACGCGCTACTCTTCTGTGGGCGATCGACACCTACTCTAATGGGGCCAACCGTAGGAGGATTCCTGCTCCGGTGTACCAGGTGGGCCAACAAGTATGGCTGTCATCCAAGGACCTTCCGCTTCACGTGGAATCGAAGAAGCTGGCTCCGCGATTCCAGGGTCCCTTCCCGGTGGACAAGGTCATCAGCCCTACCACAGTCAGACTTTGCCTGCCTAGTACCATGAGGGTCCACTCCACCTTTCACGTGTCCCGGATCAAGCCTGTCCACCAGAGTCCGCTAGTACCTGAAACACCTCCTCCGGCCCCGCGCTTTCTGGATGGTGATCCCATTTACACTGTGCAACGCCTTCTCCGATCTCGTCGAAGGGGAAGGGGCTTCCAGTACCTGGTGGACAGGTTGGGATACGGTCTGGAGGAGCGATCGTGGATCCCTGCTCGACAGATTCTGGACCGCTCTCTCATCACGGAGTTCCATCGCCAGCATCCTGACCAGCCTGCTCCTCGCCGAGGTCGTCCTAGGGGCGCACGCTCGTCAACCCCGTCTCCGCCTCGTTCTGCTTCTGCCTCGCCTTCTGATGCTGACGATGGGGCTTTGGTACGCTCGGAGGAGTTTTGAATTTTGGATTACTTATTCCTCCTGCCTGTTGGATTACTTCTGCCTGTTGGATTACTTCTGCCTGTTGGATTACTTTTCCTTTTTTTCTGTTGGATTACCTTTTTTCCCTTTTGCCTGTTGGATTACTTTTTTTTGTTTTGTTTTTCATTTTTTGTGTGGACTTCTGGAGCCGTCCCTTGAGGGGGGGTTCTGTCATGATTGCTGATTTGGAGCACCTGCGGCGGCTGGTTTGGTGCCAACAGCCCGGAAAAGGGCGCCTCCCACGGCGCAAGTCTGAGTGGGTTGATTTTGGATTCGTAAGGCTCCCCCGGGAGAGAGCCCTTCGCAGGACACCACGGGAAGGTTCCTGGTCTTTGTCCATCATCACGGATTGCAAGTCCTCCTCCAAGCTCTCTCCAACCCTAATATAACAGACCCCTCCCTCCTGTCCCTTAACTCCTCAATTGCGGCCTTCTCCCCATCCAAGAGCATCCGGCTTATTCGGGTCCGGGTAACTGCAACCTCCCGGGTAAGGACCTTGCAGACGAGCAGGCTAAATTAGGCTCTGCCCTCCCTCAACCTACCGCCCCGCTAGACCCACAAACTCGGCTCGCCATTATTCGCAGGAGCTGCAACCCCCCCCCCCCCATCTACCCACCCACGTCTCATTTCTCTTACCTCTTCCCACCACAACCCAGACGAAGAATCCCAGCTCTCAAAGAAAGACCTTGTCGATCTTATACGATTCCGGTCCAGTCATCACCCCTCCCTCCGAAGATGGCAACATTTGACGGGGAAATGCGAAGACGATCGGTGCCGTCTCTGCGGTGAGGACAAAGAATCGGCCGAGCATCTCTGGCTGCGGTGCCCTGCACTCCAGTCTGCCCGATACCACCGCCAGCTGGGATTCTCCTTTGGAGAACTACGGAGCCTCCCACAAGCGAGTCTAGCGCTACTGAGGATTATCCTTAGGCGCCTTGAGTGACTCAACAACAACAACAACAACAACCAACAGCCCGGACAGCTGATTGGTGGACACTCCCTTTTTAAAGCCCCGGCTTCCTCACAGTGACTGTCAGATCCTTGCGAACTCTTGCATTCCGCTCAGTGAACATTCCCGTCCGATTCAGTTTGAGCTAAGCCTTTTTCCTGCCTGATCTTCGTTATTGACCTGTTTCTGGAGCTGATTACGCCCGCTCTGCCTGCCTCCTGTTACCTGACCGGTTTAGCCTCGTTACCTGCCTGCCTCCTGCCTACGACTTTGCTTACGAACACGACATCGCCTTTGATCTCCAGCCCCGGCCAACGACTCACTATTCCCGCCTGTTTCCGTCCGACACGGAAGTGTCACTCCCGCCTTGCTCGCTCCTGTTTTCCGTCAGTCCTCGGATCAAGCAAGCAAGCCTTACTCTCCCTCTCTTTTCAAATAAAAACTGAGAAACGTACGCTATTGAGTCCTGTGTCCGTTCTGGTCTGTGACATCTTAAACCGCTTTGTTAAACAAATTAAGTTATTAGTTGTACTGTGCTACCTCAACAGCAAACAATTAGTAAATAAAAAGTATATAAAAATCTACTGCCACCTACTGATAGGGATGACTATTACAGTTCCTCGTCTGAAAATTGCAAAAATACTGAATAATGGCCTGATTTTTCGGAAAGATAAAATTCCAGCGGCACACAAGACAAGGTTTCACGGCACACTAGTGTGCCACGGCTCATTGGTTAAAAAACACTGGTATAACTGACCTATTTATCTTCCACTATTTTTGTTCATCAAATAACTAAAATATGAATGTGAACAACATGTGGCCTGTAGCCATTCTGACTTACACTTTTTACCACAATAATTACCCAGAATCAACCATTCTTCATCAACTATAAACTACAATCAAAAAACAAGTAATATGGTCAGCTACTATACCATTCATCAAAAATATCTTGTTGCAGAAAATATCAAAACTTGAAATAACAGCAGCAATGCAGAAGGCACACACACGCTTCTTTAAAATATTCGCCATCAGTAAATGGTTTTCCGTGCTTTGCTATTCAGTGAGCAATGTAATAACTTGCTTCAGTGGTGGTGTTTTTAGCAGTGACAAATGTTTTCAGGGTCTGTGTTTGTTTTCCATACCTGGACACAGCGCGTTTTAACGTCTCCGCCTTGAATTCATGTTCCTGTTTCGTCTCGTAATGACGTTTACACTTGATGCGCGAGGTACAACGCTCTCGAGGCATAATGCACAAAACAGCACAAAGTCTCATTCGTCTGTCCATGCTGGCTGGAAAGAACGAGATGTTTTCGCTCGCGTGTGTGTGTTTCGTTGGCTGGGTTAAAACACGGATCTCTCCTCTGCGAGGCGCCGCGCAAACACGCACTGACACACGGAGGGGCGCTTCTAAATAGCACGGCGCGCAACTGAAAATGTCTAAATTTCAGGTAAATGCGCTTAAAAAAAAAGCATTATAATTTTGCCGTGCGCTCGCGTGCCACTGGTTTACCCCTCGCGTGCCACTGCTGGCAACGCGTGTCATAGGTTGCCGACCCCTGGTCTAGAGGTAGCTGACATGATTTTCCACCACCTTGTTGCCACGGGTACCATGACACACCTTGTGTAAGGTTTTGCAGAAAAAAGAGAGATAAAAAAGAGAATAAAGACTACGTGGTTTGATCACTTTTTGAGTCTCTGTAGTTTGTAGTCTTTCTTGTGCTCTGAAACACTCATTTTTGGTAGTACTCCACAATACAGCGACATCTAGCGGTCAAATATTACACAGTGTCCCTTTAAGCCAGTCTCCAAGCATTACCTTTCAAATGGTTTTTCCTATTTATCCTAACATTTCTTTAATCTTATATTTCTCTTTCTACTTCAAAAAACAAAATAAAAACATTTGAAAAAAAATATCAAAGAAACAGGGCTAAATGTACTATTTGATAAAAAAAAACAACTTAAAAGTACCTAAATAAATTGTACCTCTGCCCTGAAATGATAAAAATAGTAGTTTAATTTGTGTTGTGTGTGTTTTAATCAAAAAGCCTCACAAGTGTTCCAGCAGTATTATTACATTTTTGAAAACATAGTATGACATTTTCATATTTTGTCCCTTTAATTTCAGCAATATCAGAATCATTTTTATTTTCCTTTATATGTACCATCAGTAAAAATTATATAAGGTTGAGAATCCAAAAAGAAGGAAGATACTGAATCGAATGCAGGGACGTCAAATTTAGCTTAGCTCTGGGGTCAGATCCAGACTTTCAGTTTTTAGCTCTGTTTTTTAGTAGTATGCCTATCAATCAGCTTACATTTGTCAATAACCGGAACAGGAGGAGGACCCAGATGCGTAACTTTACTCACACAAGCTTTATTTTACGGGAAGTCATGCACGTTGACACAAATGCCAGTGATTCGGTGATCACTGGGCAGAAGAAGAAAGGCAGAAGTCTGGCGTGGAGCAACAGGAAGCCATAGACCGTCAAGATCGATACCAGTTACATGAGCAGGAGTACGATATCACACAGGACAAGATAGACGGGGACGATAACCGATACTGGAGATTTTAGCAAGGTAATCGACAGGGCGAGACAGACGGGATCGATACCAGACACTGGAGACTGGTGTCCCATAACAAGAAGGACGAGATACACGGGAACGATACCAGACAGGATACATAAGCAGGAAATGATGTCACAGAGGAAGAGATAAATGGGGACGACACCCGCTACAGGAGATTTTAGCAAGATAACAGACAGGGCGGGACAGATGGGATTGATACCAGACAGGATACATAAGCAGGAAACCGGACAGAGTCAAAACACATGTCTTGCGGGTGCAGAAGTTCATTGACGGATTGACAAAAGGTGAGTGAGAGCACTGAGCTTAAATAGGAGAGAAGCCAATCAGTTAACGAGCCGCAGCTGGTGCCAAACGGGCGGGGCCAATTGGGCGCCGTGGGCAACCGTGACAACATTAGTAACCTAACATACATATTATAAACATGGATGACAAGAGATCTTTTTAAAACACAACACATTTTTTCACAAGCATTAGGGAAAAACTGTGGTATTAAATGTGGTAACTAGTTTATCTTAACGGTTGACTGAATGCGGTTTTATACCTGAACCAACTCACCACGCTATAAAAACTCAACACTGCCCTCTAGCGGCCAGACAGAACATTTGATTTTAATTTATTTTAAAAACTTCTCATAGAAATGACTTAAAGACTCGCTTCTTTTTTGACATACCCAGTGATTTATGTCGGGCGTGCCAGATGTAATGTATTAGTACATGGAACAATGTAATCTTAATGGTTTGAATTTTAAAGTACTCTTACTATTTGTACCTGATTTGACGGCCGAATCCTCCTCTGGTTGAAAGTGTTCGTGGAAGGTGTTCTCCTCTTGCGAGTGATTTCCTTGAGTTTGGTAAGTTTTGGTGAAAGCGCAAAGCCTGTCGGAGACTGAAGTCTGGCAGCTACGTTTCATCATCCCGGTCACACCATGCGTGGGGGACATTTGCATCTTTGGGACAAAATTGGTCGATGAAAAAGGAGAAGGATGCGTTCATTGAATCCTTAAGAAGGCCTGAAGCTCTGTCGAGTCATCTGAAGCATGTTTTTGTCAAGGCTCAGAAGGAAAAAAGGCGAAAAGGTGCCGTGTCAAGATTTAAGGTGAGTGGACGGGCCCGGTGCATGCGAGCATCATATTTACAGAGGAGTTTCTTAATCATTAACAGGGAGGAGGAGGGGAAAAAAAGCCTCATCCATCTGTCCATCCATCACCATCACCTTAAAACAACCTTATTGGCAATTCTTGATGTCACTAGTGTTGCGTGTCTGAAAAAAGTAATTATTTACGGTTACTACATTTGATTTTTTTACATTTACTTCATTCAAGTAATCACTGAGACCAAAAAGTAGTGCGTTACTCTGAAAGTATCAAGTTACACTACATATATACTCGCATAGAAGCCTACCCCCTTAAACTCCTTCAAAATAGCCACATAATAAAAGTAATACAACAAACATGTCCACTAACCTGTGAAAGCAGTGAAGCCTTCATATTTATTGGCTTGTGCAATCTTAAGGGCTTGGAAACCACACAGCCAAGACACTCCATATCCATTTATTCTTTGGGCTTCAAACCACTCAAAGATCTCCATCTCCTTTTCTGGGTACCGCCCAAAACATTTTCTTTTTTCTCCAGGCCTGTAAACAATTTTACGAATAAATTACCAAAATTCAGCACACTTTATAGTTCCTGTATAAGCCATGCGTGCCATACCGATATGCTTCACCTGTGCCCGCTCCTTTGGCGCCAACTGCCTCTGACTCTAATTGGCTCTCTGTCCCAATTCAAACCCACTCCTATCTGTCCCCTTTTGTCAGTCCGTCTGCAAACCTCAGTTTGCACTGGGCAAGCCTTTTTTTCGACCCTGACTCCAAGCTGTTTTTTTTGCTCCCGTCTGTCCCCTGGCTTCGACCCGTTTTTGATCCTGACCACGTCTACTCTCCCGTCCCGGCGTTCGACCTTTTTTGTCCCCGACCACGTCTACTCTCTTTCCTGGCTTACGACTCGTTTCCGACCCCGACCACGTTTTTGCTCTCCTGTCCCGGCTACTGACCCGTTTTCTGTTCCCGACACCGCCATCGCTCGTCACGGAAGTCCCACTTCCGCTTCCAGAGCAAACTGCTTCCCACGCCCAGAGATCACCGGATTGTGGGGGCAACCCTTTCCTTTCTTCCAATAAAACTGAGAGAAATGTAACGCAAGTGGGTCCTGTCACCGTTTTGGTCCTGACAATGCGTGTATTTCGTCAGGAAGAAGTAGGTATGGGTCGGTCCTCAATTTCCCAAAATACTGTTTTTTTGGTGGTTTCCTAAGGTGAGCCACCTCATTCGACAGCTGCACAATATTAGTTTGAGTGGTGAGTGTGTTTGTGGCAAAGTTCTGAGGTAATGGGTTCAAATCCAACTACCTTGCTATGCAGAGTTTGCATATTCTCGCGTGCTTGTAGTTGTTTCCTCCGGGCGCCTCCATGTTTTAATATAAAGGTTTGACGACCCATTATTTTACTGCGTCAGTAAAAACAAAACAGCTGCTGTCCCACAGGCTGTTTCGTATACAGTATCTACAAATAATAATAATAATAGTAAAAATAATAATAATAATCGGAGATTCATATCATTTCAAAGTAGCACCAAATTTCAAACCGTACAAGTTTTAATTTAAGTGAGATATTTATTTTGTTAATGCCGAATCTTCTATGAGGAAAAATTGTTGATGTCTTACGTTCCTATCGATTGACAGCCAATCAGAGGGCGATTCCTGTTTCCCGCCACATCAGCGTCCGCGTCGTTTAGCTAGCTTTTTAGTTACACGAAAACGACGAAATTATCAAGTGACACACACTAAACTGCCGTGGAGAAGTTTATGCACAAGAGCGCCAGGTGGAGGTACGGTTATTTTACGTTTTAACATCAGTTAAAAAGCGGTGAGAAGAAAGATAGCCCTTAAGTTACGTTTGTTCAATATTCACGACTCAAGGTGACTTACTAGTGTTCAATTATCCCCCAAAAAAAACTGCAAAGTCAGTTATTTAGTAACACAGAACCCCTGGATATGACATTCGGCTGCTCGGAGTAGGGATGACAGAGTGAAATTACCGTATAGCGGGGGATTCAAACCTTTGGTAATTAGGTATTGTAATGCGTTCCGTAACCTGGTACAGTAATCCTTCGTTTTTCGCGGGGGGTGCGTTCCAAAAGTCCTGCTCCTGATAGTCAACACCCGCAAAGTCAAAACCTTTTATGATTTAAATTGTCATAAATTGAAGCTAAAGAAAAAACCCATTCACGCACTGAAGCATTCATCTAATAAAACTAATAGTAATACTCTACAGGCTGCACCTGCCCAAGACACAAGCAAATGATGCCCTTACGATTGCTTAAAGAATCTGTGAACTTTATTATAGGCCTGGGCTATATGACAAAACTTGTTGTAACGATAAAACATTACTCATCAGTCGCTATCGACTATTATCGCATATTTTCTTTCACACTTTAGGTCAAATTTTTGCCTTGAGTGAAAGTTGAAAAGCAGATTCTGCTTTAACCAATCTTTAATGTCGGAACAAAGACGCATGGTGACAAACTACACGACGTTTCACAAAGATGAGGAATATTAAACAGAATTAAGTTAACCAAAAGAGTTAATCAAAGCAAAACATTGCACACAATTCATAGAACAAATGCACAAATTAATTTTATTTAACACTCAAGTACTTGTTAAAAGGATTCTAAAATACCTTTTTTTTTTCAATTAGGCATAGAACATCCCTGCACAACTGAGCAAATATGTTGTAAAATATTCCAAGCGCCAGAGGAGTCTAGAAATGTAGACTCAAAGTTGACTGATTTCCCTCATATCCTGTGATGTCACCGAATGAAAACAATGGCGGGTCACATTAAAAATACACATCGATTGTGGTAAACAGCGAATGCATAGAGAAAATTTCTGCTTGGAAAAAATGTGAACTTTGCTTATACCGTGTCGCTGGGAGACTTCTGACTGCTGTGTACGAATTGCGTGCTTAGATCATCAAAAGCTGCATGAGTTAAGTTTACCTGCTGCAGTGTACAGCGTGCGCTTCCTTTTTGCCTTTTTTTTTAGGTAGTCAATTTGGGTTTTTCCTTTGTGTTCTTTGCCGCGTGTCTTGCAACCGGCATAATATTGTCCAGATAGGTCCCCATTAGCGTAATGGCTCTGTAGGGTACTAGGTTTTTACGGTCCAGCATAGCCCCATCAGCAGCCAGCTAGCTGGCTAGCCTGCCGTGCTCATTATTTTTCCCCTGGCTGGGTTCGTGTTTGTTGCGGTAGTCGTTTTGCGTTGGAGGTTTCTGGGTATCTTGGCTGCTTACTGCATGGTTTTGGTCAGCCAGCCTCCCGTATTTTCCGCCGATCCGTCCCGGTTACCCCTCTTTAGCAGCCGGCTAGCCTGCAGTGTCCTGGCTGGGTTAGCCCCTGTTAGCTCTCTGTGTGTTATTTTTGTCAGTTCGCCCCATGTAGACTGCTCGCCATTTGATGTACCATTGCTGCACCCATCTGTGACGCAATGCCAAGGCATTCTCCACTAAAACTACCAAAACTTGGCTCAAAACATTCAATACCTTTTCGACTAGTTAACACATCAACCAATATTGTGACTGGCTTGCATGGGAACGGTGTTAGCCTGATGACGTCACAGCTCAGGAAGTCTAAGAAAAATGCATTACCTCAGAAAATAAATGGAATATACCGACGTAATATATATTTCTTCAAATTTTGGTATCCCTTTAGAGCAATGGCTCCCAAACTTTTGCAGGCTGGCGCCCCCCTTGGCGTCCCCAGTGTATTACTAGTAACCCCAACCCCCGAACACTATCAGACATTTTTAGCTAGAGTCACAGCATTTGTTATTCCTTTGTGCCTTTGCGAACTTTTTTCGTACAACGTGAAGGTCGCAAATGCTGCTTTGATTGAGGTTTGTTTACCTCTCAGTCCACTTGTAGATGCACCTTCTTTGTCTTTTACTTGCAACCCCTTTTACATGCCGTGATAATTTTTAAGGTGCTGGTACAAATTACTTCATTCCTCTGGACCTAGCGACCACGCGAAAGTAAATTTTGCAACAGGCGTTTTCTTCTGTTCCACGTCCGCTTCGTCAAAACCAAAATAGGTCCAAACAAGTGATGTACCACCCTTCTTCGGTGCAAGTTTTTTTTCCTTCACGTTCTTTGACTCTGGGACTATGTTTACGGAGTCCGCCATGACACACAATGAGCTCACACGGTGGGTTTGGCATAGTGTGTTGCTTTCAAATTTTGAATCGCGTTTATTGGCTTGTGCTATTATTAAAACTTGCCTCTGACTGGTCGGCACTTTTAAAACTCGAACAGTAACAATTGTGGTTGGACAAACCTCCATCACTCACTACAAAACTTTAAAAAGAACCGCAGTGCTTTGCGGTCTCACAACCGCATTAAATACAAACTTCCGACTTTGACTTCAGACTGTCGCCCCCCTACCGTTTTCTTATTCCTCACCGCCCACTTTGGGAACCACTGCTTTGGAGCCCTTTGTTCATAAAGTCTTAAGATGTCTGACAATGTTAACAAAATAGACAAAATAAAAACGTTACAAATAAATGACCAAAACAGCTATTACTTTAAAGCAGTCATGTCCAAAGTCTGTCCCGGTGGGGCGGTTGTGACCCGTGAGCAAATTTTCACTGGCCTGCGGCAATTGTCCTAAAAAGGGTATGTGAATCGTCAGTAACTTTGACTGCATTACAAAATAAATCTGTAACAAAAATAAACTAATTGATTGACTAAAAATACACCATTTCATCAGATGTTGGCTATAGGCCTTTGACCACCTTGCCCTTGGCTTTCTGTGAGAATTTTAGACCATTCTTTTTCCGACATGGCGACTTTAAATAAAATCGGAAAGTTGACTGAAATTGTAGGTTTTTTGTTTTTTTTTACCGAAATCCAAAACAACTGCCAGACAAAACATACAGACTACAAAAAGCTAACTGGAAACTATCACTGTGGAAAGGTAAACTAACTGGAACCTGTTTTTAACAGTGCAGCAGTGCTACTAAAGTGAGCTACGTGGTCACAAAGCATTGCAACCCTTACCCGGAGGGTTATTCTGTTAAAGACGGTTCAAAGAATTCCAGGCTGAATAGTCGGCCCTCACACATTTTCAGCTTACCAATTCTGGCCTTTTTTCTGAAAGGTTTGGACACCCCTGCTCTTAAGGTTACAGGCCAGGAAAGACAGTATGTCCACAGTTTCAGGCTATAATTCTGCTCTGTGACTGGTCACTGTGTTTCCCACCTTTGATTGTAGGTATATGCAGCTAGCATCTCGCCAGCTAGCTGTTTGTTGCGTATTCGCTTAGTGCTTGTTGGACGTCTTCTAGCACTCGTTTGGGACTGAATTGTTTTTCCTTCAGCGTAATCTAGCAATACTGTTTTAAATGGTGGAATAAGTTTGTCGAATTGCCCGTCTTGGTTGGCACATGTTGTTGGCATAGTTGGCAGTGCACAATGCTGCTCGTTAGTCTTTTTTTTTTCTTTCATCAGACTTTTAAGCAGTGTTGAGCACATTACTTTAACAGAGTAATTAGTTATAGTTAATCATTCTTCTAAAAAGTAACTGGGTTGGTAACTGAATTACTCTTTAGTAAAAGTATCTTATCAGGGAAAGTAACCATTTCAGTTACTTTTAAAAGAAGTTGTGGTCTGTCAAATATTTTTTAAATTTTCTGATTTGGGTCAGTTAATAAGGAAGGACAGACATAAAGTGTGTTATAAAACCTTGTAATATTTATTGCACCTCACCAGCAACAGATTTACCCTACACTTAAAGTGCAGTAAATACAACCAAATCACCAGTAAACAATATTGAGTAAGTTTAATGAATTGAATATGAAAAAAAATACAATAACAAAATGAAAAAAGATAAAATAAGAAAAAAGGATAAACTATACATTTTAATATAAATACACTAATACTGCAAAACAAAGGAAATAAAGTTAAAATATTTAAATCTACCTGCAGCACGGCAGCGCAATGGTTAGCGCATGTGCAACACAGTTCTGAGGTCATGGGATCAAACCTTCCTGTGTGGACTTTGCATGTTCTCCCTGTGCTTGCGTGGGTTTCCTCCGGGCACTCCGGTTTACTCCTACATTCCCCAAAACATGCATGTTAGGTGAATTGGCCGGTCCAAAATGTCCCAAGGTTTCGTTTGCAAACGATATCAGCCCGCCTTTTCTTTCAGTGCCTAAGTAAATACTATATCCGTAATCGCTATCTCACGATGTGGTAGTTGCTATTTTGAATGGTGACATGTTCCTGAAATGACATGACATAAACATCTTGGAGGACAGCAGAAAACTGCGCCGCTGAAAACAGCGTCAGGTTGGCGGGTGCATGCAGCCATTAGTGCTCTGCAGCCAAAGCGATGCAACACTTTTGACCTTCAGTAATGGCGGAGTAATTAATTAAGTAATTAATTAATTGGATTAATTAATGAAAAAAATAACGCCATTACGAAGCCGTATTTTTTATAATGGTGTTATTTCCAACACTGCTCTAAAGTAAACAAAATACCTCTAAACAACTGAAGATGGAGGCTATGACTCTTTTGGCATGCATTAAGTGGGTCTGCTAGGTCTCCTTTGTCTCTTTATCGCTTATTTTGACCATGTTGTAGGTTCACTCTCACTGTGTGAGCCACGAGTCCTGAGTAATTATTGGCTGGTCCTCTTCACATTTTTCTTCTCCTGAATGTTGGTCTCAAACTTGTGTTTTCATTGCATTACCGCCTTTATTTTTGTTGTTCGGATGTAATTAGTTAAAATAATCGACTTTTATTGAACGTTTTTATTTATTTTGAAAAACAAATTATTCCACGATAGTTATCGTTTTATCGCCCAGGCCTACTTTCTAAACTTTTTTTTCTTTACAATTAACTTCTGTACTGTCAAATTTTAATTCTAAAAAAAATCTTGCTGCTTGAATACACAAAAGTATTCCATTTTACTTTATATGATATTTTTTCGAGATCATGTGGTCAACAAAATTATGGTGTGAAATAGAACATTCCAAACAACAAATAAAAGTACTGTACTTTTTAAAGGTTTTTTTTTTTTTAAACAATCTAGCCACCATATCACACTGTTGATTGGGAATGTGAAATATAATTGGTTGACTGACTTAGGCACTTGTGCAGATAAAGCAGTTTTCAATGGGAACCTGATTGAGGCAAACATCTCAAATTGGGCCAAAAAAGTGAATTATGCACTCGTTATATTAGTGTGATGATATATCTAGCGGTTTTACTTTTTGTAGTTTTTTGTAGTAATAATTATATTTTTTTCTAGTTTTGTTAGGTGGACCCTAATAAAAACTAATCACGGATTAATTCTGAACGATTAAAAACTATTCTCCAGATTATATTTATTCGCCATCATGTGGACGTTATGGAAAACTACTTCCTTTTAGCGTATCAAGAAGTTTGACTTTGTTGCTGATAGAAAGCATCTTCCTCTGCCTTTTGTTTCTGGTCACAGTCAGTCCAGAACATTTTATTGACATAATGGGTTTTAGAGAAACTTAAAATTGTAAAAGATTGACATATAAGTAAGGTAGGTTCATCTAGCTGTTTTACATATGTTTACAGTTTGGACCGCAACGTTATTGACGCACAGGCAGAAAAGGGCCGGGCCGATTGTTTAGCCAATCATGTTGAAAATCCGCAAAGTGACAAGACTAAAAAGTAAAACCGCTATACAGTGAGGGCGGTAGGGGACAGCCAGTTAAAAATACAACTGATTTACTCTCATATAACTATAAAATACAACACTGAAGTCAGGGGTCCATTAATACGCGCTTAAAACAAAATAAACACAAGGGGGCTTAAGACCTACCAATGGCCCACGGTTATGAGTTGTCTTCATGATCCCCTATGGCCTGATCTCTTATTCCTCTTCAGTCAATCGGTGCCGTCCCTATTGTGAGCACATCTTATTTGATTGAGATTAAGTCTTTCATTCCCTTTTTTTGCCCATCACGATGTGTTCCAAGAAAGTCAGTGATAAGGGGGAAGAAAAGATGAAAACCGCGAAAAAAACAAAACAAAAAAAGATGGTCGAATCAATGAAGGAAGCAAAATACGAAAATGATGAATAAGTGTCTGCCATTGAAGTGTTGCCTAGAGATAGAGTAAATTGTTTAAAAGAGTTTTGTCTTTATTATTGGTATTGTTATCATTATTATCTACACATTTCAATAATTATCGTTATTAAAAGCAGTTTGAGGTGATCAGCCTAAAGGCAATGTAGTTTTTGTATGCAAGTACAAACAGTAATGGGATTGTCATGCCCTTATAAGATTATCGTGCTTTGAACAGCTCTTTATTTTCAATAACGGTGTGGATGGTCGATTAGCTATGGCCATGCAACTTAGAGAGGAAGGCGATTTGTATGGCCTCTTTGTATTTCTCTGTGATTTTAGTCTTGGCTTCCTTGGTTATCATGTTTTTGCTTCTCGCTCTAGCATCGCTGCAAGCTCTAGGCTCCTGATGAATGAATACAGTACAAAAAGTATAGTATTGTGTCCAAAATACTTTATGAAGCAGACAATATTTTGAACTGAAAAACAAGAAAGACATTGTGGGAGGTATTTCAGCCAATATGATAACACTTTATTCATGATGGCGTGACGTAAACCAATAGCTGACCAGCATGTCATATGATATAAATCAATAACAGACAGGCAATTCAGAGACACACAAATTTGACAAAAATGAATTGATTTACACTAGGGTATTTATCATAAAGAGAGGGGCATAGAAAACCTTTTATTCCACCCTGTAAAGTGAAAACTTTGTAAGGCAGGTTTGTTGTATCCTAGGGTCTACTGTATTATAAAAAGTAAGATAACTGAAGCCAGCAATAAAATCGTATTAATTTTTTTAAATGCCGGGAATAACCCGGAACATAACAGGAAGGGTTAATTATTAGTGTCAGGGTTATTTTGTTCAGAAGTTAGGAATTTTTAATTTAACTCCCTGGTGGTTTCATCAAAGAATGGCAGGTGAATAAAGTTCGACACAGATTTGTACAGCAGATTAAAGTCAATGAATGTTATCAGCGAGGTGCCAATTGTTTGGCCTTGGCAGAGGTCTGCTCTCTCATCAGTGGCTTGGTCATAAATAAAGTTTCAGGCTCATATTTCAGGGATTGATTTTTTTTCCCTTTTTCTTTGTGTTAATAGGTTGTCTTTGGAAGATGAGCATCCCAGAATCTACAGCCATGCAGTCGTTTTTGAGCGACCAAGACAGGTTAAGAAACAAATTCTTATAAATATAGCATGCCTTAAAGGGACATTGTTCATTTTTTTAGCTCCTCCTCGTGGTCATTTTTTTACCAAAAATAATAAATAATAAGCAGAAATACATGAACTATCAACTTGCATTTAAAAAATATACACTTTTCCTTGTTTTTTGCGGGCTGTTGCATTTTCAATAGGACCCGCGATAGTCAAAATCCTCGAAGTAGAAACTTTGATTTGTTTTATTTATTTATTAAATAATCTATAATACATTACAACCAAAGAACAAACCGTGTTTACAGGCTCAAGCATTTGGTTAACGAATGAAAGTACTCTACAATATAGTTTTTCCCCAATATCAGTATTGTTACACGCTGCTGCCCGTCTATGCTGAGATCCGGCTCATCTTTGAAGAGTATGCCGATGTTTTACACCGAAAATCAACAGCGGCCAGATGATGAAGGTGCTGTATCTCCTGCTACTGGTAATCATGAACGCGAGTACTATCCGTCTCATGTGGGGGGAGCAACCCTTTACCCCCAAAAAAGGCCTGGAGAGGGATGGGCGCCGTTAGGCAGTACTTCCCCTAGACACACCACAGGAAGTGTTGCCTTGACGCAGGCCCAGCCCATTCCTACCACGCACAAAATCAAATTACTCTTGATTTGCCAGAAGTTTGTTATTTGGCTTTTCATCATAAAGTGTCTCCACAATGAACATAGATTGTTTAATGAGCTCCTATATAAAGGATTATTTTGCGATTTACAGCCAAAACGGAGTCTGTTGATGTGACACCTTGGCTGTTAACTGTAGTTAAAATTGTATCTTATATACAATGGACCGAACCCTTTAGTCAGTCTGTATCGTCTAGGTTTTGCAAGTGCGGCAATCAGCTTCGTTTATAACAATACACCAAGTAAATACGCAAATTCTATTGGGCTCAAATTAAAAAATGTCAATTCTGATGTGTGAGGTTGTAATAGGTGAAGTGTGAAATGTCAAAAATATACTGAAAAGTTCAGCAACAAAAAGTCTTCAAATAAAAGCTATTTATTCATGTCCAGGTTTCAAGACTCTGGTCCACCTGGGCCTTGCACCCTCTGGACAGTGGAGATAAAGCTATCTCACTTGGACTGGAACCCTGAAGCAATACTGATCCACTTCCAGGGACAGTACCCGAACATACTAGATTTGGACTACTTCATTCTGCAGCAGGCAATTCAGAACACACCCAAAACCAAGGCTAAAAAAGACGTGGGCGAGTTTTGCTTGGTTGAAGACGTGAGCACTGCACTTTGGTACAGAGGGAGGGTTCAGAATTGCAAAGGCAGCACGTCGGACGTGTTCCTCATCGACATGGGCAGCGTCTTGCGCGTCGAAGCGACCCACATATCTTCGTGCTCCAACGATTTTTTGCTCTTGCCTCCAAAGATTGTTTGTGGCTTCCTTGCTAATGTGCTTGTGCTGGGCAGCGGCTCCTGCCAGTCCTCTGCCATTATAAACTTCCTCCTGAGCCTGATCGGGAAAAGCGTCAAAGGACATATTCAAGCTATCCTACCTTATAAAGTTCTCCTGCTGGATATTCCTGACATCAACAACGAGCTGGTCAGGCAGGGGTTTGGAAAGCACATGGACAAAGAGACTTTTCTCCTGTTGGTGGCTTTGATCATTAAAGTGCCGCTCAAACTCGGTGAACACAGTGGAAACTTATATCGTAACAAGTTTTGTGGGTTGAAGTTCTATAAGGAAATCCTACCTTTTTGTGAACCAAGTATCAGCTGCAGTAACCGTGTAGAAATCCGTGTAACGGCTGCTATCGATTCAGGACTCTTTTACTGTCAGAGGGCGAGTACAAAGTCTGATTGTTTGGTGATGTCAAAGAAGTTTGCTGCAGCCAATGACGACAGCAAATATCCCCATCAGAGGACTCAAGGAAATGTGAGTTCTCTTTGCTCTGTGAAAGGCAAAAATGGGAAATGGTACAGAGGTTATGTGCTGTCCCTTCCGATAAATTCACAATTGTTGGTATTATATGTGGATTTTGGATTCTCTGAATGGGTCAAAGTGGAAGAAGTTGACAGTTTGCCACCAGAGTTCTACTCTACCTCAATCATGGCCTTTCCATGCTCGCTTTCTTCTTTGAATGCTCAGAACGAGGGACTCATTCATCAGTTGAGTTTCCTCAAAGCAGGCTTGCTAGGGAGAGTCTTAGACGTGCAGGTTGATCGTTTTGACGAAAAGCAATGTCTCTACTACATCACAATCATCAGGGTTATAGATGAATATACTACAACAGTATCACCAGAAAAGCAACCTAAAATAAAAGAATTTTGTTCTAAGGCAAAAGAAGTGTATCCCAAGGATGACCCCATGTTCTACGAAACAATCATAGACCAGGAGCTGGTCAAAACCCTAAAGGAGGAGGAGCTGCAGGTGAACTCTGTGTTTGAGGGCTACTTGGAATACGCCTATGATCCACACCATTTTTGGATCCGAACAACAAAGCGAAACGAAAAGTTCCAGGAGATGATGAATCAAATTAGTAACCACTTTGCTGGCATGAAGCTTCAAGATGGTATTTTGCAGGACCCTGAGACTGGGGCACTTTGTTGCGCCATGTATGAAGCAGACATGCACTTCTACAGGGCAGTGGTCACCAAAAAGCTTAACCACGGCGCTGTCGTTTTTTTTATTGACTTTGGCAATGTTGACAGAGTTCCTTATGCTTTTATCAAGAAGATTCCTCAGACATTAGCCATCATTCCTGCATTTGCCCTCTGCTGTTCATTAGTTAACGTGATGCCCATGGACGACGTTTGGACCTGTTTCAACTCTGACTTCTTCAGAGCGACACTGTCCAATAAGAAACTGATTGTCCACATTATTAAAGTCATGCGACACAAATGTGTCGTTGATGTGCACAAGGTGGAAGGCGACAAACATGAGAACCTGGGTATGCTCTTGGTGTCTTCCAAACAAGCCGAATACTGGGAGACCATTCCAGTAAAACGTGTGGGAAAAAATCTGGAAAATTCAAATGCAAATAAAGTGATTTTGAAATCACACATCTTTGGTCGTAACATTTTAGAGCAAAAGGAGAATACCTTAGAAGAAAAGTTCCCCATTCCTCCAAACTTCATTATACAAAACAGGGTCAGAAACTTTCTGGTAGAGCAGAGTGTGGTGAAGCAGAAAGTGGATTCTCCTAAGGAGTTTCTATACTCATCCTTTGAGTTGGTGCCTAGTAGAAAAGAAGAAGAAATAAGTATCTACACTTTGCCTCACAAATACCTTTCCCTGCCATTTAGCATCCCAAAAGTCACAGAAAATAAAGATCAGACTGCCATGAAACTCACAAAGATTGAGGATCAGACTGTCCTGAAACTCTCAAAGAATGAGGATCAGGCTGTCCTGAAACTCTCAGGGAATGAGGATCGACCTGTCCTGAAACTCTCAGGGAATGAAGAGCAGACTGTCCTGAAATTCACAAAAAATGAATATCAGACTGTCCGGAAACACACAGAGAATGAAGATCAACCTGTCCTGAAACTCTCAGGGAATGAAAATCAACCTGTCATGAAATTCACAAAAAATGAAGATCAGACTGTCCGGAAACACACAGAGGATGAAGATCAGACTGTCCGGAAACACACAGAGGATGAAGATCAGACTGTCCGGAAACACACAGAGGATGAAGATCAGATGACTTTAAAAATTCCAGAGAATGAACGAGAACTAATTGAGACCAGTGTTAAGGATACAGGCTTAACCATGACCTCCATTAAAACCTACAAAATTAGGCCCAAGTGTAAGAAAATCTCAAACAAATGGTCAATATCACTGCGCAAAAAGAAAAAGTACATTTCTAATCTTCCGTCTGTCCAAGAGCAAAACCAACAACTGTTTATGCCACAATTTGAAAATAAGGAGCATCTCCCTGACACCTATCAGAAACTTGTCTTCGCTACAGTCTCTCTTAATAAAGAGTACGCTGGTTTTGCTGCCTCAGTGACGACTCCCTCAGAGTTTTACGTTGTTCTAAATCACTCGTTTCCAGTTATGGCCCAAATCGCCATCACGCTGGCAAACCTCTCAGAGTCTGAGTTCTCTTTTTTTCCTGAGTCGTCACTCATACCCAGTGCCAGCTGCTTGTTCAGATCAGTCCTCAACGGTTGGTGCCGTGCCGAAGTTCTAGATGTGGACTCAACCAGAGGCGTCCTCAACCTCATTGACTATGGCATCTGTGAACAATTCCCTCGTCAAAACCGCAGCGACTTGAGGATAATCCCGAAGGATCTGCTCAAATTTCCTAAAGTCGTGTACCCTTGCGTCCTGAGCGGGGTGAGACCTACCAGAGACGGCGGTCACTGGAGTGACGAGGCGACGGTCTATTTGCAGAAATTGATGGACTCTAAATTGAAGGTGGTCTTCCGAGATGTACTTCCAAACACATGTACTCACCTTGCGGATGTACTGGTAGATGGTGTCCATGTTGCTAGCAAGCTAGTGGCTGCCAGACATGCCGTGTATACCGACGCCATACAAGAGAACAGGGAAACGGCTGCTGTTGTTTAATAATGTTAATACACAAAGACTCACTTTCCGGTGTGTTCAGGTTTCAAGGGCAGTTTGTTGAAACAAAGGTAGAGCGCTAAGGACCTCTAGCAGCCTTATCTCTTACCTCTGAAGTTGAAGTGGGGAACGGGCAATGTTGTTTAATTACTGCACATTGAAAGTTTTGTCTATTTAAACGTAGCCCTCTGCTTGCTAAGGTGTGCTGCTGTGACACCACCAGGATTTGGAGGGTAGTGTCAACAATATTTTCTTCTAGCAGAGTTTTATTCAAATGTTGTACAAAATATCAAGCAACTTGTATCATTTGGATTAAAAGGTGGTTCCTTACCGGTTTCCAATTTGTTCACAATAGTACAAATGTAGCTTGAGTAGAACACAGTGCACTAATTAGGACCTTAAAGCTACACTCTGTAATGTTTGACCACTAGATGTCGCTGTATTGTGTAGTTCAACCCAAAACGAGTGCTAAAAGGCACAAGGAAGGAATACAAACTGAGGAGACTTAAAGTGACCAAACGGCAGCATTTTTCTTTTTCTTTTTTTTTTGCCCAGGCTTTTGTGAGTTTTTTTCTTCAACGAGGTCAACTCTTTCTATGTTAAGGCTCATGTTATGTAAAATAAATACTAATTTCTTAACCTATTAGCATTTAAAAAATGCACGTTTATATTATAGGTCATGTATTTTTGTTGTCATACCATTAGGAAGCACTAAGTAATATACACAATCCCTTTAATCACCAATTTTACATCAATTGAGCTATTGGGACAAAAAGGCATTACTTATTGCACTAATCTATTGCACCGTTGGGAAAAAAAATATATTGAATCTTTAACATGAAAACAAACTACCGTAACCCCTCTTTTTTTGCGGGGGTTGTGATCCAAAAAGCACCCGCAATGATCAAATTCCGTGTGGGTGAAGCTTTTATTTATTAAATACTCTATTATACTGTACATTGTAACTATCAAACCCTGTTTACAGACTCCAGCATACTTTATAAAAACATGTTTTAAGTAACTTTTGTACTATCAAATCTTAATCTTAAAAATAATTATCCTTCTATATTGCACTACAGTACTGATTATGAAATGAGCAGGAAATTATTCCAGGACATTATACACTTTTTTCAGATACATTTGTCGCCATCATGTGGACGATAATGGAAAACATGTTGCCTAAAGTAAACAATGCCTTCACCTTCCTTTCGTGTGTTGTGAAGTCGTTGGGAAACAGTAAAAAGTAAAACGGGATATATTGGGGGATAATTGTAACCCGTATTATCCAAACACTTCATGGGGTTTCCAGGTGGCCTCTTGCAGTTCGACCAGCAGCATGTTGGTGGCCTCACATCAGTATCCCCAATTAAAGCAGAGCAGAAATGTAAACTTCTCACACATTTGTTTTGGTGGGCATGGGCACAGGCTGTCAGGCTTGTGTAAGCTGTCAGTCACACGTCTTGCAAAACTGTCTCTCCTTTGTTGAGTAGTGCCCTTAACTTGCCTGTGATTGGTGTGGACTGTTAAAACCCAAACTTTGACGATTCTATTTGGCCAAACACTCCATCGCTCAGTTAACTGGTCCTATAAATCCCTCAAGAAAACAGTTTCTACATCACATCGCAATATCTATTAGATAATAATCATGCAGCCCTAGTTGGTCTCCATCGGTGCATTACAACCTATGCCTACTCACCATATCAGGCTGCCTACACACACACTCATTTGCCAGATACAGGAAGTGGCCTTCTCGATGTGTGGACATAGATCTAAAGAAAGCTACTCTTGCCATTTACTGGTGATTCAACGTGCTGAAACCATTCCCATAGGCATGATAATTACCGATGTGGAGCACCAAATCCTTTGTGAAAGATTTTAAAAATAAAACAAAAACTATTTAGCAAACTTATTTTTAATTATGGTATTGAATGAGTTAAGAAACTAACATTTGAAATGAAATGAAATGATCTGCATTTATATAGCGCTTTTCAAGTCAATGACTTCCCAAAGCGCTTTACATTGTACTTCACATTTCCCAATAGCGGCCGTGATCTGTGCAGCCGTGTAAGGCGCTAACCTGCTTATTGGGGGTATTGGGGTTTCAGTGTCTTACCCAAGGACACTTCGGCATGTAACACGGACAAGCCGGGATTCGAACTGGGATCCCTCAATCCTAAAACGATCGCTCTACCTCCTGAGCTACTGCCGCCCCAACATTTCAAGATGAATGGGTCCATTGTCATCATTGTGAGGCTGGCCCTCTTTCTAAACTCCAATAACAAAGTAGCAGTAGACATGGCAGGGTGTTCTAATTAGATTATCAGGCAGGCCGATTATCGACACCAATATTTGACGGATATTGTTATTAGCTTTTTTATTTATTTGGCCATTTTTATTTATTCCACGAACAGATTAAATAATTTGAAACTGGGTTTTTTAGGTTCAGCAGCAGCTTAGCCTTTCCCCTCTTCTCTTGCTTTCTGTCTCGGACCCACTTCGCCTTCTGATTGGATAAGCGACCAGGGTCAGAACACTATCCGTAGTCACACACTGCAGGCCGGAGCGAGTTTCAGGAATTTTTTACACAATTTTAACATTTGAATAATAGGTAAAATGCACGAACCATCATACCAATGTAAATTGAAAATAAAATAATCGTAGGTCAAAAAATGTGCATTTCTTTGTCGAATACCTTCTTGGTTATGCGCTGTGTTCTTTAGGCATTCTGCCTCCACCCTCTGTCGTGTCACTGACCCCCACTTGTATTAGACAACACAGTGGCGACTAGTGGTCAAATTTTAAACATTGGGTCTTTAAGCTTTTACAGTAGATCAATATCGACTATCAACATTCTCTTGATAATAATAATGGATATCTGCCTTGAAAAACAGTCAATCCTTAGTTCTATCTTAAATAAAGGACCACACTTGGCAGGTTCGTTGGAAAAATCTGTATTTATTAATAACGATTTACAAAAACAGGCTAAACATGAAATTCTTAGTGATTCTGTTGGACTGGAAACCCAAACCTAGGGATAAAATGAGATCACTTTTAATGGAAACCAAACTGAAAGTGAGTTCAGTTCATCTCTGTGCTGAACAGAACACATCTGTCAAATGAAAGTCACACAGCAATTCCAAGGAAAAAAAAGTTGGCAAACATTTAAAAGACTGATGGTGGTCATCTTAGTTGTGGGTGTGAACAGTAGTCGGAGTGGTCTTTATTTACAGTTAAGTTGTGCACTTGGAGATCAACAACATCAGTAAAACCTCACTTCCTTCCCCAGAGGAAAAAAAATATGCTGGCGTTGGAATGAAGCAACAGTAAAACAACTGAATCAAATAAAACGACGCCTGTTCATATTAAAATCTAACCAGTTAAAATCTATGCAAGCTATTAAAACAAAGAACTTAAAATGAGCATAAACATTTCTAATTTCCTCTCCCTCCAGCACCAACAAAAAATAGAATATGCTGATAAAATTACAAAATTTGTACAGTGCTTCTCCTTACAAGTGGGGCAGGAAGTGTGGGGGGAATCACTGCAAGCAACCGCCACACCCCCGGACTTAAAACGTAAATGTGCAAGGTAAGGGGTGGGGCGTTGTTTTGGGGTCTCATTGCTTGGTGTTGAGCTCGTTCTCCAGTTCCATGAGCTTTCGGGATGCTTTGACCTTGTTGGAGACTTCCTTTCCCTGAGAGAACAGTCGCTGACGCTCCTTGAAGGTCAAACTCTCAGGGGGGGCGTCGCCTCCACCACTTGGGATGTTCTCCTGCTCCTGGCTGCAAAACAAAACATGACAGACAGTAGGTTTAACGTTTAGTTTGAAAAACGGTGCCTGTCAACCTCAAATTTTCACAGCCAAATTCAGACACTTAAAGACTTTCAAAGCCAATATTGTATATTGAAAGAAGAAATCTGGCGCCGATCAAAAGAATGAGAAACTAATCCATAATTTCAAACCCCAAGTCTAGCCCGGACCTTATTTTGGAACCCTAAATAAGGGTTTGCAGCCCAAAACTTTAGCTCTACATCTTACCCTAGCAGTAACCCTTTCAAACCATAACCCAAGCTCTAAACCTTATCTGGAACCCTACATTCAGTTAAGAACCCTAAAATGGAGCTCAAACCCTAGTTTCTCTAGCTGTAAACTCTAAATTTAGTTTAATACCCTAATTAGGAGCCTAAACCAAATTTCTAGCTCCAATCCTATTTTGGAACCATAAAATAAATCAAACCTTATTTGTAGCCCAAACCCTAGCCTCTAGCCCAAAACCCAATCAAAAACGAAAGGCTGGGCAAAAAAAAGGAAATTGGTGTGGTTTCGTCACTTTAAATCCTCTCATTTGTGTTACTTCTTGGTGACATCCAGTGGTCAGATTTTACACTGTCCCTTTATATGTTACTACGATTTTTTTTCTGAAAATCCACTGAATCCATTTTGAAATGTTTTTTTTTCAGTGTTTGGCAGCTCTGAAAGGTTACAACTAGGATTTGGGCAGCAAGTTTGGGTTTTAAACCGATTTTAGGATTCCGATGATGTTTGGGCTAGCTAGATTAAGGGTTTGCTAACAAGGTTTAAACTCTCAGAATTCTGACTGATGCTGGATTCTTAAAATGGTACACTGGGAGAATTGGCATTGAAAGTCCTTAAAAAGTGCTTGAATTTGGCCATGAAAAAAGGTGTACAAACCATGCTTCATACACTTGTAAGAACTCGGTATTATTAAAACTCACCTCTTGGTCCATTTGTCTCTCGGGTCCTTGTAGAACTCTCCTGATCCTACAACTCCCGCCGAGTTTCCAGTGTACGAGTTGAATCCTGTTAACGCCAAAAAGGGAGTCAGAATTGTTGCCACGGAGATACCACACCCACCCCTAAAAAGCTACCGGACAGCATCCCCGCAAAGGGCTCTTAAGAGGGTCTGGTGGCTTTTCTGCGGGTGGGCGAGGTTTCATATTATTAAGAGGACAGTGCAGCCCGAGCAAAAAGACAGAAAGGAGATAAAAGTTCAAGCGCAGTAAAGTAGAGGGCCGGCGTTGCATTCAATTTGCCTTCGGAACACGGCAAGAAATTTGTTTGAAGGCTTTTCTTGAATGGGGAGAAATTTTCTAAACAGAGGCATGCAATGCAGTCGTCAAATGTAACAAACTTGCAGAAAAATAAGCCTGCCATGTTTCCTTAGCATCATACGATTTTTAAAAAAGAAACATTTTTACTGTAAATTACTACTTGCACTGATAATAATGAAATATTAATACCATCATTAACCAATTAGAAAGTTGCTTTAAATCAGTGCAAATAAAACTACATTAAAGTTTTGTTTCACAAATATTGAATCATCAATCTACACAAGTTAAAACGCTTTTAAAAGATTTACCTCAAGAATTAAATTACAATAGACCTGGTCTAACTTTTAACTGAAGCTTTAAAGCTTCAACTACAAATAAAATTAAATTGCTTTTCATATGTTCTATATTTAACTGATGGAAACTAATTCTGTGATCTATAAATTTGCTTTAACTATCAAGCGTTTAATCACTTTTAACCTGATTTTACATTCAACCCAAGCTAGAAGTGTTTTTAGTGCTTTAATTCCAAAATCAATTAATTATATGGATCATAAATTTGCTTTAACCCTGAAGAGTTGAAAAACCTTCAGATTTAACTTGACATTTAAATTACCGGTACTTTTAACCGAGTTAAATCACCTTTAACTTGATTCATCTCCAAACTCAAGCGTTTGAATATTTTGAGTGCTTTAACTCCAAAGGAAAGTAATTCTATGGACTATAAATTTGCTTCAACTAAAACATAAAGCACTACGAAAGATTTAACTCCGGATCGAAATTACTTTCAGCCTAGTTTAACTTTTAGCCCTAGAGTTTAAGTGGCTTTAATGCTTTACCTCATTTACAGATTTAACACAAGATTAAAATGTCTAAATTAAAGCATTTCTAAAGATTTGAATCACATTGAACTTGGCGGTTTAAGTTTTTTTTAGTGCTTTAACTCAATTGTTAAAACACCTTTAGCGATTTAACTCAAGATGTAAATTACTTTAATATGATTTAACTTTTAACTGAAGACTTAAAGCAACATGAAACATTTACTTCAACAATAATACTTTGAGCCTGGTTTAACCCTTGACTTAACTGTGGTTTTTCGTCCTTTTCCTCGAAAGGGTATCAATTCTTTGGCCTATACATTTGCTTCAACTCCAGAGAGTTAAAGCACCTTTCAAAATATCACTCAAGAAGTACATTGTACCATGGTTTAAACATTTAAAAATTGACTTCAAGAGTTAAATCACTTTGAACTTGGTTTATCTCCTAACTACAGTGTTTTTCTTCCTTTAAATAAAACAATATTTTTTTTTGACTCTTAATTTTACTTTCAACTCAAGAGAGTCAAAGCACTTTTAAATATTTAATTCAAGATTAAAATTACTTTTAACATGGTTTCAACCTTTACCTGTGAAGAGTTAAAGCAGCTTTAAAGCTTCAACTCTAAAGGTGAATTCATTCTAAACACTATAAATCAGTTTGGTCACCTAAATTAAAATCTATTTTTACACCAACAACTTGGTCTTAGAGCCACATGCTGCTTCACCATGCTTTGCTAACCCAACCTACTCAATTTTTCATGAGTTAAGCAATGACCGGCAAGAAGTTCCTTTTAACTAATTTAACCAATTATGGTTAAATTGGTGAGCAATCAGGCTAAGAAAAAGAAGAAGCAGCCGCAATAAGCTACGTGCACGCCGTGAAACAAAAAACAAGCAAAAGATGTAAGCTAGGTGGAGTTAGTGTGGCGTTAGCTTGAGCTAAGTCGGCTTGCCTTGAAGATTCTCTTTGGCTGCAAACTTTGAGGAGACCAACATAATATATAAAAACGTTATTTGTATGAGACTTAGGTGTCGAAAGTTTATCAAGATAAATGCTAACTTATGTGTTAGCAGTACATTAGCTAAAGCAGAGCAACAATGTATTCTAATAGTTGGTGATTAAAAATCGACCCCTTTTCAATTAAGAGTAACAGCACCTTTTACAGATTTAACTCATGATCTAAATTACTTGGAACCTGATTTAACTCATAAACTCACTTAAATAGACTTAAGAGTTAAATCATTTTTAAGGATTTAAACGACTACCTAGTTTAACTCTTAATTCAAGGGTTGAAATGGCTTTAGTGCTTTAACTCGAGAGTAAAAACACCTTTACAGATTTAACTCGAGCTAATTTCAATGTGGTTTGACGTAACTGGAGAGTTACAGATTTAAAGTACTCAAAAGTTAAAACATTTAACATTTTTATTTGAAGCGGTTTTAGTCAAATCAAGCAAACAGGCTTTAGCATTTCAACTCTAACGTTAAAGGATCTTTAAAGATATTGACTGACGATTTAAATGACTTTGAACCTAGTTTTTAACTGTTAAAGGGTTTAAATGGTTTGAGTTTAACTCAAGAGTTAAAAGCATTAATTCAAGACTTAAATTACTTTTATTGTGGTTTAATTTAACGGAAAAGTAAAACATTGAAGTTATTTAAAAGTTAACGTAAGATCTTTTTATTGAATTTATTTTTCTCCTAAATCTAAGTGCTAAACAGGCTTTATAGTGCTTTAACTCAAGAGTTTAAACATCTTTAAAGATTTACCTTGAAACTGGTTAAACTCTTCACTGAAGCGTTATAGCAGCTTTTGTGTTTTAACGCAAAAAGTTAACGCCCTAAGATCTTAATCGATTTAAATTACTTTGAACCTTGTTTAACTCTTAACTAAAGGGTTAAGAGTGGCTTTCCTGCTTTAATTCAAGAATTAAAAGCACTGTTACATATTTAAATAATAAAGTCCTTTTAATAAGGTTTAACCTTTACCTGAAGAATTAAGAGTTACACCAGGTTCAAAGTAGTTTGAATATTTAAAGGGTTTAAGTGCTTTAGGTAATTTAACCCAAGATTTAAAGCACCTTTACAGAATAAACCTGAAAATTAAATTACTTTTAATATGGTTGAACCTTTAACTGAAGAAAAAAAGAATTAAGGTACTTCGAACTTGGTTTAACTCTTAATTCCACTGTTACAAGTGGCTTTGGTGACTCAACTCAAGCGTGCAAAGCAGCTTTAACGATTTAGGATTTTAAAAACATTTGTTTAACTTTTAACTGAAGAGTTAAATATTTACATTAATCTGAACTCTTTTCCAGGATTAAAGAAGCTTTAATGCCTCAACTCAAAATTCATAGCACCTTTACAGATTAAACCTAAGATAAATCATTTTGATATTGATTCAATTTTAACTAAAGAGTTAAGGGCCCAGTCACACAGCCTTTCGCGTCTGTATTGCAGGAAAAATTTTGCAATTTTTTTTTTTTGCCCGCGGTGGAAAATGCTCAAAATTGGCCAACCCGCTGTTCATCCGTGGTATGCCCGCAAAACAGACGCCGGCGACTGTTCCACTTCCTCATCGCGTGTGGACCACGGGTATAAAAGCTGCCGAGCCGGGCTGTAGAAATCATAACCGCTCAAGACACAGTCCCGTGAAGATCAAGATTTCAAGCTATGGCACCAAAGAAGCCAATATGTTATTATTGTAATAGTTTTTCATTTTTATTTTATTATCTTGTTATGAAATGTCAAGAACTAAAAATAGATTAAGACGACGTCACTACGGTGACTGGGATCCATGTTCACCCCTTGACGTCTCGAGCACAACTGACGTGTGCTCGGCAAATCGCGCTGTATATACGCGGAGAAAGGCGTTTGACCGTCACACGCGTTACACACGCTAATTCACGTGATAACACCGCGATACAGGCGCAGAACAAACGTGCTATGACCGTGGTCCACCCGCGATTACCCGCTAAAATTTCGCGTCCTACCCGCGGCCGTAGCACGTCGTTCCGCGTCTGTACCGCGTCATTACCTCGTGTGTACCACGTGTGCCGCCCGCGGTTACCCGTGGTCTCAAGCTTTGAGCAGCGCAAAACTTTTTTGCGCGGCCAACCGCGTGTGAATTTCTTGCCGCGTGTAAAGCACGGCTGTATCTCGTCTCTATGGCGATCTCAAAGCGTCCAACAGCGTCTGCTTCACGGGCAGAAATTTCTGGCCGTGATTCAGCCTCGATACGCCCGTGAAAGGCTGTGTGACCGGGCCCTAAAGCCGCTTGGATATAAATTTGATGGACTATAAATTTGCTTTAACTCTAAGCTCAAGACTAAATGCCCTTTAAAGATCTGACTGAAAAAGTGCTTTTTATTCTATTGATATTAGTTAGCAGGTTGTCCTAATTATCCAAGGCCCTGCTATACTTCTGGCCCTACTAAATTTTTAATCGAAAATCCCGGTTATAGGTTTTCAACTTTTTATCAAGCTACTAAAAATACTAAGGCACTGCAAGGATACACCAGCAGGTGGCAGCAAAGCAGACAAAGAGAATCATCCCGGCTGCCGTTGAGCAAGTTTTTTTTTTTTTGCTTGAGTTTGCAGCAGGCAGGAAGGGCATGGCCAAAGCCTGCAGCCAACCGGCAGGAGCGACAACACCAACAGTACTATGATTGGTCCATTTAGCTCTCGCAACTAAATTGTTTTCTTTATGTCGGCTGATTGTGACGTGGGGGCGATTCGGAAGGTCTCAGGAAGATGATAGGGGGAAACGAAATAAAATATAAAGAAGGATAAACAACCCACACGAAAAACAAACCATTCGATTGGCTGGTGGATAAGGAAATTTACATGAAAGCAAGCTACACACACAAAAGCCTCAGCTTGGTTTTTGGTAAAGAAACATGTTTTAGATTTACATGGTACCCTGCATAAATAGTTTTTCTCCTAGCGGAGGTTTCTAACTGCCTTGCTGTTTTAGTGGTTGCCAGTTCCCATTTTACTTATGGAATTACAATCTTGGAATAACATGGTAACAACATAGTAACATAAGTTATTTAAAGAAGTATTAGCCCTTTGAACTAATTGGTAACAACAAGCCCTTAGCTTGAAAAAGTTTGAGCCTTGCTTTAGTGCTATCGTATGAAATGGAGCCATGATTCAGATCATTATATACATTTTATTTTTTTACTTGATGTTTGTTTTCAAATACTATAATAGGGCTGCAACTCATGATAATTTTAATAATTAATCTGTTGTTCATTTCTTTCAATTAATCTATGAATTGTATTTTTACGGAACACATTTTTAGTATCCTTTTATCCAAACATTGAAAAATTATGGGCAGATAGAATAATGGTACTCAAAACAACAGAATAATTTAGACAAGCAAAAATGTATGCCATACACCATATGCAAGATCATTTTTTCATAAAGTACAAAAAAAAGAGTCAATCTCTAAGGGTGAATACAAGTACTTTGTCGGAACAAGAGGCCCTCACGCATCAAATTATGGCCCAACTTCACTACAACGAAATTCAATTCACTCTTATCTGCATTCAGTGACGCGTAAATCGAGCGACATAACGAATAGATGATTAAATTTGTCGCCAACACTTTTAAGAAGCGATTTATTGTTGCATCCCCATACTAAAAGGACACAAACGAGTAAAACCGTCTTTGTGTGTGTATCGAGCTTAATGAAGGACGTACAGAGAAGAAGACAAAAAGTGGAGGATGAGCTAAAAGACTAAAAGGGTGTGAGCGATTGAGAGGGAGGTCCGGGGCCGGCAGAGGGCGCTAGGGTGATCCTCCCCCTCTTGCTCTCTGTCTACCAGTTGGCTTCTACCTTTCCCACCTCCGAGGGGCCCCACGCCGGGCTTGGCGGGGAGAGGGGGCGGCCCTGTACTGTTGGAGTTGTTGGCAGAGCTGGGCGGGCGGAAGGAGCTAGACAGGAAGATGCCGTCCGAGAGCGGGCGGGGTTTGCGTGCAGTGGGCGGCGGCCGTCCGCGACGACCCGCTAGGTCGCCGGCAGGGGCCGCTAGGTCCCCGTACGACTTGCGGGTGGCAGACAGCTTAAGCTGACCTGATTGGCCGCCGCCCTCTTCCTCTTCGTCCTCATCGCCGGCGTAGGCGACAAACTTGGCTGTGTAGAGAGTGTCGGGCGAGGCGGTTTTGAGGTAGGAGGTGTTTCTCTGCGGGGGTGGCGGTGGCGTGTTAGTAGGGTTGTGCGGGGCAGGGGGCCGGTAGTCCTTGGGGAGCGGGGGCCGATACAGACCGGCCGGATCCTCCGGCGACAGCAACTTTCGCTCGGCTTCCTCGTGCTGCCGTCGCCGTTCCGCCTCCAGGCGGGTGTAGTACTCTTCCTCCTGCCTCCTCTAAATGGGGACCACAAACCGTTAGTGAGGCCGGCCTGTAAAGCCTCCCCCTGGGGACGCCCCCTTTTCCAGGCCTCCTCCCTTTAGGTCACGTTAGCACTCACCTCCATCATGTAGGGCGTTTGAGAGAATCCCACTCATCAGACAACCAATTTCCTTATTTGGGCTCACGACTTTTTAACAACACCTCACTCTAACCGCCTATCATCCACATCTTACTATCGCTGCCATCATCTGAAAACTAGTTAATACTCAACTCCATATGGGGGGCCTCCCCTTTGAGGTATGATGGAACTGAATGCCAAACTAAATAAATACCGTATTTTTGAGACGATAAGGCACAACTAAAAAACACAAATTGGCCAGAAATTTGAGTGTGCGCCTTAAAATCTGAATCACCTTATGCACCGCTCAGGATTGGTAATGCAGACCATAACAATAGATTTTACGGTATTTAATCAATCATTGCTCACTCACCTATCATCGCTGAGCTTAGTATAGTCCCGGCTTTGCGCAAGTTCCATTTTATCTCTGAGCCGTATTTACTCATATAAAGAGCCGTATATGGCTCGCGAGCCAAAGTTTCCCGACTCCTGCACTATTATATCCTCTGAGGGTATAAAAGTCTCAACAGGTATACACAGATAAACACGGTAACTCTTACAGTAGTCTGAATTTCATGCACCTTATAATGCGGTGCAGCTTATGTATGAAAAATAGACTATATTTGGGGGGGTGCTTTATAATCCAGTGTGCCTTTAAATACAGCATTTCAATACTCCTATCATCTAAAGGAAAACAATTGAGTTATCAAAAACTCTATGCACTTGACTGCCACTTATATCATCAGGGCCCACAACCAAACAACAGCTTTTCTCTCCTTATTTTACGGCAGGGGTGTCCAACTCATTTGAGCTCGGGGGCCAAAAGGTAGGAAAAAAATTCATGTGGGCCAGACTAGTGGATTAAAGAGAAAAATAGAGGGGGGGAATGAAAAGACAGCATAAACAAAAGAGAATGAGAAAGGGAGAAATAGAAAAACAAAGAGGGTGAAAGAGTAAGAAAGATATGGACTGAAAAAAGGGCAATGGAAAAAAGAATAACAAAGAGAAAGAAAGAGGGAGAGGGAACAAGGGAAAGATAGAAAGAAAAGAAATATAGAAGAGAAAAAGGAGGGAGTGAGAGAGAAAAAGGGAAATAGAAAGACAGGGGAGACAGATACAGAGGGAGTAAGAAAGAGAGAAAGTAATACACCTTTGTTAGTGTCTTGGCTAGACTTTGGCAACATGAAGTGGACAAATTTCAAAGTGCAGCTCATTTTTCTCTTGTACTTCTCTTTGCACTGACTCGCATGCTGGCACTTATCTCTTACGGCAACCAAATCCTCCCTCTGGCTCTTAATACCGATCTAACTCCACCCAAATCCTGCTTTGGGTCAGTATACACTAACCCAAGCCGCCAGTGCCCACCAAAGCCAGTTTTTGACATCAGTCCAGCTCTTGTGGGTCAGGAACGCGTGCCAATTCCTGGCATGGAGTCCCAGACAGTCTGTTCCAGGTGACATGGGCTTTATCTTGTTGGCTATTTTTTGACGGGCTGCTGTTCAAACGCCCAAAATGCTCGAACCAACGGGTCAAGAACCTTTGAGTTTTGGCGAATGGATGTTTGATAATGAATGTGGGGAGTGGCTGGCGGGCAAGCGCCGATGATAAAAACGAGCATAACGACAAAGACCAACTAAAAACAAATGACCGAATGACAACAAACATGCTGGAGGCGAGCACAATGACGTGACAACTGGGGAGGCGGGGCTTGAGGGCATCATGGGTAGGCAACATGCAATTCAGAATAGACTTGGAATGACAATGACGGCCTATTTCCACACATATCTGCAAAAGTGATTGAATGTTAACAGAAATAGAACAATTCACTCACTGCAAAAATAATGAAAAAAGATTTGAAACATAAAATAAAGAGTCTTTTGTCCATCAGCTAAATCAGTCATGTCAAAGATATGGCTCACAGGCCGTACACAACATAGTAATAACATGACATGATTTAATAATAATAATAATAATAATAATAATTTCCTTGTATTGTCATTCTGTGTAACAATGTACACAGAACGAAATGTCGATTGCACCTGACCCGTTGTAGCGAGCCGATGCAGCCACAAATGCGTCCCGCCCTAAATTCCCTGAGTATTTCGGAAAAAAAAGAAGCCAGTCTCTACATCATTTCTATCAAAAATTAGGATTTTAAGTTTAAGTTATGAGTTTGTATAGCGTAGTCAGTCGGTTCAGGTTTAAAACTCTATTCGCTTAACTATTAAAGGTACATTGACCACTAGATGGCACTGTTGTCAAATATGAACAAAAACCAGTGCCATATAATCACAACGTAAAAGCAAGATGCCAGACAAAAGTGGCGGCGACTACTAGGGATGGACTCCACCTATGGTTAAAGCTATAATATGATAGTTCAACTAACTATTTTTGCTTATTATTCAAATGAATCTTTTTTTTTTTTACTGAATTAAAGTTTTTTTGTACCACTTGGAGGCACTAAATATTACTCAGTGTCCCTTTAACAAAGGAAAAAAAGTCTCATCTAGCTCATCGTGAGATCATGTTGTCCATTACCTAGATCAGGTGCCATAAATTTTTGAATATTTCAGAAAAGAAGCGAGGCTCTTGGTCAGGGGTTTTTCAATGTGCTGCCTGTGGGCACCATGGCTGAGGTGCCTGTGGATCTGTTCTAAAACAGCTGACTAATGCTAGGTCATTGTGATTATTTAGTAAAAGAAAAATTCGAAGTGGTTGACTGGGACTAATTAAATCCACTTCCAATAATTAACCTGGTAATAAGAACCTACTAATAACATGATACGTTGTCATTGTAGATATGCATATGCAACTGGGTGCCCTTTGCGCTCATTAAGAAAAAATAGCTCTTAGCTTGAAAAAGGAGACCCATGCTCTAAGTCATTTCTATCAAAAGTTATGATTTTGAGGCAGAGACATGAGTTTGTATAGCGTGGCGAGTTACTTCAGGTGTAAAACTCCATTCACTCAATTGTTAACACATTAAATGCCCAACATGAAAAAAACGTTTTTATTTTTTATGCGTTATGCTTCAAAAAGATCCCTTGACATCCATGTTTCTTTTCACGCTTGCACTGCGCAATATCTAGTGGTCAAGTATTACAGTGACCCTTTAGGACAACTTTGCTCATTATAAGGATAATGTTTCTCATTTATTTGAAAAACAAGGTATCATTAAATAAAAAAAATACAACCGTAAACTGTAAAAGGAGAAAATCTTACTCCTTAGGAGAAATATATCCAAGGTATTACTTTTAGGGGGTAAAATAGGACATGTTGTACAATATTTTGAAAAAGTTATCCAGCAAATGGCTTATCCCTTTTTTAAATTTATGCATCTTCTTCTAATCGTCATAGTAAATATTTTGTACATTTTTAGAAATGTATCTTAAGGATGATTTTTCTTCGAATAAAAATATTTTGCAGTGTAGTGAAATCATCTTCGAACAAGTCGATTGCACATTGGAAATGTGTGTGGAGATAGTCCCCAAAAATAAAACACTGCAAGAAATGTTTGGGAACAGTCAGCGGTCTGATGAGTCCGCAAGTGTCAACAAGCAGACGTGAGATCGGACCGCTGCTTGCTCAAGATGTCATTGTGACGCCGTATTCACGTCCATGTATATTAACACTCTTGCCCGTCCGCTTGGGAAGCAAACCTCAATCAACTAATGGGACCATATCCATTTTTTGGACAACTTCAAAAATATGCTGTAAATTCCGCATCATATTAAAAAAATGCAAGCTCAATTTCAACAAGCTACACGGGATTTTAATTTATAGGCTAAACAGTTATAAAACTGAACTTATTCAAGCATATTTTCAGATCATGTGACCATTCAAGAGGGCAATAACAAAGACAAGCACATATTTGCTACTGTACCGGAGGAAAATGCTAATGATGGCCGCTTTGCGTAAAATGTGAGACCTATATTTCGACACAACAGCACCAGGGTAACCATGCTGTGGAAAATAGTGCTAGATTGCCGCACAGACGTGTTTTTGTGTTGTTGTTATTTGTGATTGCCGTAGTAACAGACGGAATATTATTCGCTTGTTATTGTGCCTCAAGAATTAAAGAGAATTGCGTTGTTGTTTTCGGTCACTTTTTTTTTTTAAATCAAGATAAATAGGCAAAAATATTGAATAAAGTAGCGTAAAACCTTCCGTTTTGCTCCTGTTGTGTTTCAGGGGTCTCCAATCTTTCTCAAGCTGAGAGCTACTTTTTGTTACTAATTTGCGCAAAGGGCACAAAGTTTGATATGAATTTCTAAAATAACAACTTAGCTGGATCGCTTTCTAAATAGCTAAAAAGGTAGCTTGATAGTCAGCTAGAAAGGTAAACATGTATAAAAACTAAAAGTGAGCTGGATAGCTAGCTAAAAGATTAAAAAGCTAAGTAGACAGATAGAAAGAAAAAAAAAGCTAGATAGCTAGAAAGGAGGCCAAAATTTAGCTTGATAAATAGCAAAAAAGGTCAAATGTTATCTGGATAGCATGCAAACAATGTATAAGGCTAGCTAGATAGCTTGCTAAATCGCTAAAAATGAAGAGTGCTAGCTACAAAGCTACAAAGGTAGCTTATAATAGCTATCTAAAAAAAGAACTGCACGTTTTTCGCTCATTCACTTTATAAGACCCATGAATTGGAATTTTGTTTGCGTTATTGTCATTAAAATAAATTGATAAGAAGACGAAAAAAAATCATCGACATGAATGGATGCTCATTCTATTTTCTTAATTGCTTAAAAATAATTATCATTACTTGAATAGATTTTTTTGTCCTTGACGCCCATTCATGGAATTTACATTAAAACTTATTATGTTATTACTATGTTTTTACAAGTTCAATTGTTACAAATGGGGTTAAATAGACTCAGTCAACTAATAAATCATTTTACTAGAAAACCACAATGACCCATCACTGATGAGCTATTTTTAGAAAAGGTCCGCAGGCACCTTAACTGGCCCAAGGGGGCACCGCATTGGAGACCCTTGCATGGATAAAGTTGGCAAAAACACGGTCTCAATTCTCTAGAAGGGTGCTATAAATATTTCCAGACGTCACCGCAGTTTGTGTTTAGAACGCATGCGTTGTGGAAAAGAGCAGCTCGCCGTTTTCCTCGACCAAAGTGAAGCAAATAAAGTAGCGGCTTGTCGTCCAGAATTTACGTGTTTATATACATGTACTGGACTGTCTCAGAAAATTAGAATATTGTGATAAAGTTCTTTATTTTCTGTAATGCAAATAAAAAAACAAAAATGTCATACATTCTGGATTCATTACACATCAACTGAACTATTTCAAGCCTTTTATTATTTGAATATTGCTGAATTTGGCTTACAGCTTAAGAAAACTCAAAAATCCTATCTCAAAATATTAGAATATCATGAAAAAGTATACAAGTAGGCTATTCAACTAATCACCTGAATCATCTAATTAACTCGAAACACCTTGCGAGAGTTTCCTGAGCCTTAAAAACACTCAGCTTGGTTCAGTAAACTAAATCACAAGTATGGGGAAGACTGCTGATCTGTCTGCTGTCCAGAGGACCATCATTGATACCCTCCTGATGGAGGGTAAGACACAAAAAGAAATTTCTCAAAGAGCAGGCTGTTCACAGAGTGCAGTTTCAAAGCATATCCACAAAAAGTCTGTTGGAAGGGAAAAATGTGGCCGGAAACGCTGCACAACCAAGACAAAATTGTGAAGAAGAGCCGCTTCCAGAATTTGGGGGAGCTTCAAAGACAGTGGGCTGAAGCTGGAGTCCAGGTATCAAAAGCCACAGTTCACAGACGTGTCCGGGAAATGGGCTACAATAGCCGTATTCCCATGGTCAAGCCACTTCTGAACTCAAGACAACGGAAGAAGCGTCTGACTTGGGCTATGGAGAAGAAGCACTGGACAGTTGCAGAGTGGTCCAAAGTCCTCTTTTCAGACGAAAGCAAGTTTTGCATTTCATTTGGAAGTCAAGGCGCCAGAGTCTGGAGAAAGGCTGGAGAGGAGCAAAATCCAAGTTGCTTGAAATCCAGTGTGAAGTTCCCACAGTCAGCAATGGTTTGGGGAGCCATGTCAGCTGCTGGTGTTGGGCCACTGTGTTTCATCAAGTCCAGAGTAAATGCAACTGTGTACCAAGAGATTTTAGAGCACTACATGCTTCCATCTGCTGAAAAGCTCTACGGAGATGAGGATTTCATTTTCCAGCATGATCTGGCACCTGCCCACAATGCCAAAACCACCAGTAACTGGTGCACTGACCATGGCATCACTGTCCTTGATTGGCCTGCTAATTCCCCTGACCTGAACCCCATTGAGAATTTGTGAGGTATAGTTAAGAAGAAGATGAAAGACACCAGACCTACAAATGCAAATGAGCTGAAGGCCGCTATCGAAGCATCCTGGGCATCAATAACACCTCAGCAATGCCACAGGCTGATTGCCTCCATGCCACGCCGGATTGATGCAGTAATCCGTGCAAAAGGATTCCCAACCAAGTACTGAGTGCATCAATGGACATTTTCAAATGTTTGATTTAGTTTTGCTGTTATAAAATTATTTTTTTACTTGGTCGGAGGAAGTATTCTAATATTTTGAGATAGGATTTTTGAGTTTTTTTCAGCTGTAAGCCAAAATCAGCAATATTCAAATAATAAAAGGCTTGAAATAGTTCAGTTGATGTGTAATGAATCCAGAATGTATGACATTTTTGTTTTTTTATTTGCATTACAGAAAATAAAGAACTTTATCACAATATTCTAATTTTCTGAGACAGTCCAGTATGTTTTTGAAGCTGTCCAAAGGATAGGGAATTTGAGTAGGGCACAGTGTTCTACATCAATCCACCTTTTCAAAAAATCTCAAATAGAGTGAGGCTCAACCTTTTCTGCCGCATCCCGCTTGGCTCTCTCCTCCTCCCGCCATTGCCTTTCCTCCTCCAGTTTGGTGCGTTCGTCCGCCTCCCGCTTGCGAATCTCCTCCAGCTGCTGTTTGCGCCGCCGCTCTTCGTCTTGCAACTGATCATCCCGCGAAAAACGACAGAAAGATAGGCTATTAGTGTTGCTCTCTCGAGGCCGTCTACATAAAGCAGGGGTCTCAAAACTCAATCGAAGCTGGGGTCCGGGTGAGGTTGGACAAAAATTTGGGCTTTCTGCAAAAATAGCGCTGAGGAAAAAAATCCCACTGTTTTAAAAAGGGACAGGGTTTAATATTTGTCCACTAGATGACGCCGTAATGTGCAGCACAACCGAAAATGATTCCAAGGAAGGGTAGAAACTACGGACACTGAAAGTCAGCAAATAGCACCTTTTTTCTTCAAATATTTACCAAAGGAATTTAAAAAAGTAGATTAAAAAAGGAGAAAAAGAAAAGGGGGGAAGAAAGGAAAATGAAGAAAAACGAGTTAAAGACAAAAGTAAAAAATATATATTTTTGAAAAAGTAATGAGATGCATTTTGGTCACTTTGAGTCTCCGTATTTTGTCTTCTTCAGATGTGCTTTTCGCACTCATTTTCGGTGGCTCCACAGAATACAGCGACATCAAGTGGGAAAATAATGATCACTGTCCCTTTAACTTTCATATCAAGGCAAGGGGCCAACTTATCCACGAGTTTGAGACCACTGACGTAAAGGTTCCCTTTTAGAGTGAGCAGTGGGGGGCAGCAGAGTGCACATGCAAACCACACACTTGCACGCACAAAGATTCCGCAAAATTCATGTCGTTTTTTTAATCGTTTATTTATGTCTGACAGTATTTTTGGTACGATGCCAGTCATTTTGTGAATGCCAGTTGATAACTTCTTTATGTTGGTTACTGTTTTTAATATTGGACACTTTCAAAGGAGATTGCACAGGATATTGTTCGTTATTTTGACTATTATGGGCAGTTTACATCATTGCCACTATCAGCCAATCATACTGCTGTTCTTTAAAGACCACACCGTTTATGGCGGATCTTTTTTTTGGTAACCTAGGCAATTTCAGGGGAGAACCTTTAGAACAGATTGGAATTTTTCTTACTCTGTGGGTTATTAGTACAGTACTCCCCTTTTCTCCTTGCAAGTTCCAAATTCCTTATTGAGTGTCTAAACTATAAACCTAGCAGCCGTATTTATAGAAATTACCAACTCATCTAACATGATCTTTTAGGACCAAATCCGTTGAGTACTCCTTTTTTCACACCAACAAACATCTTTAGTTGATTTCAAACTACCCATTAACTAATTGAGTTTATGAATGTTTTCTTTTTTCGCTTACTAAAGCATTTTAGTCAAAAGAAACTGCAACAGGCCAGACAAATCATCCTGAATTTCTTTAATATTTTTGTAAGATTGCTGTAGTTGTATTTTCGTAGTATTTCTCTTGTAATAATTCTTTAGTAGTATTATTGTGGTGTTTCTATAGTATTTTTTCTTTTCAGAATAAAAGCAAAAGAATATACAATATTAGGTTCTAATTTTAAAACAATTTAGTATTTTGTTTCGTTGTCATTTTGTAGGATTTGGTAGTATTTCTGTCGTAGTATTTCTGTCGTAGTATTTTATATTAAGGGACATTGTGGACACAATTTGTACCCAAAAACATGTTTTTACTAGTAGTTCTTGATTTGATTTACTGTCGTTGCTCCTGATAAGCAGGTAGGAGCTTTGTGTGTGTGTGAATGAATGAGTGTGAAGCACATTGTAAAGCGCTTTGCGAAGTCCTCAGTGACTTGAAAAGCGCTATATAAATGCACACCACTTACCACTTTTTTATTATTATTTTTATTAACTAATTACAGTTTTTAACAGCTTATTTAGTTTTTATGTTGTCAGAATGTTTAGTATTTTAATAGTTTGAAACATTTGTGAGGTTCTATATTAATACAAAGTACTTAGTAATTTTCTATTTTCTGTAAAGGGAAAAGAAATAAAACAAATCAAAGATAGACATTTGATTTTTTTTCCAAAAGGAAAAACCTTTTTTTTTCCCTCCAAACAATCGATTTAGACAGTAATCCCATGCAATAACGTGGTTTTACCTTTCGGTGCTGCATAGATTTTTATCATGTATTGTGTTCTACATACTGATTGGCTAAACAGTCCCGCAGAGAGTTTGTATTGGCAAAAAGAAAAAAAAATGAATGTTTATAGGTCCAGCATACAGTACTTTTATTTGTTAAATAAATGATTAAAGCCTGTAAAAAAGTTTGCTCTTTGGTTTCTGTGTATAATAGTATTTCATTGTATAATAATTGTAAAGGAAAACAGGTTTCTACTTCACAGATTTTGCAAATTACCGGTTGGTTTTGGAATATAACCCCCGTGATAAACAGGGCTGTACCATTTTTAGATTTAACACGTTAAAAAGGGTTAAATTCATACCCATGCACAACAAAGTCAAAACAAACACACATGTATGTATGTATGAATGGACAGACCGTCATACCTCTTTCCAATCTCATATGCAATATAATTATCATGCATGAAACACTACTTGCCAAACAGCCATGCTGGGTGCCACGACTTTCTGCACTCAAAAGTGTCGCCACGGCAACCCGCCAAATACATTTTGAGTGGACAAAAAAAAACATATCAAACAACAAAAACGAGCAGTATCCCAACCCGCGCGTAACCACGTTCACGAATGGCTATCGGTGGGTTGGTGGGTGCCCAGCCCCCAGGTAGGAGACAGGAAGTGAGGCGGGGTTTAACGGGGAAGGGGCTGGGTGGTGGTCGGTAACAGGAAGAAACGTACCAAATCTAGGACAGAGATAGCTGGGACAGCAGTCTGCTGCTGCAGAACAAGAAGAGGAAGAAGAAGAGTACAGCGTGAGAGGGGGAGAACGGGAGGAAGGCAAGAGGGGAGGGGGCTGGTGTGGGTAAGAGTGCAGGAAAACATGAACGTAAATAAGCCCAAAAAATAAAAAGGCGGGATTGAGGAAGCTGGAAATAAGAAGGCACAGGGGGGACATAGACACATCGAAGCATTGGCTGCACTCAGACGACCAGCCCCTTTCACACTAGCCGTGCAAATATAGAAATCACAGTGAGGTATTGCCACCAATACCAGTTTTATTTTCTGGTTTTCCTATTTCATCTTAGACAAAAGGCAGCATCAAAGAGGCCAGTGTCGAGCCAGCTTCATTTCCCGTCATCTTCCCGACTCAAACCAGCTTCTCTTGTTTTTACATTGAAAAGTTTTAAAGGTAATCCCAATTTCTTAAACATGCAAAATGGGAGATTTTTTGCATATAATCTATACATATATTCAGGGTTTGTACACCTTTTTCATGGCCAAATTCAAGCAAATTTTCAATTTTTTTCCAGTTTTATGAAAATAAATCCAGCGCTGATCAAAAAAGTAATGAGAGCGTAAACCTTAGTTTTAAACCCCAATTCTAGCCCCAACCTTATTTTGGAACCCTAAAATCGGTTTCAAACCCTAACTTGCTGCCCAAACCTATGCTCTACATATCTAACCAACTGTAACCCTAACTATAAACCCATTTTGGAACCCTACATTCAATTTAGAGCCCTAAAATGGACCTCAACCCTAGTTCCTAGCCCTGACCCAGTTTCAAACTGTAACCAAAACTCAAAACCTATTCAGAAACCTTACATTCAGTTTAGAGCCCTAACATGGAGCGTGAATCCTAATTCCTACCCCTAGGTCTACACCAAACTACGACTGTAACCCTAGCACCAACCTTATTTTAGAACCCTAAATTCAGTTTAATATTGTAATAAGGAACCCAAACCTTAGTTTCTAACCCTCACGCCAATCCTTTTTTGGAACCATAAAATAAGTTTTAAAACCCTTATCAGAAGCGCTAGCTCCTAACCTAAAAACCATGGCAAGAATTTCAAGCCTTTACAAACACTTCACCTAAAATTCAAACCTAGAGAACACAACATTAAAATTCAAGCACCCGTACCTACCCTGTATATTTAATCGGTATATTCCAATTATTCTCAGAGATGATGCATTTTGAAGACAGCCTGTCTTGTCTTTGGGCTTTGCAAAGCGTCTAGTCCCTGTGTTGTAGGCTGATGCAGTAGTGTTCGTTTTTTTTTTTCCACCAGGCGTAAAATTAAAATTGCAAAAAATTCATGAAGAAGACGCGAGTGGAAAGACCCTTATTCGAAGGTGTTAAAGTGAGTTGCAAATACAGTAAGAACTGGAAAAAAATGCAGTTCAATAGGGAATGAACAATCCATCTAGACAGGGTTTATGTGATATTTGCCAAGCAACACCCTTACAACAGTGAATATAGTCACAAAAGCAAAGTTTGTTTTTTGACAAAAATATGAAAGCCACAAGTAATACCATGCGTATTGTACAATGTGATACTCGAAATTCTGTAAAAAAATGTTTTATCCTGGGGGATTTAGGATCTAGACACCGTATTGCCACACGCCGCTACCTGTCAACTCTGAGGTCCTGCACATCTCTGGGGAGTGGGATGATGCTTTACATTTAAAAATAACGGAGATTAGATGCTTAAGGTGCTGCATCGGAGTCTGAACAGGAGGCTTCTCCCACTACTAGTAACCATGGAAACCAGTTAACATTGAGACCAAATTATTTTAGGCCCCCGGCACATAAAATAGTTAGAAACATATTTGCATAATTGTGGGAAGGAACACTACACATTCTGTGCCTAATTGGGAAAAAAATGTTTGGGAATACCTTTAAACAGTCACAAGGATTGTCGCCTTTGACGGCAGCCCCACCCATTTGTTCCCTCCAGCCAATTGCGTTAAAGCAAATTCGCATAGCAAAAGCGATGGCGGAAGCGTGTTGCAGATGCACATTCACTGGCTTTGCTTTAGGTTCTGTTATCTTTTCTTCTTTAAAAAAAAAAAAAAAACCTTACTACCAAGGATCTCAAACGTGATCATAGCACTTACCCTCGCTCGCTTTTCAGCCTCCAACATCTGCATGATCATCATGGTGTCCACATCTTCCTCGTCCTCCTCTTCCTCGTCCTCGTCACTCTGCTTGGACTCTTGCAGACGCTTCTGGAACTGCCACTCCAGCATTAGCTTGCGCAGACGGTCACTCTCCTCTGCAGTACGCTCAGGTTTGGACTGAAAGGGGGGCGGGGAGGCAAGTCATGTTTATTCTTAAAGTCTTTAATCACAAAAAGCCTCAAACGGGCGACACAGACCACCAATAAAGCATCACCTGTTCTGAAACCTAAATCAGGGCAACTTTTTCAAGTATTTTAGAAAGAAACAGTAGGTTTGATAGAGGTCTTTAGTTACATTGGCTTTCTGGTTCAATGTTGGATCATTTAACGTAGCTTTAATAACAGCGGACTTAAAAGTCACTGGAACAACAGCCAGAGAGGGATATAAGTTGATATTTAAAGCTAATGGTCCTTGGATTCTGAAAGATATTACTTATTTACATGGTCGTGGGGCTCCTCGATCAACCAAAATCTAATCGTTATTGCTAAGTGACGTTGTGCTATTGTGTAATCGCGAGGCACTGGATTTTAGACGGCAACTCTAACAAAACTCCCCAGAAGAGGGCGCTGTTTACTTAAATTTCACTTCCCAATAATCCTGTAACATTAACCTAAAATCCCAATCAAAGATGCACACAACAAGTGAAATTGAATTCTGTTGTTTAACCGTTTGGAGAATATGGAAGGTTTCGGTCTCTTTTTGAAAGGTAAGAATCTGAGGTTTTGTCCCAGACTGAAATGATCACTGCAGGTGCTACTGACATTGGGTAATCTAAATTGGGACACACAGAAATAGTAGGCCTTTATTTATGCCTGAATTATTTTTTGCAATCACATGCAAGTGAGTGTAGAATGGGCATCTTAGCTGGAAAACAACTCGGACAATAGCATGGGGTCTTACTAGGTCCCCGGTCAAATTTGATCACAATCTGAAAAACTAAACATTAGTATTTGACACATTTTCCTCTGGTTATGTTAGGGTGTTTCTAAAAGTGGCCATTTAGGGACACTAAAAGGACCAGTGATATCCAGTGACATCATACAGACACGTACTTGCTTCTCAACAGTCGGATGGCGAGTATCAACCCTTGGATGCAAAAGCGGAATCAACAGGGACCCCGTGGGGGTTGTTATTCTTCAAAATCTCAAAGTAAAATAAGTTTTAATATCATCGTATTGCTGTTGTTGCTCATAAAACGTGAACATAAAATGTTGATGACATGATGCCATTGGTATTTTATCTGTGTCTCCAATAATTTTCAACCCCCTTCATGTATGAGTGTATGTACTGGTATGGTAGGTCGTGCGTCCAATGGTCAAGTAATCCCCCGGGACACACTAGTAAATTGTGAAAATGTATCTTTACAAAATAAAAAAGCATGCTGTTGTTATACTGAATCTCCAAACTATAACCTGCAGCTTGTGTAACACACCGGGGTGTCTTTTACCAGTGTGTGATTTTTAACCAGCCCTCTTGTTACTTGTGGTGCTGCTGTTTTTGCTGTGCCTCAGTGCCTTTTGCCCGTGTGTGTTATCAACTCTTTCTGTGTACAATCTTCCCTGTTTCAACATGGACACGTGCGGCTTATCGTCAGGTGCGGGTAATGCAAGTACAACATGTGTTTCCTTTCAAAAAGTATTGGAGGCTGATTTATAGTCATGTGTGGTTTATAGTCTGGAAATGACGGTACTAATGATTTGCTCATGAGGTAATTCCTCACTATAACAGTTTACTTTTTTAAGGTTTTACGTCTTCACAAATTTGAATTGTGCACTGTGTTATGATTAGCTTAACTACCAATTGGCAGTACAGTATGTATTAATTTAAAATACACAGTATTTTTATTCGTTAAATGCTTGAGCCTGTTAAAATAGACAAGGTAATTGTATAATGGTACTGGTTCATTTTGGAACCTAACCATTGCGATAAACGAGGGATCACTGTATATTTAATACCTTATTTTTTGATGAGGCCGTTTAAGATGGCACTCCCAATAATCATAAAATATATAAGCTAAAGTAAAAATTCTGGTAAATAGTTCTGCTTATTAAAAAAAAAAATCGAAAACTTAACTGCCATTTCAGGCAATTTAGCTAAAAAAAAAAAAGGAAAAAAAGACAAGAAACTTGCTGAAGATTTTCAGCGTGCATTGTCTTAAAAAAAGGTCTGGATTATAGACATCGAAGATCCATTTAAAGGAGGCTGGCATTGAATGAGTTGAAGGTTTATGAAACTTTAAGGGGGCTCCTTCCTCCCATACCTGAAGCTCCTGGATCTCCTTGTCCAAAAGATCAACGATGTGGAGCTGCTGCTGCTTCTCGGCTTTCTCGCGGGCGTCCCGTTTCCATGGATCAGGCGAGAGGCTGTCACTGGTCAGCTCCTCCTTGCTGATAGTGATGTATTGAAGATCCCGCCGCTCGATGGTGCGAGGCTGCTGCTGGGGCAGGAGGTCCCGGATGACCGTATCCATACCTGCTAGCGTGAGTGAGGGGAGTTTAGGGACAAAGAACAAACGAGACAAAGCAGTTTTGCTTTTTAACTGAGCTGCAAAACATGGCACGATTGTCAAGGAATTGTTACGTTACAATAAAGACAGTAAATGAGCTACAATGAACGAGAGTATTTAAACAGTGGCACGATCAATCGCTTCATTCACAAATTGCTCAGGTCTTCATGACGGGTTTATCCTGGAGTGCCATGTCAAATGTCATTGTAAACGATGTTCACTATATTGTCCATGTCATGTTTATTTGTATAGCAGTTTTTCACAAGAGGTCTTAAAGGACTGCACAGACTATTACAGACTACAGGCCTCTTCTTACTTACACCATTTTATGGTGCACTAAAAATAAGAAAAAACCTGGAGGAACGAGTGTGACGTCCCTCTCCACCACTCCCCCGTCCCGGATTTTGGAACCTAATGTGTTCTGCCCCAAACAGCTGTGCTAAAAGTTAAAAAAAAAGAGGATAGGCATAGTGGAAAATATAAATGGTAAATGGTCTGCATTTATATAGCGCCCTTCAAGTGATTGACAACTTCCCAAAGCGTTTTACAAAATTTTAGTATATTTACATGTCAAATACTTTGATCAGTGTTAAGTTTATTCTTTTTTTTAATTTTGGACACCAGCAAGGGAGATTACATAGGATGCCAGTTTATTATTTTACTATAATAACACAATGTTGTTCGTTGTTTTGACTATTATTCAGTTTGCATCATTGTCACTATCGGCCAATCATGTGGCTGTTCTTAAATTCCCACGCCCTTTAAGGGTGGGTCTGCTTTTTGAAAGTTAGTTGACTTGATAATGTCCTCATTGCATGTTCAAAATTCATTAATGTCGTCTCTCCTTTTCGGAGTGTCCACTAAATCCATAAACTTGTCAAGCCATTTATAAAATGTTATTTCCTAAGGTCCGCTAGTTTTGGGGTGGAGACTCAGCATGCATTGAAGAGAGGGGTGCAATAAAATGCTGCCATCTGCTGGCCATAGGCGTTTTTAAAAGCTTCTTGGCTGATAGGCAGACTTGAACTTTTAATTTGGGAAACAAAAGGCAAATAAACTAGAATTGTTGTCACTGTGCATAACCTTTGGTCGTTAAGCAATGAGAATGCTCACCACTGATGCACCTACAATTTTAAAGACATGGCTACAAAAGTCTACCTGGAGGGTTGGAGGTGGGAGGTACAGCTGAGCGAGGCAGGCTGGCCAGCTTTTCAGGTCTGGAAGGCGGCTGCGGGGGTTGTGACATAGGGTATGCATGAGGGGGGCCCATGGAGGCAGGAAGGGGCGGTTGCTGCTGCTGGTGCGGGTGGTGGTGAGGCGGAGGATGGGGTAAGGTGCCGCCGTTGTTGTGAGGCTGGACCGGCATGACGGGGTTGGCCCTAATCTGGCCAAGCTTCCTCTCCTGCTCTCTCCTTTTCCTCTCCCTGTTATGATCAGACAATTTATATGTACCTCAGTGGTACCTCTTTATACGAGCACCTCAAAACACGAGAATTTCGATATACACGTTTTTTGGAGCAAACTTCTCGCTCTACGTCCTAGGCTAAATCCAAGCCACGAACAGTCACAAAAGCTACCAATAGAGACCGCTCATAGTCAGAGTCAGCTCATCTGGGTTGGCGCGTGATCAGATGCCTGATCCCGCCTACTTGTTTATATTATGCAGCACGTTTGTTTTTATGATCTTGCATCTGCTTTCTGTGAACCTATTCATGAGATCTGGAAAGGGAAATGGTAAGATGTTTGCCGCGAAGATAATGGAGAATGTCAAGGATTACGATCGGTCGACATCTTTATGTACGCTATTGAAACAGAAAGAAGTCATCAAGGCTATAAAACTGTCAAAGGGGCTTCACTGTTGTTTAGAATAGCAGACTACAATTCATGACCTGATGGAGAGACTTGTTATTGTGGATACGCAACATGGAGATTGCGGAATGATAGCGACACGGAGAGCAGAAGTTGCCTGCCTACAACTTCAGGTAGCGTCTGGTACAACTGAGGCGTGTTCAGGAGAGTGATCAGACATGTAGTCTCTTGTTAATCGCTTGCCGCGCACGGTTGTAATCGCTCACTGTGATTGCCTTACTGATCCAAAATGGCCGACGACATTTAATGAAGACACAAATTTTGTGTGCGAGATGTCAATGTGTATCAGTGTTGAGTGTATCATTATGAATCAGTGTTTATTATGAGTGAAAATAGACTAAAAGGGGTCATACCTGTCTTGCATTGTTCACAAACATTACCAGGCAATGTAAGACGGTATATTACATCGCCAACAGCACTCGTCAGGGTGAGATCCTCATCTTCTGCACTGTCGACGCCATGTTGGAAATCAAAGTAAGCGGTCTTTCTCCCGTGATTACTCGGGCACGCGAGCGCTCAATAGTCACTGGCCGTTCAGAAGCTAGCGATAGCTCGCGATAGCAATCACTCACTCTCCTGAACACGCCTCTGGAATGGATTTAAATGCCCACCATGGCCTGGGAAAATTCATGATTACGACTTGCTCTGTGACTGTGGTTTGGGATGAGGAAGCAGCGAGTGCAGGTTACAAAGTAGCAGAAGATTATTTTTTTTTTTGCAGAAAATAAAAACAGTATGTTGGGAAAAAAAATGTGTGTGTACGTTTATTTAAGTGTTACAGTAACTTTAATTTCAAGTGTACACTAAGTACTTACAAATCATCAAAAGTCGTGTGCCATCACTCGTCCCGCACCCTCCCTACTACTGCACCCACCTTCATTACAGGAATTCCCTCAAAATAAACTCGCATTTTATTTTGTTGGTATCGTCTTACTTATTCCTTTATTTTTTAATGTTTAATTACTATTTGAATGCGTCTTTAGTGATCAGGTAGCTGTGTCTTATAGTTTTTGAGGATGCTTTAGGGAGTTTGTGAACTATCAAATTAGTTTTTAATCATTTCATATTGGGAAAATTAGCTGGCTACACAAGCAATTCAAGCCACGAGCGTGATCCTGGAACGAATTAGGCTTGTATGAAGAGGTACCACTGTATATTCAATGTGTCTTTAGTTTGGAAGTTGGTCAAGAATGTGGAAGTGGTTAGTGAAGAAGAAAAAAAAGCTATGTGAGGAAAGATTGTGCAGATCGTACAAAAAGCTCAAACTTTAGGAATGTTAAAAAGAACAGCTGGATACTGTGCGGCTGGAGCAGTTTGAATTCATTTGTTTACATATCAAATAGTCTTGAATATCAGCAGATTTTTAAAAAATTAAAAAACAGTGTACCTCTCCTCTTCCAGGCGAGCTTTCTCCTTTTCATACCAACGCTGTTGCTCTTCGCGCTTCTTGCGGTCGGCGGCTTGCTGGGCCGATGCGGAGTTGGCGGCGCCGGGCGGAGGCGGCAGTGGCATTTCTGCATGAGCCTCGTACGGCTCGTAGGCATCTGGGTAGGTCGCCGGCGGCGGGGGAGGGGGCGGAGGAAGATCGGAGCGGGACGGCTGCTGGACCGAGTGCGGGGGTACTGCGTGCGGGGCGTTGGGTGTCTTCCAGCGGCCCGGGCCCGTCTTCTGGTTCTTCCCGGGTGCCGCCGCATAGTTGAGGTGCTCCTGGCTGGACGTGGACGACTCGAGGGAGGACGACACCTGCTGCTGGGGAAGCCAGTGGTCTCCTGCGATAATGGCAGAAACAACAAAAAAGCTTCTATAATAGGCATGTCCAAACTCCCAGTCACGGCCTGTGGTCACATTTGTACTGGCCCATGGCCTCTGTAAAATTAATAATATGCGGCCTGCAAATAATGTTGACCACGATATAAAATACGTTTGTAAAATTTTAATCGTTGTGTAATCCCAAAACACTGCTGTTTTCACAGATGTATTATTGTTATTTGAGTGATGGAATATTTGGCCAACCAGAATGTTCAAGTTTTAACAGCGCAAACCAATCAGTGGCAAGTTTTGACAGCACTAGCCAATAAAGGCAAGGACAGGTTTCCATGCATCATGCCACACATGAGCCTCTTGTAAGCAGACAGCAACCCTAACAAACTAATTGTCACTTTTTAGGGTCACTTTTTAAGTGCCTTCAAAGGAAAAAATCGAACGCCGATCAAAAGAACGTTTGTTTTTGTTGTTGACTACCGGTGGGCTTCAAAGGAAAAAATCGAACGCCGATCAAAAGAACGTTTGTTTTTGTTGTTGACTTTAATGACTAAAATAAAGTCACTATCTTTTTGCTCGCACATACTCTGTGCTATTATCCGCTGTTCCAATTATGATCCACAATCTTTTTGTGTTAATGGGCTGCTATAAACTGACATGAATTCTGCCACTCTGCTTCAACAATGCACGCGCAGCTAGGCTGCGTCACACTTTTTTACAAACACGGAAAGGGCTCTATAGGTACGGACGACAAAGATAAAATAAAAAGTATTTGTATGTATAAAAACAGATAAACGAGCCACATTTGGACTGGATATTGATTGCTCCGAAGCAGATTGCATCCAATCTTTCAATAGCTTGCTGATCTTCTTTATTTTTTTTTTAACTTATTTTAATCTATATTATTTTTCAGGTTTTTAGAGGATCTGTGTTTAAAAATTGGTTAAAATATTGTGAAGGTTTTTTTTTTACTATTCTTATTTTATTATTTATTTACATCACTGAAAGTTCATGTTTATAATTTATATTTTCTTGTTTTGCTTTTTCAGGGATTTTGTGTTGTTGTTTGACATTTAATCTGTCAATTGTTTTTTTGTAAATCTGAATATTTTAATTTGTATTTCTTTTTTTTTATATAAAAAGGATCCCCTGCAAAACATTTGAAATTACTAACTCCTAATTAGTTTGGTGCATAATTTGTAATTATTATTGATAATAGATCATTTAAAAAACAAAATTGGAATACAGCCAAAAGAGCCAGGTTTCTAAATAGAGCTGTTCTCTTGGTTGTGACCAACAGGGAGCACTGGCGCTTCACATGATAATGCCATAGTGACCGAGAGCGGGCAAACGGCGCCATTTTCACAGTCTTTTTTGTTCTTCATTTATTGTGTGGTCCATAGAGTCAGACTGACTAGAAACATAGAAATGGCAACAATTCCAAGCATTTTCAAGCACTTCACCCAAAGTTCAAGCAGTTTTCTGACCTTGAAAACACAATAAGCATTTTCAAGGATTTCAAGTACCTGTGTGATTCCGAAAGATCCTCAGCCCTACAGCTAAGGCAATCTCATGCCATTCATTCACTAGTACCGTATTTTCCGCACTATAGGGCGCACCGGGTTATAGGGCGCACCCCCAAAAAATAGTTTTTGGTCCTATATCTTCCATAGATACGGCACACCGGATTATAAGGCGCTACAATGGGAACGTCGACAAAACAGTCAGATGATTCAGTCAAACTGATTACCCCCTTAACATTCCCAAAGCTTGCAAAGAAGCAAATACGTGTCGTAGACACGTGCGGATGCGGTGTCCGTACGATGTCACTCAAATGCATCATTTCAAATATCATTCGGAAGGTTAAAGTCTTGGGATTCAAGAAATGCCAACCATTCCTTAGTTTCTATTTTCTTTTTCGCTCGCAACTTCACTGTGCATATGACAATAAACACTTGGAATTAAGTTTAATTCACTCAACTCATCACAGCAACATCAAGATCGTTCTAAAACAAGATACCGGGAAAATATAAAGCCGCATAGCTCACCTAAGTTCTCACGTATAATAATGATACGCAATCATGGTCTTCTTACAACCGTGAGTGTAGTAAATCCAGGAGAGTAAAATGTTTACAAATACAGACTAATGAAACATGTTTCTTTATGGCGTAGTTTAGCAAGCTTGCTATTCAGTTATCTTTTTCGGTCAATTGAAGAGTTTGTTTTGGCCCTCTAGCCAATCCGAGGCTCCGAATAACTTCAGCCAATAGCGATCGATTTAACTGATGATTGACACATCTTTTTCGGCCAATTGCAGGATTCGTTTCGGCCCTCTAGCCTATCCGAGGCTCCGAATAACTTTAGCCAATAGCGATCGATTCAAATGATGATTGACACATTGGTTAGCCAATGAAACGCCGGTATATAAATCCCAGCATACAACGCGGACTACTCCACGTTCGGGGGAAAATCGAGTCAGCGGCTGTTGGGTAAGTTGCGAGACCTTGCGATTTAATATTGAGTCATATATAAGGCGCACTGTATTATAAGGCGCATGGTCAGCTTTTGAAAAAAATTAAGACTTTTAGGTGCGCCTTATAGTGCGGAAAATACGGTACCTTATAAGACTGTTTCTATTGAAGGGAATTTTAATGTTAGAAATAGCGTAATCCTGACTAGTTCTTCCTACCTGGAGGTCCTCTTTGATAGTCCAGATCTCTGTGCTGGTAATCCATGTCTCGGTGTTGGTATTCCTGCTGGTAGTGCTGCTGCATACGTTCATCGGCCCTAAGAACCCCGGGCATAGGGTACATATCCTCCTGGTTGTGGTTGACGCGCTATGGGGAAGAGAGAAAGAAGTTATTAAAGTTATTTAAAATAAAAATTAAAAAAATCCACTCAGGTGTTAAGTTCTAGCAGTTCTTCATGAAGTTTAAATTCGAACCTGCATGCTGTTGTGGACATTGTCCACCGAGGGGAGCCGTTCCCTTTCCTCCATGGCCTGCCAGTGCTGCGAGGATCCAGGCCCCGGACCTACGACGCGGTCCTGGCTCTTCGATGCCGGGATGGTGAAGTACTCCCGGGCGTAAGTTTGGGTCGGGATGGGGTACGCCTCCGGGCGCGTAGGGGAAGGTGCATCCTGATGAAATTGTTCCATTTCAACCCATGCTACTCAAATGGTAATATTACGTGATGTTCTTTTCATCTTAGATCTCACATAAACAATTTTTTTTTAAAATGACTACAAATTGGAGGATCATTTTTATAATTTCACACAGCAAAAAAGGGCATTTTCAAAACAAAACAAAAAAATGCTAATTATTTCTTATTCATATTTTCAGAAATGGTATCCTTTTTGAGTAAAATGAAAAATAACCAATCCAGCAGACAGTAGCTCATTTTGCTCATTTGAAGTTATTTTTTTCTAACTGTAGTAGAAAAATGTTTCTTAAAATGAGCAAAATTATCTAAAAAGTCAAAGACAGTTTAAAAGAAATAAAATGTTTGCAAAATATTTTTATGTGATTTGAATACAAGATAAAAATATGTTAAACATGAAATAAATACACCTTAAATGTGCAAATAGGGTTTGAATGTATTTTTGGCCTTTCTAAAAAATATATATATTTTATCTTGTATCTCGCGTTTTAGAATCCTTCTGGGAGAATGATACAGAGGAGGGGATTCCGAACCCACTCGCTCAACCCAACTGATGGGTTGTGACCAAAGCGCCCCAATTCCAACCCCTAATGCCGAGCGCCAAGCAGGGAGGCAATTGACCAGTCTTAAGTATGACCCGGCTGAGGCTCGAACCAGCAACCTCCCAGTCTCGGGGCGGGTGCCCTATCCCTAAGGCTGGTCAAAAATGTGAATGTGTTCTTGATTCTAGCCACCTTCCACTAGGGGGATATGGCTCCGATATATATCTTGCATCTCAAACTAAAAACAGCCTATTTGCATAGCCCTTAATCACAAAAAGTCTCAAAATCAGAATTTATGGCAGAATATTGCTCCTATTAAGGTTTTATTTTCAACTGAGATTAGTAAAATAATAGATAACGAGCAAAAGTGTCTCATTTAACAGATGGTTAATTGTTTTTCTGATTTAAGTAGCAAATTTCTGTTTTTATCATAAAGAGTTAAAATATCTTAGAGTAAGATTACCGTTCATATAATAATAATAATAATAATTTCCTTTGTATTGTCATTCTTTGTAACAATGTACACAGAACGAAATGTCGATACACCTGACCCGTTGTTGCGAGTCGATGCAGCCGCAGCCAGAGGGCGCCGCCATTATACCAATTAGGTATGTCTCGGTCGGGGCGCGAACCAGCGACCTCCCAGTCTCAAAGCGGGCACACTACCATCTAGGCTACTGAGCTGGTAAACGTGACTTTCAAGTTTTTTTCTGCTATTAGAGTGGATCATCTTTTTGGGAATTCGCATAAATAATTTATTTGTTATGTTTTAGAGATTTAACACTATTTGCTGACCTTTAGGCAAAAGGGTCGATCTTGATGCACATAAAATCATGACGTTTGTCCACAAAATATTTCCCTTAGCATGCGAGTGTCACTTAGACTGGAACTTCTCAGTTGAGTGAGCTTGGCTACAGAATGAAGAAAAATGCTTACGTCAGCGCATAAGTTGCCAGTGGAGACGGATGTGATCTTGGTGCCGGGGCCTGGAGGATACACCGGCTTGCTCGCGGGACTCTGGCCCTGATCTGAAGGGAAAGCGTTTGGTTTATTTCGCTAAAGAGACGACATGGAAACATTTCACAGCTTTTTCATGGTAAAATCAAGCACTTTTCAAGCACTTGCAATGCAGACAAATAGGATTTACAATTTTTCAATTTTTCCAGATCAAACGAATTTTTTGTTTGTTGTCTTTGATGACTAAAATAAAGTCACTATCACTACTTTGAGCCGTTCCTATCTTGTTTTTCAATCTTTTTGTGTCGATGGGCTGCTATAGACTGACATAAATTCTGCCATTCTACCTCAACAATGCACGAGCAGCTTCAATATGTCACACTTGTCTACAAACACGGACAGGGCTCTATTCTATAGGTGTTAATTAAAATGGAGTTCACTAAGACAAAAAAAGAAAAAAAATACTTTATGTAGAAAAATTTAATAAGATTGATCTTTTAATTTTTGTTTTACCTTTCAATTTTTTTTTTTCCCCCAGAAGATTTGTGTCTAAATTGGTTAGAATAGAAGATTTTCATTTATAGTGCATGTGGTTTGCATGGATTCCCTGCAAAACATGTGAAATAATTAACTACCAAATAATTCGGTGCATTATGTCTTATTATAATTAAAATCTGAGGAGCCGTTTGGTAGGCAAAAGCGCCAGGCAACGGAAATATTTAAGCATTCTCAACCACTTCACTCAAAAATCAAGCATTTTCCTCACTTTAACATTAAAATACAAGCATTTTCAAGGATTTCAAGCACCTGTACGAACCCCGATTTGAAGGCACGTTGAGAACGGAAAATATACCTCAATGCAGAACATTGGAGCAAAAATGTGAGCGTGCAATCTTACTGGCCACATTGGGACTGGAGCGGTGGTCGGCTCGGTTTTTCAGGAGCCGGTCCTCCCCGGTTATCTTCTTCGTTTCAGGGTAGGCGTCCCAGCCGGCTTGCGGACTCTCCGGGGAGCCGTTTTGCACCGAGTTGTTGTACAGCTCGAACCCTTCGCTCTTAGGACGCATTTTGCCGTTCTTCTCGCGGCCGCGATCCAAAGCTGCACAAACGAGACGTGGCGGTGAGGTATTTGCCTAATGTTTTTAAAAACGGATGCAAAAAGGGTACCTCGAGGCATCATGGGGCTAGGCTGGTTAAGGAGAGTGGCCAGGCCGTGGTAAATGGCTCCTTGCTTGGCCACCTCCAACGTGACCACAGATCCAGTTCTAGTCATTAGTTCAGCCGCCCTTGACAAGAACAAAGTCTTGAATCACATAAACTTAACATTGCAAAATGACAAAAAGGCAATGAGAAACTGGCATAAAAATTAATGATTTTTGTTTTTGTTTTTTCAAGTACTCCAGTGTCTTCTTATGTGGTGAGTCTCAGCACTGGGAGGGGTTGCTGGCCCTCTGTCAGTGAGGATGAGCATGAGTCTTACATGGTGAATTTCCTCGTGTCATTTTTTTCTGTTCCTTGTCATGTTTTTTCCAGGATTTGGACACCTTTTTCACGGCCAAATTCAAGCACTTCTTAAGCACTTTCAAGGCCACTTTTTCAATTTAAATCCCAAATATCTTCAAACTTTATTAATACAGGCCACCTGGATTTTTTGGGTTATTTTGCCCATCAAAGAGACAGAAATCATGTTATGTGAGATTACTTTTGGATCTTTTTCTTTCAAACCCCAAACTTTCAATATCTGGCAATATCTACTATAAATTTGTGTTAAGACAGCGTAATAACTTTTTAAAAACAAAATAAAAAGGGACTTTTTCAGGATTATAATGAAATAGAGACTGGAACTGAATATGAACACATTGTAAACAAATTGGAAATATGAACTTATACAAAAAGGTTTTTGAGTCTTTCTCGCTTAGTTGACCATATATTGCCCATAAAAGGCCTGGTCAAGGTGAAAAATAGTTAACATGTGTGGTAGATGGTGAAGCAATTCCTGTAGACAAAACCCATTAGTACCTTAATTCGTTGCCACTTTTATAATCAAAACTAATAAAGTAATGTTCAAAGGATTCACTTTTATTTTTGGGGGACAGATAACAAAAAAGGCTTTACAGAATGCATTACTGATTATGCTGCTTCTGTGTCATTTCTTGCCTGTGATTAGTCTGATGCAGCATGTGGATGTGAGCTACCATTGTAGGAAGTCGCTGCTACCTTGCTATGAGCTATCTTCGGGCAGTGGTCAAGGGACACCCTGAACTGGTTCCCAGCCAGTCGCAGGGCACACAGAGACAGACAACTCACTCGCTCATTAACACCTAGGGACAGTTTGGACCGGCCAATTAACTTGACATGCATGTTTTTGAAATGTGGGAGGAAACCAGAGAGCCCGGGGGAAACCCACGCAAGCACAGGGAGAACATGCAAACTCCAGGCGGGGAGGCTGCGGTAGCTGGACTTGAACCCTTAACCTCCACACCGCGGGGCTGCCCATCTTATATATTGTTTTTTTTTTTTTAAATCGCCAGAAAGTCCATGTTCTCTTTCAGGAACCATTTGAATTTTCCCTTTAGCCCAACGGTTGCCACTTACAGTAATTTATAAAGAAAAATTACACAAAAAATAAGTCAAATCCTCTGTAGAATAAGATTTTATTCATCGCAGTGTGCTCAAGTAAATGAATAGAATAGAATAGGATTCATTAATCCAAGAGCCAGAATAGATTGTTCAAATATTTTTCCCAATAAGGAAAATACTTCACAGAGGATAAGAACAATGAAATACAGTGTAAAGATATGAACATCAGGCATAATGAAGCTAGGCAGACTCATTTAAGTGATTTATTGTAAAATTATTTTTGGCTGTGGTTATATCATTGTGAAAAAAAGAGCCCATTCATCCTACAATAGTTTATTACTATGGCACCTGGATGTCCACAGAATGTGCATTGTCCGTTTTGGAATGATGCAATGTTGTTGTCTGGCACAAACAGCAATTCAAAATCATTCCCAAGTCTGACTTTGTTACGTTGCGTCATTTATTTGTCTTTTTTCGGCACCAACATAGAGTGTGTGTGCTTGGGGCAGACATTTGCCTCTTGGGTGTGACAGGCGTCAGCAGACTTTTTGTAAGCTGAGAAACTAAATGGAGGTCTTACCTCTCCTGTGACAAGCCCACCAGGCTGCGCCCGTCCACGCTCAGCAATTGGTCGCCCGCTGCCAGGCGCCCATCCTACGCGGAAAGGAAAGCGGTTTTAGCGAGGGAGTGAGGTTTCATCCAACGTCACTGCGGTACAAACCATGTCGGCGGCACCTCCTTTGACCACAGACTTGATGTAGATGCCCAGTTTCTCCTGGCCAGCGCCCTGCAGGAGAAAAACAGTACTTAAAATGAAGACGCAGCACTCCCTTTTCACCATTATGAGGCTCTCACAGAGTTACAGTAATTTAAGGTTATAAATGTACTATAGGAAAATATTTTTCATCCGAAAAAAATAATTTGCTATCAATATTCAAGTTTACCACAGGGAAACACTACCGTTATTTTTGGCATGGCCCATTACAAAAAGGTCCATAATTGATACTCAATCCTTGCACTAAAACACCATTCCTAGTTCTCTGTTCAGGTGTAGCATGCACCTGTCTTTTTGGGCGCAACCCCTAGCCGTACAAACTAATGCCAGCAGCAGTAAATCACGAGGGAAGAAGAAATGCCATGGCAAATTGAAACCACCAGAGAGCATCGTCAGCGTAATTTTAAAGCAGAATTGTTGAGATGGCAACTATTTCAAGCATTCACAAGTACATCTCCCAAAATTCAAGCACTTTTCAATCCTTGAAACGCAACAATAAAATTAGAGCACTTTCAAGCGTTTCAAGCACACTAATGAACCCTGTATATCTCAATCTCCTTATATATTTTTTCACACAATACTTTAAACATTTACGCCTTTTGTTTTTCTTAGAAACATTCCATTATCAGTTTTTGATTAAACAAAATCAAGGTGTGATTACCAAATATATTTTCAAGTATGGGTTGTAAGATTTTTCCTCAAAACAATTTAAGAGCATTTTCTTCACAGAATTACTTTTTAAAAAGCCTTTCAGCTTTCTTGTACAGTATTGTTAAGTGTATTAACTTCACAAAAACAGAAATCTGTTTGAAGATTTGTTTTTTACATCAGTAACAAAAACATATGCTGCCCTAGAGACATGGGTGCCACCAGGCTGAACTTGACCAGAACACACCAAAGAAAATGGTGCCCATACGACCATAGTGGTTAAGGGCTAAAAACCAACCAACCAACCAAAAATGTATAAATAATTTATTGTATATCTTTGGTGCATTTAAAATAGCTTGGTGAGATGTTTGTACTTGGACTTAAATGAAATGAATACATAAGACTTCCCTGAAATAACTCAACGTTAGTTGACTTCCCTCAGAGTTCTGTTGCCTTTGAATAGGTCGGAAAATGTGACAATGACTTTTGTGAAGCACAACCACATTTCTGGAAGAATGATTTTGCTTTTGTTGGTTTAAGATCAGGTAATTGTGTCATTGTAATACTGTGCAGTCCTTTGAGACATTTTTGTGATTAAGGGCTATATAAATAAATGTGACTTGACTTGACTTTTGTGCAATGAGTTGCAGGGGGGACTTAAATGTTAAAGTGCAACAAGCTGTTATCAAGCACAACAAACTGGAACCTTTTTGGTACAAGCTTTTCTGCAGAATTCCAACACAAGAGTTCAACCTGATAACTCGCACACTAGCCTATTTGCATGTTCAAACAAGAACTTGTTAGGCCCTTCTTAAATGTTTTCATGCCTCGCCCCACAAGCGCACAAAATATGAGCACTACTTTGAAAAAAAAGTGCAAAAGCGGTCGTAAATAAGGAGATGGCAAAACTTTTCCCCCCCTTCTGCAGGAAATCAGACATCCCTTCATTGTTGCAGAATGAATGAGGGTTGAAAAAAGGGGCGTGGTCTCTTTTTTCCAAGCCATTGTTTTACTTGAACAAATGTTCCTTCAGGCAAATAAACACTTGAGACTTCAATCTATTGCAGCCCTCGATTCTATCAGTAAAAAGAGTTCAGAGGTGCACAACGATCAGCCGCACTTGAACAAACATTCAATTAAATTTGATTTTTTTTAGCTAAGTGCCTCCATAGAAAGGAAAAATGGGAATATTGAAAACCCAATATAGTGGATAAAAATGCTCTAGCAACACCTGGAGACAAAACAATTTTTGAATCGACATATTTCATGACAAAGTAAAACACTAAATCTTTCAGCGTGGAAGTATAACAGGATCTTATTACAGCACTTTAATAACAAATGACCCCAAAAACACAAGTTAGCAAATTTGGCATATTCACATGAGGTCTTTAAGCAGTATTAAATTAGATCATAATTTATTTTTTTAAAAACGTGTGCAATTTGTTTAAACCAATAAGACAGGATAATTTGGGATGAAGAAAACATAACAGTCATAGAATATCAAATTAAACTAGCATCTTAATGCTCAACTGTACACTGCAAAGAAAATTGTGCTTATTTTAAGTACCATGTTTTTTGGTTACTTATATTTCTTAATAGTTGCTGTTGCTGCTAAATGTTTATTGCACTATTGTTATGATGCACTATTTTTTTTCATTGCAATATGATTGTAACTCAGGTCAGTCTCTAAGCACCACATATTGTAAATAATTTTACCTATTTATCCTGACAGTCTTTTATGTTACTTTTTACTTACGTGTTTACCTCAAAGTTCCGTGTCCGATCATGTTGCATACAACGTTATACAACGATGTTATCAATGACAATAATGTCAATGAACTAAAAAGAAAAATTATCCTTCAAACAAGCAAAGCTTTGTCGCACAGCAGATGCTAGGTAATTTTTCTATTTCTTTTTTTTTTAAATCCGCAATTTAAGCAAAAACAATACTTAAGATTAGCAAAATCAAACTATTTGTTGATTTTACCTTCACATTGTCTAGTTTTACTAGAAAAAGAGGATAAAAGGTGTAAAAATGAGAAAATGAATCCTTAAAAAAGGCATTTTCTGGGTAAGATTTATTTTCCTGCAGTGTACCAGTACATTAATGGATATATTGTTAAGTGCAAACACAGCCCCCCATGTGTGTTTGCATGTGCAAGTGTTCATGAGCCATGAACCATTGCCCAGGTGACCTGTAAAGCAAACAGAGCAAAGCGACAAACCAGAAGGCCATCAAAGCTGGAAGCCAACACCAACACGTGCAACCGCAATTTTATTAGCACAATGAGAAGCCTTGTGTGTTAAACGTGCTCTATAATAAAACAGCTTTTGCTAATCCGGCTGACCTAAAAACGCTTTCAACCTTTACAACCTTCTCTTAAATCTAATCTACATTTTCATCCATTCATTAAAAAGAACATACCTGGTCTTTCCTGCCCACCACGGAGAACCACATGTCCGGTTCACACGTCAAACTGGTCGACAAACACCCGCGCAAATACTTATTTCCCGCTAATGTGCGTCGGCGAGCTCGGTAGACTTCAAAAGCAGCATTTAAGCAATCCGGCAGTCTAACACCTGAGAAAACAGTTGGCGGCGAGGCTAAATTCCGAGCGGCAGTCTTAATGTTCCCGAGCAGCGGCGAAATTCCACTACCAAAGTGCCGCAAGCCGGGAAGCCGGCGAGTTGGACTGAAGTTGAGCGCCCGCGCACACACATGCGGTGAGTTGCGTAACACAAAGCCCGGCCCCATTGACTGAGAATCCAAGCAGCTGTTTGAGAAAAATCTCCCTACCTGGCGCTCCCATCGCACTCAGGCACACACTCAAAAAGCGTTTAAAAAATAAACAGCGCTAAATAAGAGGCTTCCGCTCGACATCCTTCCTACCCGCACAAGAAAACGGCAGCCATGAGCAGGAAAGCAGTTTTTTAATTAAACTTTACCTTACTCCAGACGTGCGTGGTTGCAGAAAATTTCTGCAATGCACACAAGTTAAGCAAAACTGATGAATAATTCATAAGACTCTGTTAATTTGTTTAATATTCAAATAAAATTGAAAATTGTCCAATTGGCAGATGATTGTAGTCATTAAGAATGACAATACAAAGGAAATTATTATTGTTATTATTATTATTCATTCTAACATCTTGGGAGGATTTTCTAGTATTTTAGTACTTTCGATTTCATTTATTTTTCTGGTCACAAAGGTTATTTTAAGTATAATTTTCTTATTTTGTTGCATTTTTAAACTGAATATTCTAGTTTGAAAAAATAATTTTAAGGGTTTTACTTTGAAAATAATCTAAAAATAAAAATTGTTTGAAAAATGAGCTAAATTATTGTTTTTTTTCTTTTTCATTTTAAGTTTTACTCCTGTCATTTTACCATATTTAACATCGTTTTACAGAAAAAAATAATAAATTATATTTTCAGGGACCGTTTCAATGTTTATAACTTGCTTAAGTAAAATGAGAAAAATGTGAAAAATGATTGTTTCATTTTACCATAAAATAAAATTAAAATATTTTAATTTAACAAAAACAATAGGGACAAGTACTAGCTATTCTTTGTAAAAGGGGAAGCAAGTGATGTGATTTTGCTCTGATGGTATTTTTCAGATATATTTTATAATCTCGGTAATGCCGAGGTTCGGTTAAACTCTGGAGTGGGAAGATGCTTTAAACTGACAACGAGGCCAACCAGATGATGAAGCGGGTTTATCCGAGTCATTTCAGAGGACTTATTTTACTACTAGTAAACATGAAAACCAGTACTTATTGTTTCATGTGGGGGACAGCAAACTCCAAATTTAGCCCGGAGAGGGGGATGGGAGCTACCAGGCTGTACTTGCCCAAAACTCGCTAGGGGAAGTGGTGCTCTGACAACCCAGGTGGTTAAGGGATCCGTGAACTGTAATATACCATGGTTACTATTTAAAAACCACTGCTTTGGCCTCTCCACAATATTTGTCATTACGTCATAGCATAAAGCTAGGAGAAAACTATGTGGTAGGTCAAATCTACGACACATAAGGAGTTCTGTGGGGGCGCACTTGAGTGGGTTGAGCCCTGTGATTTTATGAAAGCCACACAGATTATAGTAAAACATTTGAGACATAAATATTTGCTCAAATAGCATCTGGATGATTTTTATTTTCCACTTGCTGATTTGGTATTGCGTTTTCTCGAGTATTTACGCATGTGGACAGTGATCTACAGCAGCACTTCAAAAGAAAACCTGCAACACTCCACTGTTTAGTCTCTCGCATTTTTGTAAGACTCAACAGTGAAATCCTTTTTCAAACATTCTGCTTATTTACGGACCAGTTGTCAGTTCTCTTATTAAAAAAGCACGTTTCAGAAGTATTCTTCTAGCAGAGTTTGTACTGGTTTTTCATGGGGGAAAAAAATCAAGTACTTTTCAAGCACTTTCAAGGACAAAATTTCATTTTTCCCAATACCTTCAAAGGAAGAAATCCAGCAGCAATCAAAAGAACGTTTTTTGACTAAAATAAAATATCTATCTTGCTGCTGCCACGTACTTTGTGCTATTTTGAACTTTGTAGGTAGTATCTTTTTTTTTGTCAATGGGCTGCTATAAATTGACATTAATTCTGCCATTCTGCTTCAAAAATGCATGCACAGCTTGGCTCTGTCACACTAGATTATAAACAAGGAAAGGGCTCCAAAGGTGTTTGGTAATGATTTAGTTCAATACGGAAGATAGAAAAACTACTGAATGGATAGAATGCAGAAAAATGAGCCAAATTCTTACTCTTTTTAATGATATTGATTGTTCTGGAGCATAGTGCATATAGTCTTTTAATAGACTGCTGATCTTTTCTTTTTTTGTTTTATTTATTTTAATTTATATTTCAGTTTTTCTTAAAATCTGTGTCTAAATTGGTGAAAACAGAATTGTAAATAGTATTTGTTTTTTTGTTTTTAATCATTTATTTATAGCAGTGAACAACTTTGTTTTTTTACTTTATTTTATCGTTTGGAATTTTCAGGGATTTTGTGTTGTTTGACTTTAAATTTGTTCAGTGTGTAAAAATCAAAAGGTTTAGTATTTTACAATTTTTGGGGGGTAGATTTGTGGATGTTTTAATTTACATTTCATGCGTCTACTGCAAAAAATATGATCTTGCTAATTACTAAATAAATTCGTGAATGATGTTTTTATGATTATTAATAATATATTGTTTTTTAAAAGAATCTGTTGCAAACAGTAATGACGCTTCACATGACAATGCCGTAATTACAAGCCACCAGAGCGGGTGTGTCGGCATCATTTTCACACACTTTTAAAAAAAAAAACCTGGAAAAACACATTCACGAAGGATTCTTCTAGGCTGGGTTCGGCGGTTGCGCTTACCTTGGCAGCCACGATGCTAAGGCCCATGCCATTGTGCTTCTTCAGCGTCACGGTCACTACCTCCGGCTCCTTCCTCATTGGCTGAGATGGCAAAAGAAAAGAAAAGACGAGTGAGTGACAAAACCTAGGGGAGGAACGCATGTGTATCGCCTGGGCCAAGAAGGTACTCATCAACGGGGAGGAAAAGAGAAAAAGGGGTGGAGGAGGAGAACCGCAGATGAACTTCTGGTAGCTGGATGGTATTCAAGAATGGAAACCACAACACAGCTGCACACACACACAAACATACTCATGCAATCATACTCTTTCACACTGGTGCACAGATGTGCAAGATCGGGTTAGCAGGCGCGGTGGCAGAGCGCTACCAAGCCTTCCCACATCACAGGAGGAAATTTTCTCTGGAGCCTTCTTTTAACGCCAACGGGCCAGCGGTAGTCGGAAAGACCAGACGCCTGCGTCCAATTTGTGTGCGTGAGTCGTTTGCCCGCCTTCTTTGTTAATGTTGTTTCATCGTGTGTGGCGAGCACACACAAAGTGCATGCAGAATGACAGTTTGAGTGACAACAAGGGCCACAACACCATCTAGGTATTGACTCACTACTACTTAAGCTAAGCCCACTGTGGCAAGCGTCAATAGATGAGAAGCTTTTACCGTCACTATTTCTCAGACTTTGGTGAAAACCCTAATAGCCGCTCAAATGGAAGCTTTTGTTTAATGACATGGTCACTTGTGGTAGAAAAAATCCTAATACCCACAATGACATGTTTGCGTCTAGATAGAACTGGCTTCAAACCAGCATTTGAATTCGAGTTTAAGTTTATAAAATTAGCCATTTATTTTGTAAAAAATGGCATTGGTGGAGAAAACAGGAAAAGGAGAAAATAAAAGGCATACGAGCCCCTCCTCAGTTTGAGTCGTGCCTAAAAGAATATAGAGAAAAAGTGTATTTGTGGCATTATTTTCAAAGGTCAACAAATAATCAGGGACTATTCAGACAGTACATAACAAAGTAAATCAAGAGTGCCTTGACACCTCCACGAGCCAATACTGATGTGTTAAAATTACCAGGGTTGTTTTTTTTGGGGGGGGGGTTAAAAAAGTACTTCACAAGTTTTTAATGGACCAAATACTGAATTGCAATATATATATATATATATATATATATATATATATATATATATAAATGTTCTTATTTTGAAAATTGTCTTGAGATATTTTACCTTGTTGTTTCTTGTAAAATAAAGAAATATATCTAGTATGGTAATTTTTTTTCCCCCCACATCCTTTCAAAAATTTGTTCTTAAAATATGCTACATCTTTTCACAATGTGTAACATTGAGGAAAAGAGATGTTTTGGATCTGTAATAAGCCTTGGTGGCTGCAAGGACCACACCCACCCCCACTTTTTAAATAAATGCCAACCAACTGCTCTCTACAGCAGCTGGTTGGCATAAAGCATAATACTGAAAAACAAAGCTAAGAATTTCGAATTGACATTCTTTTACTGCTTTGACCCGCCTAAAAAGAAAGTCTGGATCCGGCCCCAGAGCCCAACAGAGTTTGATATCTTTGCACTGAATCGTACGTACCATATCAGAGTTGTCGAGAGCGGTAAAGTGGCTGTCGCAATCGGCGCCCTCAAAGTGGACCGTCCACGTTCCGGGCGAGCGAGGGTGTGGTGTCAACCGGCAGAAGCCTGATGAGCAAAACAAACATACCCACAAATGAGAAAGGCTACACAATGTCTGTCATCTACAACTGAATAATGCCATATACAGAGGCTTCTCTCGGCTTAACTCCTCCTCAGATTTTGAATTGAATAGATTTAGTCTTTATTGTTATTGATATTAGTGAATCGTGCATTGTGTTGTTAAAAAGCAGAGACAGATTAAGGAGTGCGCTCTGTATTCGGTTGCGCCACTGTGAGAGGCTGGTGTGTGTGTGCTGTCAGTCAAACAGCTGGCAGGGGTTGCCTCTGCAAACAAACTGGGAGGCATAGTGGCGGCTAGTTTTAGTGGCCCTTTACATTGTAGAGAAAATTCCTCAATTAAATCTGACTCTAAGGAAAGTCAGAAGAGCGCAAAGAAATGCCGATCGCCCGTGCTGATCAACCATAGATTTTTATCGCGTCCGGGAATCGCCTGAGGCAACATCTAAATGGAAAGCAACACCCTGGCTGCAGGTCCGGCCTACTGCTTGCCTCGGCTAAAGCCTCTCCTAAGTCACCACTGCGGAACATGTATCTTGCCAGCGCCAGGTCCATTTGCCATGAAACGGACAACCTGGTATTTCTTGGGAAACCGCTACATTCCAGACAGTTTTATTTGAATCATAGCGGAGATGTGGCTCAATCCAAGGACACCAGACACCGCGTGCGCAGACACCGCTCTCTGAATTGCTTTTTTTACACTGAAAAGAAAAGCCTTCCGTTTTACTTTTTTATAATGAAAAAGAAACCATCCAATTAACTGCAGTTATGTGCTGTAGATCTATACTTGATATTTTGTTAGTCGTATTCACTCAGTCCATAATGACGTTATCTCAAGATAAGCTTTACCTTTGAGAACTTTTATGACGGAGCAATGCTATTTCGGTAATTTTCACTTTTCGCGGGTGGTTCTGGTCCCGATTAACCGCAAAACCGAGGGAATTCTGTATACTTAAATAAACAGAACAAAGAACTGTAAAATGAAATACTGAAATAAGGGGTTTAGCCAGTGTGCGCAAATTTGGTTGTGTGTTCACCAGTAGCGAACCGTAGGCAGGGCATGGGAAGGGGGCATCGCTTTTAAAGTAACAACAAACCAACGTGTAACCAATGGGGAAAACGTGAGTAGGCGGCAACTGAACTTACACTAGAAGTGTGTTCAATTTTGATCATTTTATTTTTACTGGTGACTTTAAGCTAAAAGTTATGAAGGCTTAATAAAGAAACAAGTAACATGAAAACAGCAGAAAAGTAATGTGTAAAATTAAGTCAAGACGAAGGTAAAAAAAAAAAATATATCACAGGAAACTTCAACTAAGACCAAACTACAAAAACAGGATCCAAACATGGAGAGAACCCAGAAATGGCAGAGATCATAGAGCGTCGCGGATATGTGTTTATTTGCAAGCTCTCAAGACAGTGCAAAAAAAAAAAAAAAAAAAACATATATATATACTGGACTGTCTCAGAAAATTAGAATATTGTGATAAAGTTCTTTATTTTCTGTAATGCAATTAAAAAAACAAAAATGTCATACATTCTGGATTCATTACACATCAACTGAGCTATTTCAAGCCTTTTATTATTTTAATATTGCTGAATTTGGCTTACAGCTTAAGAAAACTCAAAAATCCTATATCAAAATATTAGAATATCATGAAAAAGTATACAAGTAGGCTATTCAACTAATCACCTGAATCATCTAATTAACTCGAAACACCTTGCGAGGGTTTCCTGAGCCTTAAAAACACTCAGCTTGGTTCAGTAAACTAAATCACTGCTGATCTGTCTGCTGTCCAGAGGACCATCATTGATACCCTCCATCGGGAGGGTAAGACACAAAAAGAAATTTCTCAAAGAGCAGGCTGTTCACAGAGTGCAGTTTCAAAGCATATCCACAAAAAGTCTGTTGGAAGGGAAAAATGTGGCCGGAAACGCTGCACAACCAAGAGAGATGACCGCAGCCTTAACAAAATTGTGAAGAAGAGCCGCTTCCAGAATTTGAGGGAGCTTCAAAGACAGTGGGCTGAAGCTGGAGTCCAGGTATCAAAAGCCACAGTTCACAGACGTGTCCGGGAAATGGGCTACAATAGCCGTATTCCCATGGTCAAGCCACTTCTGAACTCAAGACAACGGAAGAAGCGTCTGACTTGGGCTATGGAGAAGAAGCACTGGACAGTTGCAGAGTGGTCCAAAGTCCTCTTTTCAGACGAAAGCAAGTTTTGCATTTCATTTGGAAGTCAAGGCGCCAGAGTCTGGAGAAAGGCTGGAGAAGAGCAAAATCCAAGTTGCTTGAAATCCAGTGTGAAGTTCCCACAGTCAGCAATGGTTTGGGGAGCCATGTCAGCTGCTGGTGTTGGTCCACTGTGTTTCATCAAGTCCAGAGTAAATGCAACTGTGTACCAAGAGATTTTAGAGCACTACATGCTTCCATCTGCTGAAAAGCTCTATGGAGATGAGTATTTCATTTTCCAGCATGATCTGGCACCTGCCCACAGTGCCAAAACCACCAGTAACTGGTGCACTGACCATGGCATCACTGTCCTTGATTGGCCTGCTAATTCCCCTGACCTGAACCCCATCGAGAATTTGTGGGGCATAGTTAAGAAGAAGATGAAAGACACCAGACCTACAAATGCAAATGAGCTGAAGGCCGCTATCGAAGCATCCTGGGCATCAATAACACCTCAGCAATGCCACAGGCTGATTGCCTCCATGCCACGCCGGATTGATGCAGTAATCCGCGCAAAAGGATTCCCAACCAAGTACTGAGTGCATTAATGGACATTTTCAAATGTTTGATTTAGTTTTGCTGTTATAAAATTATTTTTTTTACTTGGTCTGAGGAAGTATTCTAATATTTTGAGATAGGATTTTTGAGTTTTTTTCAGCTGTAAGCCAAAATCAGCAATATTCAAATAATAAAAGGCTTGAAATAGTTCAGTTGATGTGTAATGAATCCAGAATGTATGACATTTTTGTTTTTTTAATTGCATTACAGAAAATAAAGAACTTTATCACAATATTCTAATTTTCTGAGACAGTCCAGTATATATATATATATATATATATATATATATATAATAAAATAAAATAATCCACTCCTTACAGTTTGGCGTGCACGTTTTTTTCCATTTCTTATAGTATGGGGCTATTTTGAAGATGTTTAGGTGGTTGGTCCTTATGAGAGTAAGTACACCTTTTTCATGGCCTAATTCTAGAACTTTTTAAGGACTTTCAAAAGGGAATTTTTCAATTGTTCCAGTAGCATTAAAAAGAAGAAATCCAGTGGGAATCATGTATTTTTCAGAGCCACAAATATACATTCATTTTACATGTGCAATTTTTAATCTTGCGTAAGCATTTATTAAGATGTATGATTTTTTATATCTTGAGTAAATCGCAAATACATTTGTGGATCTGAAAAATATGCGTGCAAATGAAATGTCTCCGCATTTTGGTGTTGGTCAACATAACAGTAATTTGTATTTTCTTCCCATTGCCATTTACCAGTGGAAAAAAAAACTACCTTAATTTTTTCCACGGTCAATTATAAATGTCCATAATTGATATGTAATCCTAGCACTAATGCACTTTTCATAGTTCCCTTTTTAGGTGTAGCATGCACCGACCGGTCCTCTTGGGCCAGACCCGTAGTGGGCGATGACGGTTCATAAGACAATACAAACCAACGTCAGCTGCTGTTAATCACTAGGGGTGAAGAAATGCCATGGCGAAGCAAAACCACCACAGTAGCGTCTGTCATTTTCAAGCAGACTTGTTGAGAAACATGTCAATTATTTCAAGCATCTTCAAGCACTTCACCCAATATTAAAGCACTTTTTAATCCTTTAAAACACAACTTTAAAGTTCAAGCATTTTCAAGGATTTCAAGCACCATTACGAACCCTGTATAAACGGTAAGCTACAAATAAAGGTTACAAACTCAGTTGAGGTTGTTTTTTTCCCTAAATGCGTTTGATACCAAAGAAGCTCTGATACTTCGACATTTATTACAAAACGATTATTTCCTGGTGAAAGTCTCACATATAATCACTTGCTTTATATCACCAAAGCCAAGTTACCTCTCTGCAGAAGCGGGTCGAGGAAGTCCTGCAGGCCGTTGGGCAGGCTGCGCACCACGTCGCACGAGTAGCCGTCCTCGGGCAACAAGAAAGGCAACTGCAAATCGGGGTCCTCCTCAAGCTGCACTTCGCGGCCGTCACTGCGCGCCAACTCGTCTGCCGTGTTCTCTGCCACCGCCACCACGTGGTCGATTAGTTCCTGAAAGCATATGTCTTATGTGTAACAGGGGAAAAGCACCGGCAATACATTTATCCTATGCGTCAGCGCTTGATGAGAGAATGTGTTTTAACCCATTCTTAAAATATTGTTTGTCTGGATCAGTGTTTCTCAATTATTTTCTGTCATGCCCCCACCCCCCACATTTATTTGGCTACATTCTCTCCGTTGCCAAGAAATTTAGACACCGTAAGACACCGATCTTTTCCTCGTCCAAAGTCACGTTTAGTTTTATTTCCTCGTCCTGGCTTTAGGGAAACTTTTGTCTGTCTCTTTATCTCCGTTAATCTACACCTGTCTTCTCATCCCTGGTAAATATTGTTTTCAAATTTTAACTAGAGGGTCTGCTACACTTTGTGTCAACACTCTGCGTGTAGAGCACTAATGCTCAATGTAAAGAAAACGCCTATCACACTCTGTCAAAGAGAGTGCATCTGCCCCTAAAGTAGTGGGGGCGTAATTGCACTTTACAATAGGACAGTTAAAAAAAATTCCCACGGTCACACGCGCCCCACTATTTGAGAACCACTGTTCTGAATAGAGATGAAAAAAATTCCTTAAGGGGATCGATAAATTAACACTAAATTTAAAACTCTTATCCATCCATATTTTTTCATTGGTAGATTGTTTTGCTCACAATTTTAGGTTTTTTTGGTTGATTCAACTACATATTTAACTTATTTATTTTCTATTAAATTACAAATTAAAATGCTTAAAATTAAGTTAAATAGTTTAAATAGTTTTAAATGTTTTTATTTTCATTTTATCAACAATATTACTTGAATAAGGAAGAACTGCTTCGTTCCGGTGTGGCCCGAGAAGTGTGCCCCATAAAAGTAGACACAAAAAAAATATTTAGGAAAGGATTTATTTACAGAGAAGTAGGTTAAGAAAAAAAGACCAAAAATGTTTCTGAATTTTCAAAATTTAAAGGATCAAAGCGGGCTCGAGGACTCATGCCTGCTACAAGGTTAGCAAACACCAACTCAAACAAATGATATCAAGAACACAAGGTGATGCAGAATATATACTCACAGGTAGATTGAACAACAACGAAAACGCCTTGCTGACGAGACCATGAATTAAAGGAGTTAACAGAGCTTGGTATGGGGGTTTTGGGGTTTTTAAGGGTTATTGTTCTATCTTCGTTATTCATTATCCATTATCCGTTATGGTGGCGGTGAGCAAGAGGCAATGATAATGATCCAGCAATTGAGTGAAGGTTGTGTGTGCTCTTATAAACTCCTTAGACCTCTTTGATATGTCGATGCTTTGAACTCCTTGAACTTTTTGTACCGTTTAAACTCTTTGTGACGACCCTCAGCAGACTTCCTGTCTTTTACTTGTTAAACTCTTGTTAGCAAAGCAAGCAATGATCGCAACATGGCTTTAGGGCTAGGACCTTAGCTTGGCCTTTTGGCTGAGAGTAAGTGTCCCGGCTCCTAGGCTTTGTAGCGTATAATGAACTGACCGATAACGAATAATGGATAATGAATAACGAAGATAGAACAATAACCCTTAAAAACCCCAAAAACCCCAAGCAGGGGAAGAAGGCAATTTTACGTTAAAATGTTATATATTTAGCCTCATCTTTTAAATTGACTTTTTGCAGTGTTTGAGTAAAAAAAAGAGATAAATGTATTTCTCATTCCAAGTTCAAATTAACTATATACGATAAATGGCATTGTGTTTCCATCAATGGCGTTATGATCTTAATTTCTTAAATGACATACCGTAAATTCCGGACTATAAGCCGCTACTTTTTTCCCCAAACTTTCAACCCTGCGGCTTATTCAGTGATGCGGCCAATTTATGTAATTTTTCTAACGGCCGCCAGTGGCGCTCGAGTACAAAAGGTAAGATTTAGGCTGCAACTTCTTAGTTCGAGCTTATTACAAGTACGGTATGTTTTCTTATCAGAGCTGTTTACTGTGTTGCGAGCGTGTTGCTAGTAGCGTTTTGCTACCCTTCACAGGCACGGTTTGGGATGAAAGTTATAATATTATTATTAAAACTTTGAAATATATAATATATAATATGTATTTGCAACTGTATATTTTTGTAATGTATTTATTTTAGAAACTTATTCTGATATGTTTTGTACGAGCAAATGAGAAAGAAGGGGCGGGGCAAACGCGTGCTGACAGGAAGTGGAGTAGAGGTGAGACGTGTTTGTGGACGCGGCCGACAATAGTGGATATATATATTTTTCCCACCCTTACCTTTGGAAATATACACTTTTTTCCTTGGATTACTTTCAACGGGCACCTGGACTCTGCAGGTCTACATTAAATGTTAAGTACCGGTATCATTTTCCGTTCATTATGCCGGCTGTGTTTTTTCGGAACGTATCGGGTATGGGTTAATTTCGTGTTTGTATTGCGTTTTATCAATGTGGGCGCATGCGGCTAATATACAGGTGCGGCTTGTGTATGTACAAAATCAATTTTCCTCCCGAAATGTGGTGGGTGCGGCTTATAATCAGGTGCGCTCTGTAGTCCGGAATTTACGGTATTTCCCCCCCCCCCCCCCCCCCCCCTCACAATTAAAAACACAAGTCACAACTTTGAACAAGTGTCATTCCTGCTCTTCTGGCAGATTTTTTTTAATTTGAGTATTGTTTATTGCAGTTATTTTACTACATTTCCACTTGTTTTTCTCGTAAAAAATAATATGAGTGGAAAACATGTAAATGTTCAAGCAACACTTTTTAAAGTACAAGCGTTATTTTTGGTTTCATCCCAAAATTTCAAGTTAAAGCCTGATTACAGCCTAAACATTACTTACAGGCGGGATGTAGGGTTCGTCGGGAGCACAGTGGTAGTTGGTCATGAGTGCATTGAGCTGCAGCGAGTTGAGCTTGAAGCAGGTGCTGTGGATGTTCTGGACATCCTGCATGGAGTACTTGTCCATGGTTAGCAGGGTGGTTGCCTAAAGGACACAAAAAAAACTTAAGTAAAAGATGAGAAGATTGTACTTAAAAGCTGTCAGAATTTTGAATCTACAGCAAAACTTAGTCTAGGTAAAAAACGATTTTTAGTGTGTTTTTTTGCCCTACCTGCACAATACGACTGAGGTGGCAGTCGGCAGCTAGCTCCAGGCCCTGCTTCTCAGCCCAAGCCTCGATGTGGCTGAGCTGCTGGCGCAGGATGGCGCCCCAGTAGTGGCAACACAAGCCCGAATCGTTGTCCGTCACCAATTTGTTGAAGAGCCACATGTTGATAAAGTGGAAGAGCTGCGAGAACAGCTGGATGGTCAGAGCCGCATTGACGCGACACCGCCGCAGCAGTGACATGGCGCCCGTCAACGTGTGCAGGACATCCTCTGTCAAAATATTTTCAAAATATCAGAAATATTCAAAATAATTTGCTTTAACCCTAATGCATCTGATCACACACTTGTGTTGCATGGATGATCCAGATTAAGGCTTTTGCAGCATTTGTCACAAGTAAAGGAGAAATCTAGTATTGCTGTTAAACAATGCTTTTAAACTGTGCTGAAAATTTAAAAATGGAAAAGGAAATGTTTGACATTTAGGTTTATCTTTTTTGATATGTTAAATTTGTAAATATTTTGTGCTTTATGCATATAATCGCTGTAATTACTTTTTCCAGGAGCATGTAAAAACACTAATATTCTTCCCAAAATAATTTTGGGAGGTATAATCTTTTAAGAGGTCTAAATCTAGTGAAAACTAGAGCTATTGTTGGTGATAGGAATGAGTGAAGAGGAGTTGTAAAAGGATAGTGGGATGTTTGGGCGCGTTCTAAGGGATGGGCAAGGCACCTGTATGATTCGGCAGGGGTAAACCAGTGAAAGCTGTCGGGCCCTGCTGTTGAACAAAAGAGTGAGTTGTGACACCTTAACCCGAGTGATATGGCCGCTTTCTTGTGTCCCGTTTCATCTTGAGGGACGAAAGCATGACCAACTTAGGTGCCTAACTTGGGTGTTTGGGCATTTGGGTTGGCCATGGTCCAAAAGTTTTTATGTGTGTTTTTTTGCTTCTTTTCCCCTTTTTTTTTAAATTTGTTATTGTATGTGTCTTGCCCCTCTTGATGGATATGACCAAGGTAGATAGATAGATATTTTTTGTCATATATCCTATGCTTACTTGGCTTACCTCACAAAATAATGCTTATAAATATGCTTTAATAAATAATGTAGTTTTTTTTGCCTTAAAGTGCAGTATAGTGTCCACAAAACGTGTATTAAGTGTACCTTTTGGGTACAAAAATTTGTGATTTCCACTGAAAGCCACAAGAACAACCATATTTGGCTTTAGAACTACAATAAGTGATTTAAATCATAGCAAGCATCCTTTTTTCGTTACCTATCTTTGGTCTCTGGGGATTGTGTTCTTCTGGATCATCTAGGAAGGCGGCCATGTAATTGTTGAGGTCGGCCTGCAGGCAGTGGACAAGGTACCTGCAACAAACGCATATGTTTGAACTCACCGCTTGTTTTTTGAGAAAAACGTTTATAATTGATGGAAGACGTTTGTATTGAGATGTGTGGCGCACACTTACTTGAAGGCCATCTGGACGAGGTGCGCAAGCACATCCTGAGCGTCCAGCGTGACGCGGCTCAAGTCGCGGTCCTGCTTGATGAAGTTAAGCAGCTCCGAGGCGTTGGCCATCCAAAAGGCCAGCGCGCCCGCAATGTTTTTCTGCTTCTACAAACGGACAAGCAAAGAAAACCCAAAGATGTTAATGTGAAACAGTCCACATCAATCCACCAGTCTATTGGTTAGGGTGTCAGACGAGAGCAAGTTGTTATTTGAAGGGTAGACTCATGCCTAGCACACTCAGTCTGTATCTGTTTCCCGTATGAGGGATTGGTCATCACTGTCGGCCAAAAAACTGAAAAGTCGGCGACGGCACTGGTGACCAGTCCTCCAATCAAGATATCAAGTCCCCAGAAAGCAGCCTACTTACTCCTCTCCCCACATCAGCACCACGATTACCATTGGCAACCCTAAACAGATCAAGATTATTTTGTGTTAAAATGTACTTGATGACGGAAGATGCATGTAGCCAGCTATTGGGAAAATAATTTATGTATGTTGTCTTTGAGTATCTTTGCTCTAAAATGTTAAAAAAAGAGAATTGGCGATCTGGTTTAAAGATTTGGATGTCAAGGATGTATTGAGCAGATTTATATTTCCAACGAGGACTCAATTTAAGTTTAGGCAATCTGTATAATTTACAGGGCTTTTCTTGCACGATTATTTTTTAAATCTTACCTAAACTACGTGATTCCATGGTTGGATTAAAATGCTACTAACACTCTATACAAGAAAATAATTCTAAATATTTTGTGAGCGTCAATTTATGGCATGGTCTCTATTCTACAAGAGAAATTTACTAGAGAAAAATGTGTCCATTATTTCTTCATTTCTGATACACATGCTGCAAAAAAAAACGGATAATTTTGCTCTTTTTCAAAAATATATATTTTTTACAATATTTTAATTCCTTTTTTCTTGTTAAAAAAATGAAACTTCTTCTATGAATAGAAATTAACATATACAGTAGACAAATTTATGTGCTTATTTTAGTTTGTTTTTTCCTATTAAACGGAAAACAACTAAAGAAAAAGACATAAATCCAAAATTTCTAACTGTGCTTTAGTAAAACAAGAACTGACAGAAGTGGAACACAAAAAACATTTTCTATTAATGAGCAAAATTCTATATATATTTATCACAGGTGGTTAATTATTTTGCTGGAAAAGTAAAATTGAAATGCAATGAAAAAATATGGTGAACTTTTAAGTCTTTTTGTTCAACTTAAAAAGCAAATAGTACTAAAATTTAACTTTACCTTTACTTCATTATTTTGTAAATCTACTGAAGGATTTTTTTACAATGTACATTTTAGGTGTCCCGATATGAAAATGGAAGAGGACTAAATGGCTTGCTATCTGAGGAGCTGATCAGTTATTACAATCCACCAATTATTCCCTTCCAACCTTGGAGGGGAAAAGGAAAAATTCAAAGGAACCAAAAACAGGGCACAAACAAAATCATTGTTGGGAGCAGCCGGGGTTGTTAGGGAGCTGAGTGCATCCAAAATGAAAAGTTTATCGATTTAAAAAAAGGAATAAGAGACACATGAAGCGTTAAATAGGCAAACAAGTCTTTTAAAACGCAAGCGTCACGTCACACAGAAAGACGCAAAGATGCAACCACCGCAGAGGGACAAGGATTTTGTGTCAACTCGGCCACTTGACTCTTTTTGGTTTAGTGGCAAGCAGTCAGGTCCCGGAAGCTGAATGGAATCATTAGTTGGGGATGACGCCTAGTTTTCCGCCTGTGAAAGGTTATTGTCTAGTACAGTAATATCTTGACTTACTCGTTAGTTTGCATGGAAATCCAATGTTCTTTTTTGCCCGTAGTGGAATAAAAACAAAAGGTAAAATAAAAATTGGTGCAACGACAGTGCATTAAAAAAATATATGAACAGTTTGGCAGAAACATCTTTGAAAATGAATCCAAGATCGATGCACTTGTAGGTCAAGAGACTACTGTATATTTTTTTTTAAGTTTTGTTAGAATGGCAGAAATAAATAAGCAGCAGCAGCAGCAGCAGCAGCGGCAGCAACCAAAAAACATGGGCTAGTGAAAGAAGCACAAAAAAAGGCCGAAAGAGTAAAAAAAAGTATGTGAAATGTGACAAGGTTGGGCGACTAAGAAGCCTAATTAGCAAATTTACAATAAACAAAAAGGTGAAAATGAACATATATTGAGGGTTTAGATAATATTCCAGTAAAACTCATGTGTTTTATTTATCTATTTTTGCAATAAACAGAAAGGCAGAATTGTTGAAGTTTTATCGTCATCACAGTTTTGGTTGCCAACATAAAATAAACTAAATAAATCGAATTAAGTGCTTTAACAACCAGTGGTCAGAAAACCACTGGATAATATCATCTGGAATTTTAAAATCATCACCCAAAACAACAAGCTAACGGAGAAGTAAATTGAAACATGTCAGGAAAAATAAAATTCATGTTGTATGCATTAAAATGAACCATTCTGAACTTAACAGAATCAAAATGTTTTTTGTTTTTTTTTTAAAGGAAAATTTTGAAATGTTTTAAACCTGAATAAAACCAATATTTGATATATTTGATTTTAACCCGATCGTAAACGACAGAAATCTTCTAACTTGGCAGCTGCAATAAACCGCACCTACCACAATGGAGCCACAGGGTAAGACAGTTTCTGAACACACAGCTGCCAGAGAGATGGATTGGATGGTCTAGGCAGAATGACCATGATCTTGTGTCATGGCCACCCAGATCCCCAGATCTGACACCGTGCGATTTCTTTTTGTGGAGATTTGTAAAGGATTGTTCTATGTGCCCCCTACTCCAAGAGAAAAGCATGAAAGACAGAAGCTGTTGCAACCATTGACAATTGAATGATAAGACATGTTTGGCAAAATTTGCCTATAGACTTGATTTGTGTCGTGTGACCAACAGTGCTCACATTCAGATTAGAAGTTTTTTTTTTAATTTTACCAGATGTGTTTTCATACCCTTAATAATTTATTAGATATTCAATGTCAAAATGTGCCCAAGACTTTTTAACACCCCGTATTCCAATGGCTTTAAAACGTGGAGACATAGAATGACATTCTTTAGGTTTAGGTGACCAATTTATTCTTAGATATTTCTAATCGCCCACCCTGAGAGGAAAAGAGAAAAAGTGACAGAGAAAGAACCAGATCTCATGATGAGCTATTCCTACCTGATCCCCTTCAGGACTTTCCTGCATTGACAGAGGAGGAAGAGGAGAAGGAAGGACACATTCACAGGACGGAGAGAGAACACATCAACAGCTACACTATGGTAACACGCACACGCAACACACAAACATGGTCACGGTGGACAATGACAAGTTTGCAGCTCTATTGATATAATTGCAGAGAAAACTCTTTAGCAGCTCTATGGATATAATTGCAGAGAAAACTCTTTAGCCAAATAGGTCTGTGTTCATAATTGTTTATGCCTTATAAAAAAAAAAAATGCTATAAACCCATTTCAGAAATTGAAATTTTTGTTTTGAGAGGCCCAGGGAGCATTTTTTCCAAGATTTTACCACAATTCTTTTATTTTAACTTATTTACTTCTATTAACAGTTTAAGGGATTCATTTGAACTGCATAGCAGAATGTAATGTGTTAAGTGTTTCTTTTTAACTGTATTTTCTTTTAAATACTCAATTATCCTTCTGGGACACAAGTATACAGAACGTTTGAAACCGCAAGGTATTTGCAAAATCTAAAAATTTACAAAACATATTGATGTTCAATAGTAGATATATTTTAGCTATATGAATACTTGCAGTGAGGGACTGTAGTGAATGAGTTAATAACTACCTTCCTTGATTGCAACATAAAAAAAAAAAAAAAATTGAATAAAATCAAGTGGCTGAGTTACAAACCATACAATGGTGTTTGCTGGGTAAGCGGCCACAATAATGCTTCAACTAACGACTATTTTTATAGCCGACTAGTCACCGATATTGAAACACTAAGTCCAATAATTGGATAATAATAAAAATGAAAATAATATGAGCATTTTTTGAATCACATTCAGTGGTAAACTGCAATGTCTGTCACGAAAGTATGTAAAAATGTTCAACAGTTTGAGCTCAAACTGGTTTAACAACTGACATTTATTGTTATTAATGTTTTAACCAAAGACATTTTTTCTAAGGATTGGATGCTTTTAATTTCGGATACATTTGTCAGGCACAGTCTGGCATAACGTTCAATCTCTCTTTTATAGGAGAATATAAGTGAAAAAATGCACAATGCATGTCATCAAAACCATCGATGTTACCTGAATCTTACTGAGGCAAGTCAGAGTGTTTCATTTAACTGCAACGAGCTTTCCCTTAAAATTTTCGTGCATCACCAAAGTATTGCCATGATACACAAAGTCTGTTTTGCAAACTTTGAAAGTGGGCTTTTTATTGGGCATATCCAGGCTAAAAGACTCCCAAACTTAAAATGTTGATACGCGTACTTGATGATGACGCCGCCATTTCTCTATGAGACCGCTTGAGACGGAGACGCTATTGCACATAAGTGACTCTCAGTAGAGATTATAATTATGTGAGATGACTCACTCGGTTGAAAAAAATGGCAGTGGTGACAATAGTCCACAATGGAATTTATTGTCGACAACGTCGGCTAATCGTTACAGCCCTATCTCTTAACATTAATTTGCACTTTAGCTTTAGTGCTAACAGTGACAGAAGGACAAACAACATCTGGTGTGAAAAATGTAAAGTGTGGACAGACATCAAATTGCGGGCAAACTGAAAACCGAAGGATCAAACGCTGCGCATAAAGTGAAGAAAGTGATTGTGAACTCACCTGGATGACGCCCTCCATCATGCTCACCATCTTGTTGACGATGGCGATAACTTTGTGCGTGCGCTCAGATGGCGACATGTCGGGCCGGTATGCGGGTGACAGCACGTAGCGGCACGCCATGTACAAGACGTAAGTAGGCGACAGCTTGAAATGCACCGTCGAGCTGTTGGTGTAGTTGATGATGGCCGACAGGAATGTGTCTTCCGCTGCCCACAAAATGCACTCTTAGTAATAGATCGTGAAAATCGCAACAACCTTTGTCTCACAGTTTTCTCTGAACTCGATGCTGGCTGGAAGAGTTAACTCAGGCCGGTCGGTCGAGCCATCCTGACTCCGGACGTCCTGCAGCTCGCCTCGGATCATCGGTTTGACCATTCCGCGCTCCATCTCCAGCTTACCCGAGCTCTGTGGGTTCATACACCTTTTTTCATGGCCAAAATGAAGCACTTCAAGGACTTTCAAAGCAAATTTTCCAATTCGTCCAGTACCAGTAAAAGAAGAAATCCAGTGTGAATTATGTACTTTGAGCCATAAATACATCTGCAATTTTTAATTTATCATCAAGACCAGTATTCCCTCTAAGCTGCGCATTGCTCGCACATTCTCAGCGCACAAGAAAATCTAGCCAGCGCACAAAAATGAGGGCTCAAAATTACTAATTAAGAAGCAACATAAGTCAAAGTTACAGTGCATGAAGGTAAAAATACATGGGTTCCCCTGACGTTGTGTCCAAAATGCGGTATTTTGAAGTCGAGTCGGAGTAGAATGAAGTTGAGTAAAGTTAGTAGAGAACCGGCTTCTTCGGCTCGGCTCACTAAAAGGAACCGGTTCTTTCGGGTCCTAAACGGCTCTTCAGGTTGTTTTTGCTTTTTTAATCCCAACATGACCAAATATTATGTAAAATTATGCACAAAATGACTTAAAAGAAAGAGGGGAATCGAACAAAAAAAAATACCCAAATGAAAAAGTAGTGAAAAGCTGAGGAAAAAAAGATACAAAAGGAAGAGAAAAAAGGGAAAAATTTAGAAAAAAAAACTGAAATTGTAGAAATGTAGGAAAAAAGTAAATAGAGAACAAAAAGAAAAAAGTAACAAAAAAGTAAAAAAAAAACACGGAAAAAAGAAGAAAAAGTTTGTGTTGCATTCAAATAATTTCCAATTATATCAAGTGAATCTTGTTGCCAACATTTTACTTCCACTAAAAAATGTGATTAAGTACAGCTCTGTATCTTACAATCGACTAAATAAGCCCCCAAAAATGTTAATATTATGCAACAAAATATATCGGGAAATTTTAAAAAAATGGATATCATGTGAAAGAATTGTAAGAACTAGCGACGTTTGTAGGCAGTACAACTTTTGCAATAGTACATGAGTCAATTCATTCAAAAGAGAAAAATAATTTTGCATTGCCGGAAACTCCGCAAAATATAACTTGATGTCAAGTTTTGGACATGTTTGATAATTAATTATCTTGCCACACTTGGGATTGCTGTTGCTCACTGTTGACTTTGTGTGAACGCTCAGACCCGTGGAAAATTAGAGGGAACATTGATCAAGACATGTAAATTTTTACTTCTTGAGTAAATTGCTAATGTGTTTTTGGTTCTGAACAATATGTGTGAAAATAATTTACAATTTATCACAGGAAAACGCGACCTTAATTTTTTGCATGGCCCATATTTGATACAGGTAAAAATAATTCTTGCACTAATACAGATTTCATAGCACCCTGTTTGGGGCGGCAGTAGCTCAGGAGGTACAGCTCGTCTTGGGATCAAGGGATCCCAGTTAAAATCCCTGCTCGTCCGTGTTCCATGTCAAAGTGTCCTTGGGTAAGACACTGAACCCCTAATACCCCCAATAAGCAGGTTAGAATAGAATAGAATTTACTTTTATTGTCATTCTTTGTAACCATGCACACAGAACGAAATGTCAATACACCTGACCCGCACAGTTAAACTGTAGCGAGCCGATGCAGCCACAGCCAAAAAGGGCGCAGCCATTTTAGACCCAACTGCTGTGTTGGGAGTCATTAGGTGACCAAATGACTCGGCCGAGGCTTGAACCAGCGACCTACCAGTCTCGGAGCGGGCGCCCTACCATCTAGGCTACCGAGCTTACATGGCTGCAAGGCCGCTATTGAGAAATGTGGAGCACATTGTAAAGCGCTTTAGGAAGTCATTGACTTGAAAAGCGCTATATAAATGCAGATAATTTCATTTCATTTAGGTGTAGCATGAACCTTTTCGCTTGGGTGCGACCCATAAGGGGCAATGAAACTTCATAGAACAATGCCATACAAACTAATGCCATGTACTGTTAATCACAAGGGAAGAAGAAATGCAATGGCAAAGAAAAGCCAGCAGAAAGCAGTGTATGTGTCATTTTTAACCAAACTTGTTGAGAAACATGGCAACAATTTCGAGCATTTACTTCACCAAAATGTAGGAACTTTTCAATCCTTTAAAACACAACATTAAAATTCAAGCATTTTCAAGGATTTCAAGCACCCATGCCAAACTTCTGTTATGTGACCTTGCTTTCCCCCTCAGAATCCAAGTGTTTTGTTTTTTTACCTTGCTTGTAGGCATTGCAGCCCCACTGTGGATGTCTCCCTGGAGGTCAAAGGTGGTTTCGGGAACGCTGCTGTAACAAATGCATACAAAAGCAGCATGTCAGAAATGAGGCCACCTCATTAGGGCCCAGTGAAGCTCATGCCAAATTTGAAACCAAATTAAGTAAAACACGTTGGTACACACAAAATCACAGAGGAAACCCTTTATTTTGGGTTAAAAACATTAAAAATGATGATAGTTCTATTTTTTTAAACTTTGGGGCTTGTTTCATTAGGTGGCATTCTTAAACGTTTTAGAAATGTATAACAACAGAAGGATTTGTAATTTCTCCCAAAAAAGTATTACATATAAATTTACATGACTATAAAATTTAATTCTTACACAGCAAAAAGCGATGTTGCACTCATTTGCAAATGATTTTGTCTATCTTTTAATCATTCCCATTTTACGATATATAGTACCTTTCTTAAGCTTATTTTTCTATTAAAACCAGAAATACTTTAAATAGCACGATTGTCTGCAAGTGCAATTTATGATCGGAAAATATTGTTTTATTTAGTAAAAAAGGTTCTAGAATGATAAAAATATTCGCCTTCTTAGCAGAAAATTTTTCAGACTACAAAGTTTGTTTCTAATATTATTTAAGGATATTGCGCAATTAATAAAGAAACTCCTTAAATGAACAAGCTGTATTTGCTAAGGAAGCAATTTTATCTAGGGGGTCTTAATATATGTTCTAAGAAATAAATTCCCCTTTAAGTCAAGTCAAGTCAAGTCATTTTTATTTGTATAGCCCTTAATCACAATTAGTCTCTAAGGGCTTCACAAGTTATTACATATAAGAAGTTTAGGTTACTCGTATGCTATAGAGTAGAAGTGAGTTTTAAGCCTAGATTTAAACATTTCCACCGAGGTTGCAGATCGGATCTCAGGGGGAAGAGCATTCCACAACACCGATGCCCGGATGGAGAACGCTCTCGAACAAACAGCCTTCTGATGTATTTATTTTTTTGTATTCATTGTATTTAATATATTTGTGATTAAATTCAATTTAAAATATATTTTGTTGAATTGTAAGTATTAAAAATCTTTAAATATATCTTACATACCCCTATGAAAAACCAAGTACTCCCTGGAGGCCACAGATTATAAAACATGCATATTACAAAATATAGGAGACAGTATATATTTTTATTGTATTAAATGAATCTATTCACAAACACATTACAGATGAAACGCAACATGAAAATGTAGATGTCTGCAAATATACTGTATTCATTCATAATGCAAATGAGAAAAATTGGATAGACCTATATCTTTTTTTTTCAGGTCCCGCCGAGGTATCGGATTTGAGATTTTAACAGCAGACAAAAAAAAGTCAAACCAATCTATTTTTTCTCTCCTATCCCAGCCCCTCTACCTAATATGTTTATCTCAGTGTGGTCAGTGATTGAAAGTTTACCCAGCCATGTAGGGTGAGACGAATATAACTGATTGACAGGGAGCGTGCGGCTCCCAACTCAACTTTCTGGGGAAACAAAATCTCCGTGTGGTAATAATTTGCACAAACCATGCTCGCCACAACAGCACGTGACTGACAGTGAGAAGCGGCAGATAAAGCGCCTGACAAATCTCTTCCATGCGTTTCTTAGCAAGGAAGGCAGAGCCACTTGGAACGCCGCCTGGCACAAACCACAATTCTGTGGTCAGCAAGCTACGTGAAAAGATGTCAGTGCAGAGCTCAGAGCTTGAGGAAATGCACTCATCGTAGAAAACATAAAATAACATGCAAGCAATGTTTGAAATATAAAATAAGAGGCAAAGAAATTAATGCATGTGTGGACTAAAGGACTAAATAGTATTTAAAATGACAAAATCAATCACTCAGCTTGCCCAAATAATACAGAGAACTGAAGGTCCTTGGTAACATGACAAAAGTCATCCCAACTAACAGTGGATACATACATTCTCTATCAACAGCACCTTGTATCCATTTTCCTAATAAATGTTTCCACTCACAATCTCGGGGCGGCAGTGGCTCAGGAGGTAGAGTGCTCGTCTTGGGTTCAAGAGATCGCAGTTCGAATCCCTGCTCCTCCGTGTCACATGTTGAAGTGTCCTTGGGTAAGACACTGAACCCCTAATGCCCCCAATAAGCAGGTTAGCGCCTTACATGGCTGCACGGCCGCTATTGGGAAATGTGAAGCACACTGTAAAGCGCTTTGGGAAGTCTTGACTTGAAAAGCGCTATATAAATGCAGATTTCATTTTTCATTTCATCTCCTTAGGTAATGTAAAGAAAACAAGACAAAGAAAGGAAAGCAACTTTACCACAAGTAGCGACAACTTCTCTCAATCATCCAATGCTCCCATTAAATAGAAATCCAAAGACTTGCTGCTTCTCAAACTCGAGCTCTTGTTCGTATCGTGTGGGAACAGAAAAAGAGGACAGCGAAGAGGAGTGGGAGGAGGGAAAGGAGGCCCCACCCTGCACCACGCTGATGAGATTAGAGGGCCTAGGCAAACTCTTACTCTTGGTCTCCTCTCATTTACTCAGATCCATCGCTTCCTTCATCTCAAACCTCATCGCAGTCGTTTCCCCTCACAGATGGTGAGCATCTCCCATTATCACTCTTGCTAAAGCCAGAACCACACTGGACAGGATTGCAATGCAAACCAGATTCAGAAGCAGAAGCAAAAAACTGGAGTAAGAATGGAGCAGCACTTAAAAGTAAATATCGTTATTATTCTTAAAGTAGCTGGACGAAATTTGGAGCTTTGTTAGTAGCTGCAGCCCTCTCCCAGCTTTCGTCATCATTGCAGCATCTGTCTGCACTTGCAAATACGTACATTTCTTAGATTTTTTTTTTTACCTTTCTTGGGGCTTTGGGTTGGTGTTTGGACTGTCCTAGAAGCAGGCCTCTTCTTACTTTTACCATTTTCACGCTACAGATGCTATGATTTTGTCCGGACAGCGAAGTTGGCGGTGTTGCTGAAATATGTCTTATAAAATATGGTAATATATTTTGCCATTATCGCTTTCGGGTCAAAAAGGTTCCCAAACCCTGCCATATTGTCAGGGATCAGTATGGAGATTTTCATTTTCAGCTGAAATAGCCAGGGTCCAGGAATAAAGCAGGGCGGGTTCAAAAACAGCGGAAATCCGCGGATCCGCGGAAAATTCTGATCCCTGTATTGTGTAGTGCAGCCAAAAACGAGTGTTACAAAGCATTGGGAACTATGGGGACTCAAAGTGACCAAACAACCCTTTTCTTCGTATTGTGTTTTACAAGCGAAAAAAGAAAAAAAGAGCCCAAATAATGACCTAACAGTTTATATGGAGGATGTCAGTTGACACATGCACACACATAGTTCTGTTAAGACTTGTCACATAACATTATAATAAATAAATAAATAAAATGATTTTGGCATTAACCGAATGAACTATTTTTAGTGTTGGTAGACAGTCACATTACATATGACCAAAAAGCTCTCGACTCCATTAAGTCTTATGTGTTTCGTTTTCCTTACCCGGACTTGTGCCTGCCACGCATGACGGCAGACGGATCCCTCTTGGCACCCTGGTCATAAAGCGGGTCAACAAATTTGAAGACATGCGCTGAGCCGAAGCGAAGCGTAGCACCCGAACGCAGCGCGGCAGTCTCGGTGATGCGTTGGCCGTCCACAAATGTTTCTGCGTCTGGGCCGTTTGGCGTGACCGTCACCAGACCCTCGCTGTTTGTCAAGTTGCAGTGGTGAGGCAACACGCCTGGACCCAAAAGCTGATGACAGATGGACAACTATTACACCCAGACCGAAACATTAAGAGATTGGGTGGGGAGTTACTTTTGATGTACCTGGATGGATCCGTCATCGGTGCAATCGGAGCCCACCTCGGTTACACTGTGCTGGAGGCGATACAGTTTGGGTTTATCCCGTGAGTCTGACCCATCTGCAATACAAGGGGCCCATTAAATTGCGTGCAGAACTTTAAGAATATTGGACATCAACAAATAGATATTAAAGTAAAAAACAATCCAGTTTCATGGGTTTCCTGACAAAATTAGAGAGGGCCCGCACAGATACCAGGTACCGGTATCAATGCTTATACATGACTTTTTTGCGGGCTTGCATTTCTTGTATTGATGCCCATGCAACATCCATAGCAGTCTAGTCATAGGGTTAGCGAAAAGGGAACTATATGAGTTGATGAAACTTGTATTTCAAACATGACAAATCGTAAACAAAACAACAAATTGAAAAAAAAACACAATGTTATCGTACGTGTTCTTAAGGGAATAGGAAGAAGCATAATTAAACCCTACCCCTTCGACTTCATCACAGTTAGCTCTTCTGTGTATTTACATACAACAAACACCTCTCGAATATAATTTGTTCCAAAGTTTAACTCCAATACAGACAAACACATACTTTTCCTGGTAGTTCTCACCAGTTGGATTTAAAGGAACTCCATCCCCTAAAGTTATAGCTTCCTTCTTTTCGTGAGGACAATTTGTGTATGTTCTCTGGCAGTATGTCTTTGTACTTATGGTATCAGTAAGTGGTGTGATATTGATGACAAGTCAAGATTTGAGTTCAGTATAGGTCTGAAAAAGTGTATCAAACATTGTTAGAAAAAACATAATGGCTCGCTTTTAATATGATTAAAATGCTCAATACCAGCTTTTTTTTATTGACTGGTACCAAAATTAATAAAAATGGCACACACAGAAACAGTTACTGGTGGTACATAAAATTACCTTCCCTGGGAAAAAAAGAAGGGTTATTTTGGAATACCTTTAAACCCCAATAGTTTTATAATGGTGCATTTAAGGACAATTCAGCATTGTTTTAATTTCAGGTTAATGATTGTTAAATTGCCTCTAGAAAGCAATGATGGCATCAGCGCCAACATAAGATCCCTTAAAATAATATGCACCTGTAACTTTAAAACAATCATTAAATTTTAAAGTGTTAGCTGGGGGGGTTGGTTAGTCGAATGATAGATTAGTAGAAGCGAAAGAAAAAACATAAGTTGAGCAAGAAGAGAGGAAGAGTTGACATCTGTGCAAAGAAGAAGAAAAAAAAAAGATTTTCTGATACCCAATCATTTGCTCAAAGAGCCGCATCTAAAAATACAGTGGAAAAAAAGATGACGCTACAAGTGCAACGTGTAAAATAAAAAATGTATTTTTCTCCAAAAGTACCCTTTTAATGTCTTTGAATCAGCCATTGTAATTTGCGTGACTTACATCCAGTAATTTTGTTACATTGGAGCATTTAAGTGACAAAATTTCTCAATAAACAGAGGGTGTGAGATGCACTTTTTACCTTCATGATGCCGATAGGCGTAGTAGGCATAGTGATTCCCTCGCCCTATTGCAGGCAGGCGCAGGAAGTCGCAGACATGCACAAGGACACACACACACACACAAACAAACAGTGGCACAGTGCCACACACCATGCCAGGAGAAAGCAGGAAAGAAGAGAAATACATCGCACAGGGTGAAAATGCATCGTAACCTGGTTAGGCAATCAAACAAGAAGCATTTTAGCCCCAGATAGAGGGGTTAATTGTGTTAGTGTGATAGAGAAATCGCCAGGAAGGAAAGGGTAAAAAGAAGGGGAAACAGTTTTGGGAGTATCAGCTTCTTGAAAGGTAACATTAGGCAAAGTCAGATAAAGTTGGTTACTTTGTGTTTGCTGGCGAGGATTGGACTGCACCTCACGAGTTCCAACATTATTGTCAACATTTGTCCTTTCATAAGATTGGCGCGAGTTTGGATTTGAAAAAGTGTGAAAAGTGGGTGATGGTATCAAACCCTCTTTTTTTGTCACAATTCTCTACCATAATAAAAAAGAGACCTGAAACTTCAAAAGTAGAGAATAAGCCAAAATACAGTAGTGATTTATTGACAAACTGCAAAACTCGAATTGACTGACAGCAACTGTGCCAAACATCTGTAGCTTTTTTTTTCATTTCTGTTCATCATATACTTTGCAAACTGCATCATTCTTTTTCATAATTGTGACAGTTTCTACTACATACCACAACAATGTTAATAACATTCAAAACAAACATGTTCAACAATGTGTTGGCATATGTCCACTAAATAAAGAACATGTCAAGCCAAGATTCACTGCTTAATCTTTATCTTCTCAAAAGAGGTGCTGATCCCAATTCAAAGCCAAACAAAGCTGCCATCTTATCGGGATCTGTTAGAATGTAAGTGCAATTTTTTCTCCTTTGTACATTGTGACGAGAGAATGCCGCACTATACCACAACATCTGCTTAGTGTTTAAAACTTTTTTTTAAGAAATTCAGACACTGTCTCCTTTGAATATGTGGAATTAAGTCACCCTTAACCACTACCATTTTTTGTGGGGAAACAAGCAGCTGGATCCAAGTTCTAAAGAAACCTGTATTACCCAACCCGATAAAAAGATCGTTTCCATCACTATTTCACTTCAGGATTTCCTTCATTTATATGTTAACTAAGTGAGGATTTTCTAGGCCAGTAAATTTAACTTTTGGCTCACAGTCCTTCTAAAATTACAGAGTAGCTCTTGGCATCAAGTACGCCGGATAACATCCTCACACTAGAGAAAGTTGAACTTCACTTAAATGAATTTCACGTGCGATTAAACATCCAAGTGACATCTGGCGTCCTCAACATGTGATTTGCTTCAAGTATTCACCTCTGTTTGACCGGCTGCGCCTTCCTTTACGTTTTGAAATGTGCAACACTGACACCAGCTGGTTACCGCATGCTACCGATGGGAATCAAGTGTGCTTGTGTGTGTGCGCACCCGGGCTCAGCTCCACCAGGTAAGGCAGTTTTTCTGGCGGCAAGGCACCATCCTTCCCGAGTAGGGTCTTGTCATCCGCTTTCCTCATCTTTCTCATCTGGTAGTCAGGCGGTCTCTTCTTCAACTGGAATACCAGCACGCCTACACAAAAAAAAATGTTATAAAGGAGGCACGTGATAAAAAATTTACTTTTCACTTCTTTGATGGGAGAGTTTTTCAAAAATATCTCGCTTCACCGACTGAAATTCCCAAACATTTTTTCTATTCCTTCAAGACATGGCATTTAAGTTTTGAAATTAAGCAGGGGAATAAGTTATGTGGAATCTTATTCAATAGAAAAAATATAATGTATTCTTTGTCTTGTTTACTAATGATAAGCAGAACACGAGTTATTCTTCTCAGAAAGAATAGTTTTGACCCAGAAATATCTGAAGTAAAAAGCTCATCTGTAAAACAAAGAGTGACCTTGATCTCGCCTTACATTTTACTTTGTGACATCTAACAATAAAATAATATAACAAAAACTTTACAATTGCTGTAATGAGCTATATATGAAGGAGTGAACTCGACCCCACGAGTTTGGCATATTTTAAAGGACAGTGTGAAAAAAACACAATTTAAAAAAAACAATATTAATTTCACTAATAAGCAATCCAATACATGATAATACAAAGTTTTTAATTTATAAATAATGTAATTATTTTACATATAACGACCCTCACCAGTTGGCCGCCATTTTCTGCTACAAGTACAAAAAAAGGAAAAGAAAAGCCTTGCAGAAGGTTACAGCAAAAATATTGGAAAAATTGTGCGTTTTGGCGTCTACGAGTCCCCACCGTTTGTATCCTTCCTTGTGCTTTGTAGTACTTGTTTTCCGTTGCATGACAATTCAGCGACATCTAGTGGTCAAATCATAAGCACTGCCCCTTTAATGCTAAATTAACTTCATTCAAACAGAACTAAGCATTACAAACATTTAAGGCAATTCAAATATATGCCTGCTTATTAATGAATAGTTATATTACTATAACAATTGTTAACACTAGTTATAATACTGTTTGCAAATCCTAGTTATATTTCATTATTTTACATAAATTGCATGAAGTCATGCAGTTAAAGAATGTAATTTACTAGCATATATTCTTTATCATCTGCAAAAAAAAAATGACTGTCTCAATATTATACGGCGTTATATTGCCTCCTCGTGGCCAAATTGCACAGCTGGAATGGATTTTTTTGTCTTTAAGCACAGCTGTTGCAATGTTGGCAAAACAGCACAAGAGAGCAGCACCAACATGCAAATGCGACTTTACCTCTGTCAGCGGGCCAATCCCTAAAGATCTGCAGCGGACATTCGCTGTCATCCAGAATCACCTCCTTGACAGACTTGTCATCTTGCTGCAGAACGACAAAACAAATGAGTTTTTGGTGTTTTACAAACATTAACGCATATTTCCGTTATAGGACAACGATGAGTTGTAGACTTTTGATAAAATATATTGTGCCATTTCATGGCTATGACTTTGTGTTTTTTTTCTGCACATGCACGCATGTCCCTCTCCGAGCCAAGCATGCTGCCGAGCTCACTAACCTAATGGAGTTTTGCTGTGCCGCTATCTCATCAGCAAATTACTACTCTAAGCAGTGTGTGTGTGCTACATGTGCGTGAGTGTGATGCTGTTTTTTGAGGCTGTGGGGAAGATAGCCAACGCTCAGCATCTGCTCTTTGCTATTGCTGCATGAGAGTCATTAAATTGGTTTCCTCCCACAGGTTTAAATGTGTGTTCAATAGCATAGAGTGCATGTGAGAGTATGTGCTGGGCGTGTGTGCCTGCGCATGTGTGACCTTGGCTGAACTGCAGCCTGTGACAAAATGTAAAGTTTCAAGACAGCTTTTAAAACATGATCTCACATTCTATGGCAGGCAGAGGTGATTTGATTTTTGAGGGCTGGTGCTATCAAATATTTTACATTATCGTGGCAAGAAAACAAATGCATATTTGAATTATTGGAAAATATTTTGTTACAAAAGGTCAGCAACTTCCCTTTCTAATCTCTTGTATCTGACTGAATATAGGAAGCTTGAAATATGTTGAAATGAGATATATGTGTTTTGTTTGATTTCATTTAAATCCTTTGTTTGACCGTTCCAATATTAGATGAATGTAGAGGTTCAAAAATTAACTAACAACAATAGAAGTCATTTGAAGTATTTTTCTAATTGATGCACCATTTTAACGAAATTCCTTGTATAAATGTAAAATTTTCAATTGAGATAAAAGAAAAAACGTTTTTTCCCAGGATTAAAGTAAGCGTCACAACTGTAGTTTACAGTTGCTATAGTATACTGCTAATAGACTTATTTATTGCTATTAGCATTAAATATCCCTTTTATCTGAAAAGGTAGGAAAAAAAAAGTATGTACAAAAAAGTTTTAATAATACAGGATTTTTGATGTTTATTAAGCACCGCTGCGACCCACCGGGAATAAGCGGTACAGATAATTGATGGGTGGATGAATGTTTAACTGTATAAGTGTGAAGGTTGAAATGATGCTTTTAAAAGTCTTTTGTAAATAATCTGGTTATCACACTCACATGTAAACCATGATATTAAAAAAAAAAAACTATTCTATCGTTACCCGAGCAATGCAGTATTCTCGGGGGTTCTCCTTCTCCAGGCCGTACTTCTCCAACGCTTCCACGACGGCAAAGTCTGCCGTGTCCCGGGTGGAGAGCAGGATGGTTTTGTAGGGGATGTTGGGTTTCAGACTGTCGGCGTATATCCGTAACGTTCCCCCTGAGAGAAACCAAGCCATTAAACAAAAACATTTAAAATGATATCTCATCACATTTACCTTTGGCAGTTTTGTTGAATTTTGCCTTGAAATATAAGGTGTGGCTCCCTCAATTTATTTTTAATATTTTTGCTTGTATGGCTGTTTGGGTCCAAAAGATTCACGACCCGTTTTAAAGTACGTTAAAAGCATTTCAGAATCAAAGTTTTGTAGGTATTTAATGAAGCGTGCAATTCCTAATGAAAAAAAGGCTATGTTTCTTATCTTGGAGTGGTTCTCAACTGGTGTAACGTTAGGACCTGGTCCAAGGCCTAAACGGAAGTAATTCATGAGAAAAAATCCAAATTTGTTTTGAAAATGTGTGACATTTTTAATCATCTATTCTTCCTCATGCCATGAGGCCCACATTTAACCACACCCCCTGTATTGCATATTACCGTATTTTTATTGCAGTGTGTATTTTATGTAGCACTATTTAAATACTCTATACAACACGCTACAGTGGGTATTAGCACGTCACATTGGGTATTTTTATATTGTATTCCATTTGCTTTATTATTGTATTGTTCTCAGCACAGGGATGCTGCTGGAAATGTGAATTTTCCTGCGGGGATGAATAAAGTATCTATCTAGCTATCTATCTATCTTAGAGTGATCACATAAGGTTTGGCAGGGAAATGTATTGTAACAATTTGTTCGATGGAGGCACTTGAGGTTACACTAAAATAAATAAATAATCTTGTTCCACTGGTAGTCATTTAAATTGTAACAATTTTCATGACCGTTTTAGAACTTTTTTATTTTTTAAGATTTTGAAGAATAACAACCCACGGGGTCATTTTTGATCTCACATTTGCATCCAAGGTTTAATATCAGTCACATGATTTAACCCGCATGCGAGCTGTCAAACTGTTGAGAAGCACAGAGGTGTCTCTAGTCACTTGTCTTTTTGGAGTGTCCACATGGCCACATTTGGAAATACCTAGACATATCCTTAGAAAAATGTGCAAAATACAATGTCTAGTTTTCCGATTGGGACCAAGTAAGACTTCATATTTGTCCCAGCTGTTTTCCATCTAAGATGGCCATGCTACACTCATCTTGCATGTGATTAAAACAAAATAAAAAAATCAGGCGAGAATAAAAGACTACTAATTCTGTGTGTTCCAACTAAGACTGCTCATATTAGTATAACTTGCAGTGATTATTTCAGGTGGGGACAAAATTTTACCTTACCTTTCAAAAGAGACCAAAACGGTCCATATTCACCAAATGGTTTAACAACAGCAATCAATTTACTTTGGGTAAATCATGTATAGAGATTTAAGGTGAATTTTACGAAATTATTAAGAGGTGAAATTTAAATAACAGCATCCTCCACTGTTGAGCTTTGTTAGTGCGGTCTATAAATCCTTGAAAAAAAACGCAATGTTATGCGATTACACTATTGCACTACGTCAAGTCGAATGTCGATTAGATTCCGGTTAATCGTGCCCTCCTATGTGTAAAGGAACTAAAGATTTTGTCAAGAAAAAAAGTCCTAGTCTGACGTACCTGAGTCGGGCCGGCCGTCACTGCTTATAAACTCCTGCATGCGCTTTTCTAGCTTTTGCTGCCGCCGCCTTTTCATTACCACCTCTGGATTAGAGATTGTCCTAGTGAAGCTAGTCTCAGGCATGTCTTTGTAGACCTCTGCGGCCAGGCGACTGTTCTCCCTAGGGTCGACAAAAATACATTAGATGACAAAGCAACGTCTGGTGGAAACTTCCGTGAGGCTATTGCTTTTACCCATCGTCCCGGTGGGGCATCTGCTCGTCGACATCGGTTATTCGAGAAAACTCTTTCTCCCGCTTCTTCTCCTTTTTCTTTTCTTTCTTGGACAACGTCCTTTTAAAGTTCTGGATCACACCGTCCTTCTCCTTTTCTGGTCCATTGCTCTGACTCTTCTTCACGGAAAAAGCAAAAAAGTGAAGTTGGATTTGGTTTACCAGGTTTGGAAATACTTACATTCGTTTTTGAGTTTTGGTGAATTTAAGATTCTTTAGTAAAACGGCATACAGTGGAAAGATGGCAAGTTGCCGTGTTAAAGAATATGCTAAATTGGAGCACAGCAAACACTGTAGATTGCCAGTGTTGTGCACATACAGATCCAAGTGTTGAACCACTGCCCACTCTCAAAAAAGTTGTAAAAATAATATGCTTTGTCTGTCAGTGGGAGATGTAGAAATAATCGCATCATACGAATATCGTAAATCTAAAATTGCGTCATGTCACAATATCAAAAAGTATGGCATCTGTTAAAACGGCACGTTTGTATTTGAGTTGTGGAGTCCTAGTAGTAGTTCCCTCGCTTGACTAGTTTATAGGTGCAATTTAATTTGACTTTGCATCATATCATTTTAAAAAAACAACTTTAAACCTAACATTCCAAAGCAAACTACAGAGAACATTGAACAATTGTGGTCATTTGTTATGTTAGAAAATACAATCTTACTTTTTTCAACAAGCATTTTTTTAACAATAAAATGATTGTGTTTGAGGGAGTATTGTGAGGTATTTTAGATACTGACAAGATAATAATCTTTTAAAGGCAAATGATAATCATCATATCTTGATGTTTGGATAGCACTTAATCAACATTTGTTCACCCATCTTTTTTTTTTTTAATTGGAATTCAATATTATATCCTTTTCTTTAATAATTTTGTATGCACGTCATCACCCGGCAAAAAGAAATTCAATATTACCAGTTATTTTTGCTCACTGAGGACAAAAAGCTAACATTTTTTTAATATCAAAAACAAACAAAATGGCCCGGAAGATCGAAGATTGGATTTGGCTGCTTGGAGTGGTTGGTGTTCGGGAGCTGCAGTTTTCAATTTGGGCGCCAGAGGCCATTAGAGACCCAAAAGCAGGCCACATGAAAGCAGAGGTTTATCGATTTTTTTTGAATTTATTGGGGGTGCCTTGACACGAAACCTAGCCAACGACACTCACGGAGGCCCTAAGTATAACTTTTCACGAAAATCAGTTTAGCCGTTTCGGAGCCTATAAGTCACATACAAACACATCTGGATTTATAAAGTGGTTTAGATTAGATTTATGGGCGTCCTGTATTGCAAATGGTGAAAAAAATAGCAGGTTGCCCTTCATAAACCCTTTGTATATTTGGTTACTACAGTACAGAGGGCTGAAAAAGAAGGAAGAAAACAAGCTAAAACAGGCAGCAAAGGGAGGCGGCTCTGTTTTTCTGGATGAAGTTTTTTTTTTCTGTTGAGGTATATCAACAGACCTTAGGCAGGATGTCGTTCTCATTCTTGAGGACAAATCGTCCTTCTCTGTCGTCTTTATTCCAGTTGAGCTGAACAACCAGCGGCTTTTCGTCAAGGTCCAGCTGTCGCTCTTCTAACACATACAGGCACATCATTTTTCGCCTTTAAAAAGTCCGTCAGATGAAGGTTATTTGGTACTCACCGCCACTGACATGGACCTCGTAGAGGGAATATCTTGGCGACGACAGCATCCTCATGTCGGGACGGAACTTCTCAGCCAGCGTCTCGATGACGTCCTGAGTGGTAGCTGTGCTGGACACCCGGATGCATTTAGTGGCAAAGTTACCAGCTACACGGTCTTGGAAGTAAAAGCGCATCACGCCGTGGAACTCCAAGTCCTGCAAGTGAAATACACATAAGCGTGCATGAGTGTAGGTGATATTGGTTGAATAAGCATGTTTTGGGGACGGATTTGTTACCAACAAAAACTATGGAAACGGTCAGAAACTTGGCAATAATAGTCTTTAAAAAAGTTACAACTTGGCATGTCGTATTTATCTTCATTACCCTTAATCAAAAAAAGTCTCAAAGGGCTGCACAGACCACCATTGCAACATTCCCTGATCGGAAACCTACACGAGGGCAAGGAAAAATTAAAAAAACCCAGAATAAGGAAGCACAGGAGTCACCAACAATGTGCACCAATTTGGGTAGTTGCGGACCAATTCCAAATGCAGCTCACCAGTGATGGGTTATTGTGATTGGAAACTTTCAAGCATAAACAATAGAAAACCTAAAAAGTCTTTTTTTTTGTTTGTTTTCCGGTGTTTTCTAACTGATTAAAAAAAACCTTTGCATAATCAGTGTCTTAGGAAACGATACAGTTTTAATCATATCTCTGAATAAATGTTTTTAAGCAAGATGGGTTTTTTTTGTATTTGCCTATTTTAACCCCACTCCCAATTACAAAAACAGTAAAAATAATAACGGAGTATAAACAGGTTATTTTATACATGCAAATCAAATTGGTAGCCCTTTGCAATTATCAGTAACAAATAAGCAGTAGCAGAACATGTACAACTTCATAAGTTGGGTTCTGTCCTAGTGACTGGCATGCATCAGTAAATAAGATTGCATTTGGTTAAGTATTATTTTTTCATATACAGTTTCCCCTCAACATAAGAGATTAATTAGTTCCCGGATCAAACATTTAGATATTCCCATATAGCAAAATAATTTTCTTCTTATGAAATGACTGAAAAACAGTTCATCTGTTCCCAGCATGCAAAATCATCCAAGTTAACCCTAAATAGCTTTAAAACACATCTTACAAACTATAGAAAACGGATCATACTTCTTCACTAGATCACTCACAAAAACACCACACTCATGTTAGTCTATTTCCTGCTTCACTTCAACTGATATCATTTTTTTCTTAGAAAACACCTTTCCATTTCCTTTTCCAGGACTTGGGGCTAGGGTTACAAAAAAGCCCCCCAAAAAGATGCAAGTTGATAAATAAAAGCACAACAAAAGAGCGTATGATCAGGTCTTTAATGGCAGGAAACACCCATGCTAATTGGGACGAGCTGGTGCTGAGGGTGGCGAATTTCTTGTAAATGACGTTTGTATGTAGAGGGACCACTGTATTTAAATTCTTGGGGGATAGGGAGGAACTGTGAAGTAGACTTAAGTAGAAGGAGCACAACATATCCATGTCTAGCTTCAACATAAATGGAATGACCATCAAGAACATATTTACACTTTCACAAAGGCCACACCTTATTTTCCTTTTCCCGCCTCTTGCAACATGTGACTCAATGAGTAGAGTGAAAATACTGAGCGCCGTTTTGATAGCAAGGGCGGGGTCGGGAATGTGAGCGTGAGCAAGTGTGTTGCGATTTACTGTTGGAATGTGGGTCACACTGAGGGTTGCCGCTCTCCAGCTTGCGTAACCAGCAACGACTGTTGCCGCGGCAATGTTGGCCCGCTCGGACACGCTAACGCTAAAGGGTAACGCTGTGTCTGATAGACAAGTTTTAGCCAAGCTCAAGTGCAAAAAGTTGCGCTTGCCCGATTCAGAAAAGGAGGGAGGAAGGAAGGGGGGACATAAGGGCCATGCCTGCAAGTTGCAGGTGAAAGTTCATGATGCCACTCCTGTGGCCAGGGTCCAATTCTGTGATTATTCTCATGCCAAAGTCCACTTTTTCATCTCGGGAGCCAGTCATTTTAAAGGACTCTCAACTATTTGGTCCAGTAGAAATTCATGTTTGCGTCCAACAACCAATCAGGGCCTACCAATTATTTCCAATTATCATCTAATGACTATAAAAGAAAGCCACAACTTGCTGCTAAGTGCTTGCCAAGCTCTTACAATGACTGAAAAAGACAACTATTTTACTTTTTCTCCTCAGTAAACATTAGTAATCAGTGTAGATTCATGCATTTTTTCTTCAGCCATGCGGGCTTTACATATTGCTTAACTAGGATAGGCAGACATTCTAACTAACTTAAGAATCAGCCTTTATTTACAAATTTGTTGCAAGCTAAACTTAACATCTCAATTGAAACACGCACAGATCAACTTTCACGGACCAAAAGCCTTTCAGGAACCCTGGCTAAAACCCAAAATTCATGTGTTTGTAAGACTTCATCACAAAATGAAAATGTCTTGGACTGGGTTAGCCTAGCAGCATGGCGGCTGAGTGGATAGCACTTTAGAGGTCTCTGGTTCAAATCCAGCTACAGTAATGTGCCTGTTTCCACGCAGGCACTGGTTGCTTCCGGGCACTCCGGTTTCCTCCCACATTTCAAAAACATGCCTGTCAGGTTGATTGGCCGGTCCAAATTGTCCATAGGAGCGAATTGCCTGCCTTTGTGTGCGCTGCGACTGTCTTGAAACCAGTTCAGAGTGTCCCCTGCCCATTGACATAAGATGGCTGGCATGGTGAGGATTAGCGGAGCATAAAATGGTTATTAAATGTCTCCATATTTAAATACTCACACTGATATTTTTAGCGTTGCAGGAAATGAACATCAGCTTCAAAAATCTGTTATTGGCCCCTTGACTACTAATTGATATCAGTATCAGCCCTGGAAAAACAAACCATCTACTTATCACATTGGAAATTTATTTTATTTTTCTCTAAATGCATCTACTTGCTTGTTTCTTGTAATTGGTAAAGCATGTTCAAAGAGAGTAGACTAGTTTTGTTTTTGATACATTTTTAGTCACATTCATGCCAGTTTAAATGTGGTTTATATCAACCTAAGATAGAGAGCAACTTTAAGAATCATTTAAGACTAATTCTGTTATAACCGACACTGGAGCTCAAAATTAGTAAACAATTTGTAAAAATATGAATAATTGTGAAATAACACCATCTTCACTGTTCCGCAGTCAAAAGACATTTATTGTGTGTATATCATGGTACTGCAACACTTAATGTCACAAAATGACTGAAAGCATTTCACCCACAAAAATATTTTTCAGAAAACACACTGATCAAAATTAGAGAACAACAATGATTTTGACATAGAAAAAAAATCTGAAGGTAGCAACAGCCCGCAATTAGTAAGAAGGATACAGGCCTCTGCTGTGAATGAATGACTTCAGCACATCTGCGACCACAGAATAGCACTAGTCTCTCACATTGCTCTGGTGCGATTTGGGTCCATTCTTCTTCCAACCTCCTCCACAGTCCGGTGATTGTAGAGGGTTTCTTGACCATAACTATTTCTAAGGATTTTCCAGAAGTTGTCTATTGGGTTGAGATCAGGACTTTGGGCAAACCAATGGAATTAATCCAATGTTTTCACCTTCATGCTGTGTGACATGGAGCATTGTCTGCATGAAGACTGCAGGCTAATTGGGCGATGAACGCAAGTAAGGAACCTGCTGCCGGAGGCTTTCAGTCATTTCTTTATAACGCCCACCATCTTACTAAGTCAGTAAAACTGGCAATTAGAATGCCAGTTAAATTGGGGTCGACTCGGAATCAAAGAAATTAGCACCATTAAGTGGGAGGCACCTGAAACTGTTCTCTAATTTTGATCAATGCATTTTGGGTAAAATACAGGTTATTTGTTGAAATGCCTTATCCATTTTGTGAACTAAACTACTACTTGCCTGCTTGATTTTGTGAAAAAGTGTTGTTGTAGCATGGTATAGACCAGGGGTCGGCAACCTATCACACGTGCCAGCAGTGGCACGCGAGGGGTTAACCAGTGGCATACGAGCGCATGGCAAAATAATAATGGTTATATTTTAAAAATGCGCATTTTTACCTGGAATTTAGACATTTTCAGTTGCGTGTCATGGTTGCCGGGCGCCCTAATGGCCGCGCCTGTGTGTGTCACGGTTGCCATGGTGCCCAATTGGCCCCGCCCATGTAGCGGCAGCTGCTGCGCGTTGAGAGATTGGCTTTCTGTCTATATTAAGCCCGGCGCTCTCTTGCTTGCTTTGCCAGCCCGTCAAACGGATTTTTTCCCCACAAGACGTGGGTTCTGACTCAGTCCTGTTTTCCTGTCGATATCTCCAGTCCGGTATTGTTTCCGTTTATTTTTGTCCTGTTTAATTTCTGGTTCCAGTTTTATTTGTTTTTTTTTTTGTCCTGTTAGTTTCTCCAGTTTTTGTTCCCGTCTAGTTTCTCCTGTTTATTTTCGGTATCCTGATTCGTTATCTATCTTGTCTGTCCCGTCCTGTCTCGACCCCATCTGTCCGGTATCAATTCAGGCAATTGGAATCGATCTCGTCGGTCTCTGGCTTCCTGTCTTTCAACGCCAGACCGGCTGCCTAACGTGCATGACTCCCCATTTCCCGTAAAATAAAGACTTGTGTGAGAACGTCACGCAATTGGGTCCTGATCCTGTTCTGGTTCTTCACAGCGCGCCGTGTTATTTAGAGGCTTTACTTTAGTATCCCTCCTCCTCTGCTTCGTGTGTAAGCGTGTGTTTGCGCAGCGCCTCGCAGAGGAGAGATCTGTGTTTTTACCCAGCCAACGAAACACACGCGCGCGATAAATGAACAAATCATGACGGCTCTTCGAGCGAAAACATCTCGTTATTTCCAGCCAGCGTGGACAGGCGAATGAGGCTTTGTGCAAAAAATTACAGTGCTATTTTGTGCATTATGCCTCGAGAGAATTGTACCTCGCACAGCAAGTGTTAAACGTCATTAAGAGACAAAACATGGACCTGAATTCAAGCATGAGTCTGACAAGGCGGAGACATTAAAACGCGCAGTATCCAGGTACGGCAAACAAACACAGACCCTGAAAACCATTGTCACTGCTAAAAACACCACCAGTGAAGCAAACTATCACATTGCTCACTGCATAGCAAAGCACAGAAAACCATTTACTGATGGCGAATATTTTAAAGAAGCGTGTGTGTGTGTGTGTGTGTGTGTGTGTGCGCGCGCACGTGCCTCCTGCTTTGCTGCTCTTATTTCAAGTTTTTATTTTTTCTTCAAGATTGATAATTGATGAATGGTATGGTAGCTGTCAATAGCACCTGTTTTTTGATTGTAGTTCATTGTTAATGAAGAATGGTTGATTCTGGTTAATTCTAGTGACAAAAGGTTAAAGCCATGGATGGCTACAGGCCTTTCCACTTGTTATTCACATTCATTTTTTTAATTGATTGATGAACATGAATAGTGGCAGATAAATTGGTCAGTTATACCAGTGTTTTTCAACCAGTGTGCCGGGGCACACTAGTGTGCAGTGAAACCTTGTCTAGTGTGCCGCTGGAATTTGCCCAATTTTATCTTTCAAAAAAATCAGGCCATTATTCAGTATTTTTGCAGTCTTCAGACGAGGAACTGTAATAGTCATCCATATCAGTAGGTGGCAGTAGATTTTTATACATTTTATGTACTAATTATCTGCTCTTGCGGTAGCACAGTTTAATAACTCTTGTTTAACAAAGCGGTTTAAGATTGCACTGTAAAAAATAAAAACATGAAGCACATCATTCTATTTTAGGTATTATTTTATTCTTTATATATACTAATTATCTGCTTATGAGGTAGTACAGTGAAATATTTGACATAACTTCATTTTCAAACATTTGACGGATGGTGTGCCTTGGAACTTTTTATAAATAAAAGTATACCTTGGTTCAAAAAGGGTTGAAAAACACTCAGTTATACGATTAAAATGTCTATCCATGTTGTATATTTGTTGGACTGGTGTAAAATGACAGCTCTGTTGATATTAAAAAAATGTTGAGCGAGTCATTGATCTTGGTGTGGCACACTGATTTACAAGGAAATTTGAAAGTGGCACTCCACATCGAAAAGGTTGCTGACCCCTGGTATAGACAAAACAAAATGCCCTTAATCTGAACAGTGAAAATCACATTCTTAAAAATTAAAAATAAAAATTCAAAACTTTGTAAATTGTTCTTTAATTTTGATTGCCAGTGTATATTTAATTTTGATGATGTCTGTGTAGTAGAGGTTAAGCCCTTACGCCCGAGCCCAAACCTAAACCCAGCCCAAAAGGAAATTTGCAACAGGCTGGGCCGAAAATGTCAATCATTCCTCCAGGTTTGCATCCAGCTGGGCTTCTCTCATTGATTTTTTTATTTTTTAATAATCCCAGTCGACAGGCTGCGTTGCACAAAAGCGGGACGGAATCCAGTGCGTACATCCTAAACTACTAGGTGCGGGTGGATGATAAAAATTCAGCGAGAGAGAAGCCCTCTTCACAAAAAAATTCCTCACAAATAAAATGTGAAATACGGGTCTGCTTTCCTCAAGTTAATTTGTCGCATTCGGGCTGGTTTGGGCCCGAATACCTGTGGGCCAAGTCGGGCTGGGTTTTTTAGGCCAAATCTTACCTCTATTGTTTATTTTCTGTTGATGCCCTTGCAACATCCATTGCAACCTGGTCATCCGGGAGGGGGGATTACCTCATGTGCAGCCCTTTTTCAAGGTTTCTATTTTTTGAGTTTTTCTTTGCCTGCATGTCAGTTTCAGATCAAAATATGGTGTAATTGTGGCCTTTTGAGACTTTTTTTGTGAGTCAGAGCTATAAAAAAACATTCTTTGTGCTGTGTCAAGTTTTAAAAAAATGTGTTTTTATTTTGGAAACATTTTTAATTGTGGCGATATGTCAAAAAAAGATGACAGTCTTGCAATATTAAAATCACGTTGCTAACAAACGAGCGTGTATACTGCAATATTTTTTTCTATTTCTGGACCGCTTTTTTTCAACTTATCTCAATTGACATCGGGTAGTGGACACCCACGACTGATTTTGGGGCAATCACAGGGCACATATACTGTAGATATACCAATCAACTACCAGAAATGCAGATTAAATCTCAGAATCTGAACGAAACTAGGAAATTCCCACAGCTATAGTTTCATTCATTCATTTCATTTCATTTTCATTTCATTTCAATCTCTCAACCGTCTAGTGTTGGCAGCTAAATCCAAATATGTTGCATTTATGTTTTCCCTTAGACCTCCTTTAATAATCCACAAGAAACAGATTTTCATTTCGCTTGGCGGCCTGTGGGTGGCTGTCAGAGAATAAGAGACAGGATATGCTTGTGTCGGACACAAACAGCTCTATTACTGATCTTAACTGCAAAGTAAAAAATAGTGGATGGGATTATTTATGTCATGACAAGTTCTGAATGTTGGCCAACGGAGCAGAAAGGACAATCAAAAAGAGAAAGTTTATCATGACAATCCTACAAAATACACACATGGGTTACAAATTAAAATGGTCATTCATAAAATATTTCTAGGGATTATTAAGAAATGTTGAAGGAGCTCTTTAGATACTGCTGTCAAATTAGACATATGACAAGGACAAATGGATGTTGCCTATTGAAGCTTTTGATTTAAAGGAGCTGGATGGAATATGGAAATTTTAACCCATGGGAGCCATCTCCTGGCTTGTGTCATGATTGTGGCCTCTGTCAAGCTCTTTATGTTGCGTGTGCAAGTAATGGGGTTTGAAATGGCATTTGGACTGTACTTGAAACAGGCCTTTTCTCACTTTCACCAGTGTCATGCTTCACTAAAAATTGTAATCATACCAAAACCAGGGGGGCGAGCATGAAGACCCCCTCCAACTCTGCCTCCTTCTAACCTAATATGTTCTGCAAGAAAATGGCAGATAGGGGCAGTGGGAAAATATTATAAGGGCATTGTAATAACACATACTCAAGGAAAAAAAAATTACTTTCAACTTTTTGAGAAACCCTCAAACGACACACCCCACCTTTAAAAAAGGAAAGAACAAAAGATAATAGACCCGTGTCAAACCTACCTTTCCTTTCTAAAGTACTTGAAAAAGTAGTGGCACAGCACTACCGTTATCTCGGATCATTATTTAGTTACATTTGAGTTGCTAGCTAAATGTAGTGCTAAAAAAGCTGAAGGATTTAGCAGACGCAATATAAGCACTGGCACAGTTTCTGAGCTCTTTGAACTTCTTCCAAGAGCAGTTGCGTCCTTTCCTTCATACAGAGGCTCTATTGACTCACTCATGAATGAGTTTAATGCTACCAGGCTAGTGTCCTGGATTCAATAGCACCCATACGGGTCAAATCACGACCTAAAAGACGCACGCCTTGGTTTACTGATGAAACTAGAACCCTTAAAAAAGAATGCAGGAAATTGGAAAGAAAATGGCGTGCTACCAAGCTTGAGGTTTTCCATCAAACCTGGTGTGATAGCTTGTTAAAGTATAAAGCGGCCCTTGCCTCTGCAAAATCGGCCTATCTTTCGAAGGTGATGGCGTCACAAAAGAACAATCCCATAGTCCTTTTTGACACTGTAGCATCGCTTACAAGGCAACAGACTATCCCAGATAGTTCGACCCACTCAGCTCATGACTTAATGGTCTTCTTTACTAAGAAGATTCAATGTATACAGGAAGAAATTGTTAAAGACATTATTAATACAACACATATTAAAGGGCTGAAATCTACAGATGCACGACAGGGTGGCCGTCCAGGGAATTTGTCCAGTTTGAGTGAACTGTCACTTGATGATCTTAAACAGGTGGTAAATGCGGCCAAACCGACAACTTGCCAGTTTGACCCGCTCCCAGGTTCACTTATTAAAGGTCTTTTTAGCGTCCTTGGACCTTCAGTTCTAAATATTATAAACATATCACTCTCCTCAGGTGTAGTTCCAGCGGCTTTTAAATCCGCCGTTATTAAACCCACACTGAAGCGACCCAACCTTGATCCAGAAAGCTTATGTAATTATAGACCCGTGTCAAACAAGTCAAGTCAAGTCATTTTTATTTGTATAGCCCTAAATCACGAAGAGTCTCAAAGGGCTTCACAGATTATTACACTATATTACACAGACTATTTTTCAGCCGACGAGAAGAGTAGGTTATTCATATGCTATGGAGTAGAAGTGAGTTTTAAGCTTAGATTTAAACATTTCCACTGAGGTTGCAGATCGGATCTCAGGGGGAAGAGCATTCCACAGCACCGGTGCCCGGATGGAGAACGCTCTCGAACCAGCAGAACACTTCTTTGCTCTTGGGATCACCAGAAGACCGGCACTCTCAGATCGTAGGCTTCGGACCGGGACGTAGGGGCAAATCAGATCTGAAAGATAAGAGGGAGCAAGTCCATGTATGATTTTGTATAATACTAAGAGAACCTTGAAATCACATCTAAGGCTAACTGGGAGCCAATATCGGTGTTATGTGATCGTACTTTTTTGTCCTAGTTAAAAGCCTCGCTGAGGCATTTTGTACCTCATTTCACCATATTTAACACAGTGCGTCCTATCTGAGAGGTAGGATCTGAACCATAAGAGGACGTTTCCTGAGAGACCAATCCATTTTTCCAACCGTTCTAGTAAGAAATTGTGGTGCACTGTGTCAAAAGCAGCACTAAGATCCAGCAGCAGGAAAAGTGATGAAGCGCCAGAATCCATTGCCAGTAGGAGATCATTTGTTACCTTGATCAGAGCTGTCTCAGTAGAGTGGTTAGCCCTGAATCCTGACTGCATGGATTCAAAAAGGTTATTCTCGGATATGAAATCATTCAGCTGCTGTGCCACTACTTTTTCAAGTACTTTAGAAAGGAAAGGTAGGTTTGACACATGTCTATAATTACTTAAGATTTCTGGATCAAGGTTGGGTCGTTTCAGTGTGGGTTTGATAACGGCGGACTTAAAAGCTGCTGGAACTACACCTGAGGAGAGTGATATGTTTATGATATTTAGAACTGAAGGTCCAAGGACGCTAAAAAGACTTTTAATAAGTGAACCTGGCAGCGGGTCGAACTGGCAAGTTGTCGGTTTGGCCGCATTCACCACATGTTTGAGATCATAAAGTGACAGTTCACTAAAACTGGACAATTTCCCTGGACAGCCACTCTGTCGTGCTTCTGTAGATTTCAGCCCTTTAATATGTGTGGTATTAATAATGTCTTTAGCAATTTCTTCCTGTATGCATTGAATCTTCTTAGTAAAGAAGACCATTAAGTCATGAGCAGAGTGTGTCGAACTATCTGCGATAGTCTTGCCTTGTAAGCGATGCTACAGTGTCAAAAAGGACTTTGGGATTGTTCTTTTAAGACACAATCACCTTCGAAAGGTAGGCAGATTTTGCAGAGGCAAGGGCCGCTTTATACTTTAACAAGCTGTCACACCAGGTTTGATGGAAAACCTCAAGCTTGGTAGCGCACCATTTTCTTTCCAATTTCCTGCATTCTTGTTTAAGGGTTCTAGTTTCATCAGTAAACCAAGGCGTGCGTCTTTTAGGACGTGATTTTAGCTTTATGAGCGCTATTGAATCCAGGACACTAGTCAGGGTGGTATTGAACTCATTCATGAGTGAGTCAATCGAGCCATTGTATGAAGGAAAGGACGCAACTGCTCCAGGAAGGAGTTCAAAGAGCTCAGAAACTGTGCCAGTGCTTATATTGCGTCCGCTAAATCCTTCAGCTTTTTTAACACTACATTTGGCTAGCACCTCAAATGTAACTAAATAATGATCCGAGATAACGGTAGTACACGGTAACACCATAATGTTTGTGGTTAAAACTCCTCGAGTCAGAACCAAGTCTAGCGTGTTTCCATCTTTATGGGTTGGCAGATCAACCACTTGATTAAAACCAAAAGCATCAATTAGAGACCTAAACGCAATAGTAAGTGAACTGAGTGGGGAGTTCATATGAATGTTAAAGTCCCCCATAATTATAATTTTGTCTGCATAGGTTACTAGTTCAGACAAAAGTTCAGCAAATTCGTCTAAGAAAGTTGTGTATGGCCCAGGTGCGCGATAGATAGTTATTACATAAATTGATAATAGAGAGGACCGCATCACAAGAGCCTCAAATGCCTTGTAATTATTAGAGGTTCGAGGATTAAATTTGAGCGATTTTTCAGAAATGAGCGCGACACCGCCACCCTTTTTCAACGTGCGTGCTAGATGGCTACTTGCGTAGTCAGGGGGTGAAGCATAATTTAGCACTAAATACTCATCCGGGCGTAACCAAGTTTCACAAAGACCCATACAGTTAAGTTTATAATCACGAATAATGTTATCAACAAGTAAAGCTTTAGGAGCAAGCGATTTAATATTTAAAAGACCAAATTTTAGCTTTGCTGAATCATTTGACTTAGCTGAAGTCTTTGTAGTCTTTGTAGAGATCGTCAAAAGATGCCGCCGTTGGGGCCGTTCGTGAGCGTTGAGTGTAAAGCGTCGGTTGTCCGGCGAGGAATGAATGGTGGAATTAGTCACATCCTCGCGTCCTTCTTGCTCCTTAGACTTCGCACGCTTCACACATCTACCCGCACGGCAACCACGCTTCTGTTTTCTGTCTTTACGGCGCCGTTGTCGTCGTTTATCAGGAGGAATAGTTGTCCACAAGGATGCCGGATCTCTTTGAAGTTCGCTCGGTATATCATAGGCGGTGTAAAAAGTGCCCGAAAAGTCGAAATTTAGACGCCCACCCAACCGAATAAGTTCGTCCCTACTGTAAGTATTTTTGGCCACACATGTGTCCAAAAATGAAAGCAAAAAAGACAAGAGAACAGCAATAAATAGATTAGCTGGAGTGCAACTAGCCGCAGCAGCATCCATGCGCGCAGCCATGTTGCATCCAACATAGGTTCGACACTACTTCGCCGCTTTTCTCTTTTGGCGGGTGGGTCTGGTTCTAATTAACTGTGAAAACCGAGAGTTCTCAAAAGTGAATTTGGTAATTTGCTATAAACATAATGAAGATTCGTAGTATTTTGTACCACTGGAGTAGGTATTGTATTTTAAGTAATGATGAGGCTTAACTATTAATAAAAAAAATTGCATTTACGTTTTTTTAATGAAAACAGCATGAGGATTTTGGCAAAGAATAATTTTCAGTGTAGCATTTTTGTTGAAGAAAAGAGATCTTTCTTGTTTTAGAAAGAACAACGGAATAAGTTTAAAAGTAAGAAGCCGACATTAGCTTCTATTTGGAAGACGACAATGTTAGATTTCAGTGTATATAAAAGGAAAACATCGTTTTTATAATAATTTATACACAATCAATAGAATTGTGTCGAGCGCAACTTGTGTCAAAAGGCGTCTGTCCAGGAGAAGCTAAAAAAAGAACTGCTGCAGGAAGGTTAAGTACTAACAAGGTATGTTATACATGTCTATCGACCAGTAACAAAACAGTATAAAATTTCAAATTACAGGACATATTTCTTCAAAAAGAAGATTGTGCCGTGTCCTTTGTATTCTTTCTTGTGCTTCTTCAACAATCATTTTCAGTTGCACTACACAATTAAGCGTGAGTAAATATTACACACTGTCCCTTTAAAGACTAACTTGTGGGACAGAATTGACAATGCTCACTTTAGATGTAAATTAAAACAACATAAGTACTTCGGGCAAAGGATAACGCTCAACGTAGCTTTTGTTGAGGAAAGGAATGATACTTTTTTTGTACATGTAATGGGAATAAGAATCTGTGTCCAAGTAGAAGAAGCTTTTGGTTCGGAAGACAATACTAGTTTTAAATTGAGATGAAACAAAGGCAAAGTGTTGTTTTATACACGCTTAGAAATGTTTATAGCAAAACCTTTATGTAGAACGTCATCTGTCCAGGAAAAACAAAAAATGAACTGCTACAGGAAGGTCAGGCACTAAAAAGGTATGTGATACATGTTTACATCCAGGGACAAACTGTTTTAAAACAGTATAAAATTTCACACTACACCACATATTTCTGCATGGTTTATGATCCCCTGCGGACGAATATATAAAACTCTTTTTATGCTTCACACAAGGTGGTTTATAAAATGTAAACTCTGATAAGTATGCTATTTCATTTTGTGCAAGCAAAACTAACCAAGTACCAAAAAATATTATCCTCAAACTACATTACATCTTGAATCAGTAAACGTTACGCAAAGTTCACTTATGATTTACTTAACGCAAGTGTTAAAAGAGCAGTTCCAGTACATTCCTGAAATATCACCACAGCACACTTGTAAATTCTTTTCAAAGCGCAGGTCACAGATTTGCTAGGGAGGGAAACGACTTATGTCATCCGAACACTAAGCTTCGACCTCAACAACAGAGACACTTTAGGAAGCCAAGTGGCACTTTTGTGACGTAGCAAAACCGCAACCCTACAATGATCTCATGTTTTGTTTCGGTCTGTGAGCAGGCAGGCGGTATCGTCGGTCATCCAATGGGAACCCGCTGTTGCCACGGCAAGGCTGAGAACTTCAATTTGGATTCATTTGGCGTTACGGAGATCAAGTTTTAAGGGAGTAGACGGGTTTTCTGGCTAAAACCAGAATAGATTCCTGCAGCAGTGCGTCATCACGTTCGCCTCCGCATGCAGACACACACACAGGAACAATAATACACAGACGCACACAGGCTTACTAAAATGAAGTGTGTTCCTGCGTCAATATTGTTGTGGCCCCACCTGCAGCAACACAGGGGGATTGGCCCATAAGCCAGTGTCTAAGGTCAGCAGAAGCGAGCTTTCGAGTTGGCTGCGGAGGAGGGGAAGCAGATTCTGCTTTGGATCCCAGCTGAGACCTCATCAAAGGCATCAAATACACACCCAAGACAATAACACGGCACTGAGACGAACAATAAAGACCTGAAGGTGCGGTCATGTGAGAGTACTTTGGGGAGAGTGTTTGGGGATGAAAAGCTACAGAAATGCTTGAAGTGTTTGCAACTTTGTGCCTGGTCAGAAAACTGTAACAAAGACAGAACAACCAAAAGCTTTGCTGGTATTGCTACATAACATCAAAACTTTGGCTGGCTTCTTGTACAACTAAACAAAAAATGAAAGATTGCCATGCCATGCTAAACTAACACTGACAGAATTATGCATTTAAATCAAAAACTTGGGTGATTGATGCCAATTTTACAAAAGTGCGCTTGTTACATCCTAAAATGAACTGTATGGAATTTGGAACTTTGTTACTCTCTGCTGCCATCTCTTGCATTAAAGTGATAATTGCATCGTTAGGCAGCTCATTAATGATGTGCATGCAAGTACGTACATTTTTAAGACGCACTCATTTTTTTCATCCTTCTTGGGGTTTAGGTGGGCATTCAAACTAACTGAAACAGGGCCATCATTAATTTCGCCATTTTCATGAAACACTAACAAATAGAAGAAAAAACTGCATGGACGAGCATGAAGTAACTCTGCAACCCACCCTTGCCACACCCATTCCTCCTCACTAAAGTGTTCTGCTCGAAACAGCTTTACAAAAGTAATATCTAAGCAAATGGCTGTGGGGGAAAAAAATCAAAAGGGCCTTATTTTAACTCAGCTAGGCATCATTAACACATTCTAACCCAGTAACATTAACTGTCGGATACCAAAATAATTTTTCATTTAAGACTTGAGCTCTGAGAGCATACAAATATATTAAGAATTCAATAATTATCATCTTATAGGATGTCTTCCGTTTATATAGGAAGATCCCAAATCACAAATGTTAGTGTTAAATGATTCTATACAGATAAATTGAACTCAAATGATAAATACATTTGAGGATTTGGTTGCAATAACAACTTTAAAAGTAAAGGTTTTTCCCTTTTTCTAATTAATGGGTTGATGACACTGGTCAAAAAGTTAGTTGATATTATTGAATATACTTTTAATGTTGGTCATAAATTGTTGAGGGAGATTTCAACCAACTCTAACCTTTACTATATTAACCTAAATATGCCAATGTGCTTTAAAAACCAACGATACAAATCATACGTATAGAATACAAAAATTGTATCATCTATATAAAATGATGTATGCTTTATCGGTACATCACAATCATTTCATCATCATCGTTTAAACTTCACCAGAACCTGAATAGTCAGAATAAAGACTCGCCAAAGAACAAAAAAAGCACAAAGTGTCTTTGTTACAGGTGAGTTTCTGCTTCAGTATCAGTGTACACACGTTGCCGTTTCCCACAACCCATCCTGGCTAAGCAATGCATTGAAGCAAGGGCAGAATAAACCTCAGGTGGGACAACAGGCCCACAAATCAGACTTCCCATCAATGGCTTTGTCAACAGTGACTAAGGATCAAGGCCGTGGGCGCACGAGGCCAGCCTGGTAGAATACATAAAACGACCCGTGAAAAGCCAAGGAAATCACAATCATAATGACTCACACACACAGCTGCAGGTAAATATAGTCTAAGTGTCCAAATTCTTTACTCTGAGGTCTGCATAAAGAACAGTTGAATAACAAATGTGTCTGTAATTCACCAACCACAGCAAAATATTTTTGGTTGGAGAAACAGAACTTGGACAGCAGCTCAGACACCAACTTTCGATCATCGTTGCAAATCCTCTTTTGTTGTTGCTTTGGACAATAATTGTCCAAACGTATGAAACATAATGTGTTTACTTGAATGAAGATTTTTGTTGATGGTAACGTTTTCTACAAAATGACGCACTCTCGTTTTTGGTTAAATTAAACACTGCATACGGCATCTGTTCTACCTTTGAGAAACATATATAGTGGTCTTTGACTGCCCTTAAGGTTAACTTGTTTGTTGCTAGAATTCATTTTGTTAGAGAAACAAGATGTCATAATGTTAATGCATGTTCTTTAAAAAGGAATTATTTAAATGCATTTCTTTTTTATGTAACTCTAGCTCTTACTACTGTTTTTTTATTTCAGTTCCTTTTGCCTGATTTAAATCTATTGACTTTTCATATGTTATCTTCATCAGTAGTGGTTAGGTTTCAGCGTTCTCACCGCTGCAGCCCGGATTTGATTATGGCTGCACAGAATGTTTTGTGGATAGGACAATGACATATTTGACTGATCAATCATTGCGGTAATATATTACCGCAAGTGTATAAAATGTGCGTTATTTATACACGAATAAATACAGTAGCTCTTACTGTTGTTTTAACTCCATGCGCCTAAATTGTGAAAAATATATGACAAGTGTTTTTGGGGGGTGATCTCATGCTTGTATTTGCAGTTTATTTTACTGTAGCGCGGAAATGGTGAAAGGACTATTCAAATACAGTCCAGACGCCAACCAAAACCCCCAAAAAGATGAAAAAGAAAAGAGATTATTCAAGCACGTCTAAGAAATCCACATACTTGCATGTGCCACACAAGCAGCTTGAGAAGCTGCAATGGTAAATGATCTGCATTTATATAGCGCTTTTCAAGTCAATGAAGACCTCCCAAAGCGCTTTCCAATGAGCTTCACACTGAAGAAACCTTGAGAAGAGCGGCTCCTCCGTGTTGTATGTCGAAGTGTCCTCGGGCAAGACACTGAATCCCTAATGCCCCCAATAAGCAGGTCGGCGCCTTACATGGCTGCATGGCCGCTAATGATGAATTAAGCCAGTAGATGGGGTGAGCAAGTACACCATTTTCAAATTCCGGACCACACCTTTAATAATCACCTCAAGAACAAAAAAAATATTGCGATATTTGATCTTTTTTTTCGCAATTCACGTTTTTCCACTACGAGTTTGCTGTTGTGCAACTTGCATTTTGCACAGAACAGTAATTTTGTGTCATTTATTTTTGAATGTGTTTGAGTACCGGAGAGCCAATTTACTGCATAGACAATGTTTGAAGTTGGATCCATTGGTCGTTATCATTCAGACAACATGAAAGGGTGTCTGAATCATAGAAAACATTTTTGACAGCATTGAGATACATCCATGCCCTAACATTTACCCCTTTTGTGCAATCCGGGACAAGCTAAACTTTGACAAAAAGCAGTTTTATCCGTCACTCCCGGTATGTCAACCATATGAATCCCATCAGTTTTATTCCTGAAGTGCTACAAGTGGGGGCGCCACCCTCCTCTGACATCCTGTTCCTCTCCACTCCCTTGTTTGGCGTCTCCTCCTGACCCAACTCCCGCCAACGTGTCCACAGGATGTCTTCTGCTGTAATTAACTGCCGGCTAATGCGGTCCATAAACTCCATCATACAAGCCACTTGAGATTTTTAATAACTCATGAGGAGTTTGAAAAGAGCCTCATTATTATGTCATACTTCATCTTCCACTTTTATGACAAACGTCGACCGTGGACGACTGGAACCAAACACCCCCGTGCTGCTATGGAGACCATGTTGGCCGGGTGTCGGGTTTCCTGCCAAACTGGCCTGCTTCTCAGATGTCTCAGGTGGATGAAAAAGAGAAAAATATTTCGGACTGATTTTAACGGTAAATTCAATGGTGGTTTTCTTTGGAGCTATGCATTTGCAAGTTGCATTTTCGTGTTGCACCTGCTCCTTGCAAAAACGTTCTAATTTTGAAAGCAAACATGCACAGTGTCGTGTGCATAATATCAAACAACAAGCACACAGTAGTGCAATATAGCTTATTTTAGATTGCAACGGCTTATCCCAAGGGGCAACTGTATTTTCAGGACTATAAGGCGCACCTAAAAAAAATAAATTAATAAATAAATAAATTGGCCAGAAATTTAATAAGCCGGTGCGCCTTATACACTCCAAAATATAGTGGATAAGATTGTAAATGCATACAGTATTTATACGACTGTGTAACTTACAAGAGGTTTAAGGTTACCGTATTTTTGGCCCTAATTGATCAATCAAGAAACATGGCTGACCATAATCGCAAATCATTGTATGCAACGGGAATTGAACTTGGGTCAGGGCATTGAGAGCCACACCAGTGATAGAGAAGACAAATGAAAAGGCATTTTATTTTATTTTATTTTAATTTTATTATCACACTATCTAACTCATGGTGCCAGAAGCAAATGTTAAAGAATGAAGAAAACAGACTTTTTGTACTGAAAGACATAAGTAACACAAAGTTTGATTCATTCCAGATACACCAGCATTGTTTCCGTACTTGTTTTTGTTTATTTATATTTTTCAGGACGAATGTGTTTTCTCTATTTTCTAACGTTCCATTCTGGCACCGTGAGTAAAAACAGTGTAATAATGAGATAAAATCTAAAACCTTTTATATGTCATCTGATCAAGAGCGATGTAGTGGTTTGATTCCAGTTGCATAAAATGTTTTGCGATTTTGGACAGCAACATTTTTTGAATGACCAATTATTGCAATAAGATTTACCAGAAGTGTAAAATTGTGCAATTTTTATACAGAAATAAATACGGTAGCTCTTACTGTAGTTTTGATTCTATGCACCTTATATTTGAAAAAATATATGACAAAACCTTTTTTTTGGGAGGTGCCCAATATAACCAGTGCCCTTTTTAGTGCGGAAATTTGGGTAAATTGTCTTGGTTATGAAAATTGCCAAGCTTTTAAGCCTTTTTAGGATCCCAAAAAGGTTCATAAAGATGGGCCTACTCCAAACTCAAGGTTTTCCCAAGAGCAATTTTTGACATTTAAATTCCGACTGCGAGACAATTTTTGTTTTTCAAGTTACGCATTCATTTACGCGTTATTGACAACACACCTTATTTACAAGGTCCTCTTAAATCTCGCATAGAGGAGAAACACTCCTCTTACTTGGGAGGCAATTAATTTCCTCTGATGGGCCGGCAGTGTGGCAATCGATACGTGCAGAAGCAAAAAATAAATAAAAAATGAAAGCCTGTCTAAGCAGTCCTCCCACTCTAGTCTGAGTGAGTCAGGATCTAATCGGCTCATGTGTCACAATTTGGCGCTTCCATGTGGAGTCGAAGGAATGCCTGGAATGCAAATGGAGTTTTGCTACTTCCTGATAAAGACAGCGGGTCACTTGACGGATGGTCTGTGAACGCTCGAGAACTTGACAACGCCTGAGAAGTATCAAAAAGTCACAACAGTTGAATTTTAAGTTGAGTCAGTTGGAGTTAGGAAAGTCATTCAACGCTGTGAACGGTGTTACTCAAACTGGAACCCAAGTGTTTACTGACGCAAAATTTTATATTTGTCAAGTATGTACCGTATTTCTTTGTGCATAATGCACATTTTTATTTACCTGAAAAGGAACACAAAACTTTGCTACGCGTTATACACGAGGTTGAACGGTTGTGCAGCCATTTTTCAGTCGAAACATATCACTGAGCACAATCGCAAAACATTGGACTGTGGTACGTTTTAAAAGATATCAAAATCTTCCATTTTCTCGGTTCAAGAAAAGCATTCAATTGAATTTGGGTACGTCTTGAAATTGGGATTTGAGGCTAATTTTACAGGAACGTTAAGGGGTTAAGGAAACCTGAGCTCGGATTTTTTGTGGCAATTTCTGAAATATTTTTTGCTTCATCTCCCCACCATTTTTTTCAAGTCTTCAACAAAAACAAACAAAAAAAGTAGTTTGTCATGAAAAAAACTCATGTCCTACTTCTGAAAGCTAGAAACAAACGATTTTCCCAGGGACAGTGTACTATTTTTTTCTCCTGGCATCACACCCAATGGCTTAACTGTCTCAGCAAAGTGGTTGGGAAATGTCTCAATGTATGCTAACCATGTGTCCAGAGATGAGCAACATGAACGCCTCTGTTGTGTGCTATAGAAAAATCAAACTGATTTGACAGTTTCAACCGGACAAAACGTTTCTGTTCTCGTTTGGGAAGCGTCGGCCCAGCAACGTTCCCTCTGTGTAGCGTTCGCATTCTTCCTTTGTGATTTGTGCTCGCTCTTATCTTTTTTCATTCCTTCCTCTTGTGCTAAAACAAAAAGTGTATTGTGTGTGCACAGCAGAGCAACCCGCCCCTCAAAAAGATTTAACGCTGTCACACTGTGTTAATCCCCCCAAGCTGCCCGTTTTCCCCATCCATTGGCCGATTGGCTTCCCTGTGAGCCAATGGGGCGCGCCATAACCCCGCACTGAACTGAGGGATCAGACTGAGATCGGCGACCAGCCCACCTTCTTATAGTACAACAGCCTTTCCTAGAAATTGCCATGATGCTTTGCGGAGATTTCAGGAGAGGATTTTCATATGATTGTTGCAACCGGGGATGTTGTATTTTCTGTACTTGGAATGTCAGCTGTAAATGTTACTACGCAAAAACGCTGAACAAATACAGTACTGTTCAAAAGTTTGAGGTCACCCAGACAATTTGTGTTAGCCATGAAAACGTCACAATTGTATTTTTCAAACGAGTTGTCCAATGACTGTGTTCGTTTGCCTATATTAATATCTTCCTTTTGTCGCCCAGTTTTCTTTGCCACTCTGCCTCTGCCAGAATCTCAGAGTAGCTTCTTCACTGTAGATGTTGACTAAGAATCGACCAATATTGTTTTTTTCAGGGTCGCTACCGTAACAGATTATTAGTATTAAGAGGAGGCCGATAGATACTTGGAGCAGATATTCATTTGCTGTAAAAAGCTTAAAAATTGGCGTGTTTTATTTTTTGATTATGGCAAAAAGACACAAAGAATATTTGTTATAAATTCACATAAACTTTAATAGCGACCTAAAAGCTTTTACAGTAAATAAATTTGAATTTCAACACAACTAATATGACTATAAAGGTGTTATTCCACACAACACAATATGTTTGAAGTGTGTCTTACTTTGCAAACTGTAGATAAAGGAGTCAGATTTTATATTCATTTCAAACATTTGTTTACACGGGGAAATCCAATAAAACCACAGTCTCACAATGGCTCTCTGGTTACATCAATCAGTGAACAAATATGTACAATAAACATTAAGGCTACTATAGCACACTGTAAACATGCATTACATCAAGACTACTATAGCATGCTATATAAAACCTACTTGTGTACAACTAGCAGTGGTTGTAAATATTCTATCCTTTAACTACATTGGGTTGCCTCCAGTGTTGGCTAAGTTCATATGAATAAGTCTCAATAAACTCATTATATAGACAACGATGGCTTTTTGGTTTGAATCAGGTGAATCAATATTTCTTAATAAACGTTATATGGACTACGATCGTGACGCTCGTTCTTTTGGAACACGTCGACAACATTTCTTCAACATTTCAGTCAAGCGTAGTCAAAAGGGGGTTGGAGGGAAAACTAACACAGTATATGCGAATATGAAAAATATTCGTGAGGATGAAAAATATTAGCGACAGCCTTAACTCGCTCCAGTCTACAATCTGTGACTGCTGACAGTGCAGAGTAGGCTTCCTGCTTTAGTGGCTCCGCCCCGGTCGCTTATCCAGTCAGAAAGTGCGGGCTGGGTAAAAGAAAGTGGCTCGGTGCAGCTTTATATGTCGGTACCAATAAATGTCGCATTCCCAAATATCGTGCAGATAATCGGTCGACCTGTCATGTTGACACCGGTGTTTTGCGTATAGTACTTAACCAAGCTGCTAGTTGAGGACCTGTAAGGCGTCTATTTTTTCAAACTAGATAATTTAATCTACTTGGTGCTTGATTGAGCTCCCACTTCTCTTTCTACTCTGATTAGAGCCCGTTTGTGCTGTTCTCTGAAAAGTGTATGACACACATTGTAGGAGATCTTCAGTTTCTTGTCAATTTCTCGCAGGAAATCGCCTTCATTTCTTAGAACAAGAATAGACTGTTGAATTTCACACGGAAGTTCCCTTTTTCTGGCCATTCTGAAAGTTTAATAAAATCCTGAAATGTGTTGCTCCAGATACTCGACTAGCTCAAAGGCAGGTAAGTTTTATAGCCTCTTTAACCAGTTACACCGTTTTGAATTGAGCCAACATAATTGCAATTTGGACTTCTAATCATCCATTATTAGCCACGTGAAGCAATTAGCAAACACATTGTATTATAAGAACACTAAAGAGATGGTTGCTTACAAATGAACCTTTACAAACCTATGTAGATATTATATTAAATAAGAGATATTTGCAGCTAAAATAGACATTTTGACGTTAAAGATGTATAGGTATCTGTGGGAAAGGGGAAAGCAGAAGCTGCCGCACCCCTCGACCACAGAGTCCCCTGTCGCACATCATTGGCAGGGTAAGCCGGCTCTGGATTAGGAGGGACATGTTTAGCTGGGGACCAGGAGAAGATGGGCAGTGACTGGCCATCACTGCCGGCCCACCAACTTGAGGGCGTTGTGGTTCAGGGTCGAAACGCCCAGTGACAGTTGGACACCACCTGATGACATCTTCTCCTGGTTGAAAGCTACAGTCACTTATTGAGTGACTGTTAAGAGTAACACTTATTTGTGTACGTTATAACTTAATATCGCCATTAAAAAAAATCATGCTTTTCTTTAAAAAATAAGGACATTTCTAAGTCACCCTAAACTTTTGAATCTGGGTATATATTACATGATAAAAACTGCCATAATGAAAACAAAATAAATAAAAGAGTAAGTCTTTTTTTAATACTTGTTAAGAGTACCAATTAAATGTGATTGCCATAGTTACAAGGATGGGAGTTCACTGTATCAGTACGGTACCAAGTTATTTGAACACAATGGATGTTTAGAAAAATAATATTTATACTTATTGTAAATTAGCATATTAAACAAATATGAAATAAAGAATATAATTTTCTAATGATCACTTTGCACAGTTTAACATTACAATCCTTCTGAACTCATTTTAAAAAGATTCTCAAGGTTTTTCTCAACAGTGCATATTATCTTTAATATATATATATATATATATATATATATATATATATACACTAGAGCCATATCCCCCTAGTGCACAGGTGTCAAGCAGGCGGCCCGCGGGCCAGATCAGGCCCGCTAAGGGATTGAATCCGACCCGCGTGACAACACTCAGAGAAGCGCAAGAGAAAAACAAGCTGCAGGTTGAAATATGTCAACTTGAGAGCACTGTACCTCTCTCTCTCTCTCTCTCTCTCTCTCTCTGTCACCCCTTTTCTCCCACTCTGTCTCCTTCACTCTCTGTGTCTCTTTTTCTCTTCCCTTGTTGCTCTTTTTCTCTTTCCCTCTCTGTCTTCTAAACCTCTTTTGCTCTAACTTCCTTTTTTCATTTTCTCTCTTTTCTCTTTCTCTCTTCATACCCTTCCTGCTTTCTTTTCTCTTTTCTCTCCTTCTGTCTGCCTATTTCTCTTTGGATTTCTTTCTTCCTCTCCCTTTCTTTTCCCCCTCTCTCATGACTTTTTATCTTTTGTTTCTCACGCTCTCTCCCTCTCTCTCTTGTTCTTTCTTTGTACCGCCCTCGCTCCTTTTCCCTCCCTCTTTCTCTTATTTTTTTTATCTTTTTTTCTTTCTCTTTAATCTACTAGTCCGGCCCCCAACAGAATGTTTGTTCTATCGTGTGGCCCCCGAGTTAAAATGAGTTTGACACCCCTGCCCTAGTGGGAGGTGTCGAGAGTCAAGAAAATGAACTTTTCTTTTAAAATAGAAAATTGCATTGAAATTATAATTTAATACTGGTATATAAGATGCAATTTTTTTTTCCAAAATTGTGCAACCCTAAGCCTATTCCTAAAGTAAAAATTCAAATTAAATGTACCAAATATTTGATTGAGTGGGAAGAAAATCCCTAAAAATTCCTTATATACTTTGAAGTTGAAAAAAAGATGTGGGTTGTTGTTTTTTTTTTTTTTACACTCCCTACCATGACATGGAATGGAAACCATTTTGCGCCCAAGAACCATGAAAGCAAAATATTGATTGTTTTTTAGGGGGAAAGCTACACCATATATTTTGGACAAAGTTCAACAAAATTGCCAAACCAGCTTCCGGATAATAGTAAACCATCAGGCCTAGTTTATTTCACTGTGGGAGGTTTGATGATTTGATAAAATCTCTCAAATAATAATGCCAGAGCATATGTCCCATATCAACAAATATACAACTTAAAATGAGTCTCCTTCACGTCATTTTTGGTTTCAAAACAAGGAGTGAGTCAAGTTCTTTCGTGGAAATGTCACAAATTACCGCAAACAAGAAGGATACAGATGTATTCAAGGGAGTGCGCTATGTTTGCAGAGATCCGCCGACCCCTACTGCTCACTTAAACTAATTGCTCTGGGTTCTTAGTTGGCATTTTCTGGTGTTTAGTTTGTTCTGTGGGTTTCATCATTAAGTGTCTCAACGGTGAACACACATTGGTTAATGAGCTTCCATAAGACATTCAGCCAGGACTAGGTCTGTTGGTGCAACACCGCAACTATAATCTGTAGTTAAGACTTTGCCCTATTTATTCTCTACCAAACCTTTAGTCTACTGTGCCACCTGACTTCGCATACACCAACATTTGAATGCCACAGCGAAGATCACCATTTCCCTCATTTTATATCCGAGACAGATTTACTCCATAGGTTCCTGGCACCAGAACGATAGAATTCCTTTTAAAATAGGTCTGTTAGTGTGGGACTAGTGCAATGTCTGGGGGCCATATGACTCCACATTTATTTTTACGAGAAGCAAACATAGTTTCACATCTACTTCAGTAGGTGGCAGCGGCATGTCAATGTGTTAAGAGAGCATTAGTTCCTCTCAAGGGGTGTACTTACAGTACAATTTTGCTAAGCAATGTTTATCATTGGTGAAGACAATTTAAGCGGCAAGGAATGTTTTTATTTTCGGAGTTTATGAAGTGAAGAAGAGACCTCTGTGTCACATTTCAGGATTGCTGTACTAAATTGTTAAAAATATATTCGTATTAAGTAGCAACAACTCTTTTCGCCTTCAGCCAGCGCACAAAGCCACCCGCTACTCCGTGATAACACGGCAGACGACGTGCCAAAATGCCAATCAAAACCAGTGGGTTGCTATAGCAATGGGACAGCAAGGCAAGGGGCTGCATGTCAAAGGGAGGGACTAAGGGATAATGAAAACACAGATAAATGTTTTTAACACTGTGTGTGTCACCCCATTGTATTTTAGTCATAGCTGAGGCAAGCAGATTGCATAGCTTGTGGTGACACAACCCGCTGGCTGTCACAGGACGTTATATAGTATCAGGGCACCATTCTTACAGAGAAAAAGCAACTCACATAAAAATCTATGGTTAAATTTAATATATTTAAATAAATACATTAAAGACACAAACACCACGAAGGCCGCAATCTCAGCAGAGCACACATTTCCTGAGCATTTCCTGCTTCCTCTGCAGGCCGAGGAGGGCGTGACAGCTTGTTAAATTTACAACCCTGGATATGAGTTTCCTTCAATACTCCAATTATACGGACAAAAAAAGTTACTATCAAGTTTCTCGTAGAAAGCATTGTTAATGTGAATAGTTGGGTTTGTTATTCATGTCTATATGCCCTTAAACACCCAGAACACATTGCATCGTCCCGGCATGAGTAGAATTATTTTTATCGGTGGTTATCCAACAACTATAACATGTGTTTAGCAAGGTAGCAGAAATGAATCCCAAAAGTGAATAAGATTAACTTAGGGAAATTACATGGAAATACGGAAAGATGAAGACTAATGCTGAATGTACGCCAAATGCTGAAAAATGCTCATGAGAAGTAATATTTCAACTAAAATCTGAGAGTAACACATTGAGCCAGGCTTGAGTGAGAATTAAACCAGCAACCCTGTGTGTGAAAAGCAAGTGCTCAACCTGGTGAAGTGCTGGGGAAGAGAACTGGAGCTGGTGACTATTTGTTTCAAAATATCTCATATAAAACAGAAAACAGTGAAAACATGTTTAAAACTTTGAATTGGCTTGGCATCGAACCAGTGACCCCGTTTGTGGAAAATGAGGAACCATACTTTACCAGGTGGAGCTGTGGATTTGAATTCAATCAAGCAGGTGCATACAGGTATCACACACAGTAGAATTGAGCCAAGAATCAATGGTGAAACTCAGTTGTTTTTATGTTTAGTCAATTATCTTGTTAATGCATGTCCATAAGAGTTTTTAAAAAGTCTATCTACAGATTAGTTACCATGATGCCCATGGATACAATTTGAAGTTACAACTAATTGGTATTTGAATTGTTGACCGCTGGGTTACCAGTAATTTAACTTACCCCACTGGGTCACTTGAATATGATAAGACACGGGATTGGAGGCCTTAAATTGACATATTTTGAGTATAAAAAGTAAATTAGAGCATGGTTTTGCAAGCTTACATTCGATTGAACCTGGCAAATGGGATCAGAGCCCCAGGTTGCAGACTGCTTTACTAGACAAAGAGGGTCTATTTTTCCAGATGTTTGATTGACGGCTAAAAGGTTGAGTGGGGAGTAGTAACAGCACATTCCGTGAACAGAACAACTTCATTTTCTAACATTGTGAAGCCTCGGTTCACGCACCTGGTGTTTTTAAAGGGCTTAAAAAATACTTTATTTTTATTAGGCATAGAATGTGTAGTGTTCGACTCCACGATCATGCAGATATGTTCGATAATATTCCACGAGCCATGAATCTTGATAAATACTCAAAGTAGACTGTTTGACTTCATATCCCCTAGATCTGTGCCAATACTGGTAGAAAAGAAAGAATAAAAAAATGTCTGGTTCTGTTGAAAAACATACAGCAATAATAGTAATCAGCAAATGCATAGCGGTCACTTCTGCATGGAGTAATTGGAACTCTGCTTACAGTGTCGCAGGGGGACTTCTGAATGTTTTGTCTGAGGTGCGTGCTTTGATCATCATAAGCTGTTGTGTACAGCGTGTGTTCCTCTTTTGCCTTCCTTTAGGTATGTGATTGTGACTTTTTTTGTTTTTGCCGTGTGTCTTGCAATTAATATATTGTCCAGATATAGTACCATTGCTACACCCACCTGCGACAGCGCCTAAGCATTCTCCAAATAAACTATCCTAACTTGGCCTAAAAACATCAATACATCTTCAACAGCCAATTTTCTCACATTTTGTATGTTTGGGTATCCATTACAACATCTATGTCAAAGTTGAATACACACACACACACGTTATATATACATATACATCAATAAGATATATATATATACAGTATATACTAAAATACTACCAAAATACAACTGCAGTTTGGCTACAAAAGTACTACAGAAAAACGTGAAAAATCATGGAATTATGCCTATCCACTGTTAGGAAGGTAATTGTATTTATTATCTCATCATTATTTTGGTGCTGGTGATATGAGAGAGAATCACGTATCAGATATTGACAACTGAGCCAGGTCAGTATTGAAAGGACAGCAATGACAGAACCACAACGATAAGGCCTTTACTTGGGGTGTTTTTCTACTTAACAGAGCATTGTCTTACCGAAATAAGGTCTATACGCTGATCCTATTTAATTAAAGCATCAAGATATAAGTAATCCTCCATTGTATAAAATAAAATCTATGCAACAAGAAAAGAATTACTGGATGGCTTTAGTTGCTATTAGCTTGCTAGCATATCGTTTAGCTCCTCAGTGGCTTTGCTTTGCCATTGCATTTTTGCTTGCATTAGTTTGGTCTAGATCAGGGGATGGTGTCATAAGAGACGGCTCAGCTAAAAAGTCTCTGTAGTGCGAAGTGGAAGGAGAAGAGGACGACGAGGTGAGCGGAGAAGATGAGGTAAAATTTTGGACTATTTGATAAAGTTTCAGGAGCGAGCAGAGAGAATGGGAAAGGTGAGATGGCACAACATTCATTTGGACAGGTAACTTAAAATTAGTTTTACCTGGTTATATCAGTATCAGAAATTATTTTCCCCCCATTTTATTAACACTCCACTTATTGAAACATAAATATTTTGTTTGTTTGTTGTACATGATTCAATTGTTTGTTTGTTTGTACATGATTCAGATTGAATCGTTTCTTGTACATGATTCAATTGTTTGTTTGTTTGTACATGATTCAAATTGAATCGTTTCTCCGGCGCCGTCACGAATGGCAGCCACTCCAGCAGCTCCCGTGTTATTTTCGATTGTTCTCAGTTATTTTCGATTGTTCTCAGCTTAGGGATGCTGCTGGAAAAGTGAATTTCCCTTCGGGGATGAATAAAGTATCTATCTATCTATCTATCTATATATATATATATATATATATATAAGTATCATGGGTGAGACATCGTCTTCATTTTTGCCTTTGATGCAGGCTGAACTGGCTTGTGAGGTCATTCCTGGAGTGGCCACAATCAGTAGAGCGATTAACTTCAGCAGTCAAATAATCCCCAAATATGTAATAATCTTTGTCTACTGCAATTATTAAATTACATGTGGCGGTAGGCCTCTCACGCTAACTTTTAACCAGCTTTGTCCTTATATACGTACATGATTCTTTTGAAGTTCCAAGGTTTGACTTAATATATGTTTTCACTTCCATTTCCAAACACACTTGGCGTCACAGGCTCACTTTGGATAAAATGACCCTGTACGCTTAAGAACACAGTGGAAACCAAAGAAGTGTTCTGACATGCTTAGACCATAAAACTGTATTCAAACACATGACCAAGCTTAAAAGCACACAACACTCTGAAACTAAATTTATCTTATCAGGCAAAGGAGTTGGCAAGGAACTGTATGTTCTACAAAGAAATGACATCAAAGGAAAAATAAAAGACAGAAGAAAGAATAATTTTGAATATAGGAATGTGTACTTTTTGATGGTCTTCGAAGGTTAACATCAAAACTAATGACTAAGGCATAGCCCACTCAACACCTCTTAGTCTATATTATAGCAGAAAATGAATACATTTATAGACCTTGAGCACTTTTAACCACATCAACAGTTTTTTAGAGCATAATCTTGTCAGCCGCAAATTCCTGTACATCATGCACACAACAAAAAACATTATCAACTTTTAAGTACGCCTTGACAGCCAGCACGTGGAATAATGCTTCAGTCTGGGATTGTTATTATGGAGAGGCTCATAGCCACACTATTAAGTCAATTTGCCATTGTCGTCATATTAAGCTGCTAAGACCTAGACATGTTTAGCACTCAGGACATTTGGGGACAAGACTGGGTTTGGTTGTATATGATGTAGTGTCCAGTGGAGTAGATAGCTATTCAAGTTTGTACGTCTGCACAGAGCATTCAAACACTTGCTGTTATCTAAACTCTCGGAGCCGCAGTAGTTTTGTTTGGGAGATTAAAACGTCTAGTGACTAATTGGACTAAACTCTGTCATTAGTCGCTGATCTTTGATCTCTTGGCCACCAATTGTTTGAGAAGAAAAAAACAATAGCGATGACTATACCTAGTACAATGTGGCAAAAAAAACGTCCGACAGTGGCTTTTTAATTTGTAATGCCACCGCAGGATACTATGCTGAACTAAATTAGAAGCAATACATGAGAACAAAATTGAAGTAACACACAGAAGTAGGCCTGGGCGATATGACAAAAAATTGTTATCACAATAAAACATTTCTTATTGGTCGATATCGATAATTCTCATGATAATTATCATAACTTTTTTTTTCCTTTTACATTTCAAGTCTAATTTTTGCCCCTGAGTGAAAGTTGACCAAATCCAATGCCGCTTTAACAAATGTTTAATGTCAGAACAAAGACACATGGTGACAAACTATTTCACAAATTTGAGGAACATTAAATAAGTCAATACTTTCTCAGAACGTGAGCTGGTTGCAGGGATACACAGGTAGCGCCTTGCTATCTGGCTCGCTGATGGACATTTTTTTTAATGGGGCTCGGTGCTTGTTGAACTTCCGCGAGCACTCGTTTGGGGCTGAACTGTTTTTGCTTCAGCTTATTTTAGCGGGCGATACTGTTTGAAATGGTGGAATAAGTTTGTCATGTTTCCCGTCTTGGTTGGCATATGTTGTCGGCAAAGTTTGCAGTTCATGGCGCCGGTCTTTTTTTTTTTTTTAATCCAACTCATAAGTAGTCAAAATACCTCCAGACAATAGAAGAAGGGGGATTCTCCTGTCTACGATTATTTCAACGTGCTTTGAGTGGGTAAACAGGGTGTTATCTTTCGTCTCTTTATCGCTCATTTTGACCATCTTGTAGTCCTTTCGCTTTCACTCTGTGTGAGCGGCTGTACCGCTATTCCAGAGAAACGATTGGCTGGTCCTCGTCACCTACTCCGTCTCCTGAATGTCAGTCTGTAACTTTCATTTTTATTGCATTAGGGCCTCAGTCTTCTTTGGGGGTCATGTGTTATTTACAGTTTAAATTAGCGACTCATCGAATGTTTTGAATTTTTATTGTGTGCAAGAATTATATGACAATAATTCCAGTTATAGTTTTACAAACATGTTTTTCTACATTAATTCCTATCTGGCAATCAAATTACACTTGCCTAACAACTAAGAATTTCAACATGCTCCCGGGAAGTAAAACTTTCAGCCATTTAATGTGATTAAAAACTGATTGGCAGCCCAATGAGGGATTTTCTGGTATTTTACGCCAGGCTACTCTCGGCCTGAGAGGGAGACAGGCCATGATGTTGAGCGAAGGGATTAGACAGATGACATATGCGTACGGTGAGGCATGGCATGGCGGGGGGGTGTCATGCATCTGTTTCCATTCAATGGAAAGCTATATAAGGGGGCTTCCAGTACCATCCAAACATGTAGTAACAGACTCGTAAATGTAGTTATATTGATAGCATAAACTTCAAATTTATGTTTGGCTCAACAATTAACTTCAAGAGGCGTTGAGAAAAAGCTTGATTATTGTACTGCACGTCATCGTGATTACCCCATACTGTACAGAGAGGGCTCTCCTATTATTGGTCTCATGGAAGCAACAGCATGCAACAGTCTTTGAGGTATGTATGACCGTACCGTCCTGTCACACAGCCTTATTATTGTCGCGGTGACCCTCGTACTGCGCACTAAGCAACTTTCTATTGTTGCCCTGGCCATCGCATAGTAACAGAATAACGGGAAGCCTTGAGAGTTGGCGGCATGTCAGTTAATCATCAGCGTACACAAACTCCGGCCAACGGCTGGTTGGCCAGCTCCAATCCCGTTGAATTAATCGGCTCAAGGGGAGAAGCGGGTACCCCATGACCCCCCCTTTGCCTTTCCAAGATGGAGGAAGGAAGGAGGGTTTTTTTTGTTTAGGGTGGAAGGAGGGGATGTTAAGCTGTAGCCCACTTAAAACAAAACGGCTGACACAATCACAATTTTGTCCATAAATCCAAAGCAGTGAGCCGTGAGATGTTCATGTCAGATGGACATTATTGATCAAGTTGTTAGAAACAGTATGGGGACATTGCTTGACAAAAACATTTTTTGTTAAGATTACAAAATCCCACAAGAGTTATTTCATAAAATACATTTCAGGTATTAGTGGTTCACGAGGGGCATTTTGGGGTAGTTATTTGTTGCTAAATAAGGCAATTTGTAGTATTAGTTGTGAATCTTTAAGACAGACGTTGGGGTGGGTGGTGTCAAGCTTCTTGATAAAATGATTTAGACACTTTACCACGTGGAAACTCAGACGTGCTGTTTTTGTTAATTCATAAAGCTTACATCTTATAAGTTTTAGTATACCATAAAACCGTGGTTGAATTTTGCTACTATTGTTGCTTGGTGATGGTGCTAGCCGCTGCTACCTTCGAGTAGCGTGAAATTTATAAACAACAATGTGGATCATTTACACCTTCTAATTGAAAAAGACGTTTTATAAGTGCGGTTTGACGGCGTGTACGGATTTGTGCAGCTAACTAACCGGCTAGCCAGTGTCTCGGTGGTGGAGAACACCGCCGGACTCGCTTGGAAAATTCGCCGGTTTAAGGAATTGCGCAGCTTTCGCCGCCGTCTAACATGATACCTGAAGATTTTAAACGAAGTGGGCATTTCGAACACATATTTAACTCCCTCGCTGTTCCCAAAGTAAGTTAAATTGAGGAATTTTCGCTGTATTGTGTGTAAAAAGATTGTTGTTATTCCCTGATCACCTCCAGAAGACACAGCTGTGTCCGGTAGCGAGTAGCTGCTAGCTGCGTCAAATCACAATTTACTGCGTGATTTCGATTCAAATTAGGCCACTGAAATAAGCCTAAATGAATTATTAGGCTTTTTTTTAAACAACCCATTAAAAATATATCACACTGGTCAATATAATAAGTCAAACCCAAAATATCGTGAATAGGCAAGTTTCCCAACGGGGCTGGATACATTCCCCTTCTTCCGAGCGCGGAACTTGCGGGACTTCCCAAAGAGCAAAGGGACCAAAGACTGCCGCCCACCGCGGTTCCTGCGCGGCGTTCCCGAGTTCAGTTGGGGCCTGCTGCACCGCGGCCTTTCGTGTTGCTCCCGTGCCGGTTGCCTACCTCTGTAGGTCGGCTGATCTCGAACAGGTCGAGCCGGTTGGCGTTCCAGTGGTTGATGATGTCGGCCAGTTTCCTCCTCTCCTCCTCCCTGTTGCCCGACATGCTGCACCGGCTCTCCGACCCTCGCCGGATGGATTTGGAGATTTAAAAATACAAAAAAAATAAAATAGGATATTCCAAAAAAAGGGGGTGGCTCTTCCAGACGCCGACGTTATCCGGAGTCCGAGTGCGTCCTGTGTATGCGCGTGAGTGTTCTGTTTGAGCTCAGTCAACCCTAGCTAGGGAGGTTCGGCGCGCTCCCGATGCAACAGGACGCGGGCACGCGCGCTGCCTGGCTTAACTGTTTAAAGTCCAAAGTGACGTCACAAGGGAAGTGACGTCTGGATTAAGGGAAGACTAATATTTGACAACACTTAACATGGTTGTACCTTGAATGCTAGATTTATTTTCGCTGTATTAACTTCAACACAAATGTATACAATGTCATTGAGAAACCTTATGACGTCACTTATGTCTAACGTTTTGCAACGTCAATGACATACAATGTGACGTCACCTACGCCGTTCACGCCTCGGGCAACTGAAAATCAGAAAAATAGATTTGCATACCTGTCAAGCTCCAGGGCTCCATGCCCTTACAAACTGTCGTATTTTCCCTTACAAAATACAAATAATCTTACACCATATTTTTTTTTTCAAACGTGTTTATTTATGTAGTTTAACATGTTATATTGTACATGTTTTTCGTTATGTCATATATATTGTTAATGAACATTTTGTTGTGAGATACTGAGTTACTCAACATGAATGAGGTTTATTATAAAAAAGGCTCTCTTTAGCCGAAAAAGCCGGTTCTCTATAAAGAGACGAACTTCCTTTCTCTACATCAAACCGCTCGCTTCGTTTGCAACAAAAAAAAAACGATACCGAGATAGAGGCTTCCGCGGCGAACTCGTTTGACTTGATTGATTTACTGCTTCGTGATAGTCAGTGTATCGACCGGATGGTACCCATAATTGACAAATTTGCGTTTTTCCGTACAGATTTTCTCGTACGTCGTACACGTCTTAAAATGCATAATAAACGTACTTTGTACGGCAAAACCGTACAAGTTGACAGGTATGGATTTGCTAAATTGTATATTTGAGATACCTACTGTCACGGTCGCCATGGCGACCAGTCTGCCGCGCCCCCGAACTCAAGCTGAAGCAGATCAGCTGATTGCTGGTCTGCTACTTAAGGCTGGGTTGTGGGTTTGGCGGGGCTGGCTCATTACACATTCCCCGGTCTGCTATGCCTTGTCCTGTTTTAGTTTTTAAAACATTTTCCGTCTGTTATGCCCTGTCCTGTTGAGTTCGTGCCGGAGGAACTCTGTACCGTTCTGTTCTGATTGTAAGAATGTTTTTGTTTGTCTTGTCCCTGACTTTTGGACAACTTTTTTTTTGTTAAATAAAACTTATGGATCGTCACGCAATTGAGTTCTCCCTTCCTGCCTCCTGCCTCCGTTCTGGTCCGATCACTCCTTCCACTCCACTCCGCCTCGTGACAGAATGAGCCAGCCAACATTTGAACTCAGCGAACGATCCCTGCGCGATTTGGGGAGAGCTGGAGGACGCCGTTTGGCAAGCAGAGGTAACCTTCCCTGCCCGTTCGAACCACGGCCCCGCCCGTCGTGGCCATTGCTGTGCCTCGAATGGGGTCCCGGGAAGAATTGACGCCTGCCTGTTCGACTCTCATGCCTGCCTGCCCGACTCCCGTGCCGATTGCCTGCTATTCCGTCTCCCCTGCGTGGCAGTCCGACTCCGACTCCACTGCCCGCCGGGCCGACTCCGACTCCGCTGCCCGCCGGGCCGACTCCGCTGCCCGCCGGGCCGACTCCGACTCCGCTGCCTGCCAGTCCGACTCTGCTGCCTGCCAGTCCGACTCTGCTGCCTGCCAGTCCGACTCTGCTGCCTGCCAGTCCGACTCCGACTCTGCTGCCTGCCAGTCCGACTCTGCTGCCTGCCAGTCCGACTCTGCTGCTCCTGTTTTGCCTGTTTCCGATTCTGACTCGCCTGTTTTGCCTGTTTCCGATTCTGACTCGCCTGATTTGCCGTTTCCGATTCTGACTCGCCTGTTTTGCCGGTTCTGATTCCGTCTGTCCTCTGTGTTTGCCGGTTCTGATTCCGTCTGTCCTCTGTGTTTGCCGGTTCTGATTCCGTCTGTCCTCTGTGTTTGCCGGTTCTGATTCCGTCTGTCCTCTGTGTTCGCCGGTTCCGATTCCGTCTGTCCTCGTGTTCGCCCGTCCAGTTTGCCTGCCGGACCCCCCCAACCCTGCCAAGCGTCGAACCATTCCGGGGCGTGAGGTAGTATTTTTTTTTTCTCTTTTTTTTGGGGACCTCAGGAGCTGTCCCTTAAAGGGGGGGCTCTGTCACGGTCGCCATGGCGACCAGTCTGCCGCGCCCCCGAACTCAAGCTGAAGCAGATCAGCTGATTGCTGGTCTGCTACTTAAGGCTGGGTTGTGGGTTTGGCGGGCGCTGGCTCATTACACATTCCCCGGTCTGCTATGCCTTGTCCTGTATTAGTTTTTTAAAACATTTTCCGTCTGTTATGCCCTGTCCTGTTGAGTTCGTGCCGGAGGAACTCTGTACCGTTCTGACTTTTGGACAACTTTTATTTTGTTAAATAAAACTTATGGATCGTCACGCAATTGAGTTCTCCCTTCCTGCCTCCTGCCTCCGTTCTGGTCCGATCACTCCTTCCACTCCACTCCGCCTCGTGACACCTACACTATTGTTCGAAACTCCAACCGGGAGCGGTTTTATTTGAAAATCGCCATTATATTAAAATTACGCCAGCATTTCAAAAAAAAAATTAAGTCAAGTCATGTTTATTCGTATGGCGCACGGATAGGCAACCCAAAATGTTTAAAGAGCCATATTGGAACAAAAAAGAACATATTTGGAGCCGCAAAAAATTAAAAGGTTGACCCTTTGCACAAACGTGACCTAACCACGTGACGACACCATGACAGATGGCAGTAAACTGTACAGTAGTAAACTGGTTCAGGCCAGTAAAGAGTCGACAACAACCACAAAAACAGCTATATTGTTCAAAACCATTGACAATGACTCGTCAAACGAATATTGTTCAACTGTTGGATGAGGTATCTCTTCTTGTCGGAAAGCACAAAGAGCACTATTTAAAGAAATTGAGGATAGCATTAGCAGGGCTAACACACATCTAACCAAATTGTCCAGTCTGCCTTACTTCAGTCCATACGATCTGTACCACTATATTGTAAATGGAATATTCCCATTCACCAACGGTGATCTAAATGCTTATAAAAGTCTGGATGTTTACCAGTTCTTCATTGCTGGTATGCGTTGCTGTGCTCCGTTGTGCCGAAAATGCACCCCCGGCGTGAAATGTCCGCCTCGCGCATACGTTAGTAAAATAACTTTGTATCTAAATTTTGGGGGAATATAATAGAATAGTGAAGCACGGGGCATTTGCACATTTGTATAGAAATCACTTTTGAGCATGTTGAAAATATTTACTTTGGAAAAATTCCGTTTTATCTTATCTTTTATCTAACTTTCATCTCCCGTTTTATCCGTTGATAATTTGACAGTAAATTTGGTGTTGTGAGCTTTATGGTAGCGCACATAACAGTTTTCAATACTTGTGATATTCAGAAGATTACTGTTTTGAATAGTTGGTTAATCACAATAAAACTAGCCCTTTTACGTAGTAAGAAATGGCAATGGTAAGCAACTAACGTTAGCTAGGTAGCACTAGCTACCTCAACCATAACGGGCAACATGGCGGTGCCCACTGACACAGCGACTAGCAGCTCCTCAGCTAATTGTCTATTTATTGCAGCCCTTTGAGACTCTTTGTGATTATGGGCTATACAAATAAAAATGACTTGACTTGACTAGCTAAGTTAATATATTGAGTGTCTTTGACGTAAGTTGTACCTACCTAACATAAAATTGCTCAGAAATACATCAAATGTACCTTGGAAAAAAAGTTAGCTGCAAATCCTGGAATACTTCTGGGCTGCCAGTATTGTGCATTGGCACAACATTCATCCCGTCTTTTGATTGAAGATAAACATCGCGGTCTTTATCAAAACAGATGCTATAAAATTCCAACTCTTGCTTAGAACCTTTTTATTTGGCACACCAATAAATAACCATCGTACAAGTTTTGGTTTTGTTCTTCTGTCATAGTTGTTGATAATTGTTTTAACCCTAATTCTCATTTGGCAACAAGAAAAAGAGTAATAAAACCCAAATTGTCGCAAGATATATTTTTACAGTTTTGTGTGTTTGTTTAGGGTTGTGATAGCTCTGGGTAAGAATCTTTCTGTAATAATAGTCTGTAGTCTGTACAGCTCTTTGAGACTTCTTGTGATTAAGGGCTATACAAATAACATGACTTGACTTGTCTCTGAGTTTTTAGGAACCTGTAGCGCCTACCAGAGGGCAACAGGTCAAAGTGGTGGTGGCCGGGGTGCGAATTGTCTTTTATATTGTTAATGAATTTGCTACAGTATTGCAAGCCGACAATGTCTTTCAGACTGGGCAGAGAGAAGCCGATGATCTTTTGGGGTTTGATGATCCTCTCCCCTGTCATGCTCACAGCATACCAAATGTTGATACCATGTGCCACAATGCTGTTCACTGTGGCACTAGACTTCTCACTCCAGGAAAAACACGTAAGAAAGACTCAACAGAGAAAAATAGGATACAAATATTGTGATAAATAGAATAGAAAATATGTAATAAGTTAAATATTCTATAGACAGAGATTGGGGCAGTTCTGAGCCATCTACTACTAAAAACACATCTGTAAATGGAAATGGTCTGCATTTATATGTCACGGTTGCCATGGCGTCAGCTTCTGTCACGGTTGCCAGGGCGCACGATGAGATCCGGTATCCCTCGCCGCCACAATACAAGCAAGGCCGCTCGGAAATCCTTCGCCGGCGTTCCTCCGCAGATAACGACGCGCGATCCACCTCCATGGCTTCGTGGGGACTTGAACTCTTAGGCTGATTCGTCTGGAAACCACCTGGCTCTTTGGGCGAGCTGGTAGTGAGTCGTCCCGGCCGACCCCTCTCCTGTCGTCGTGCCTGGACTCGCTGGTCAATCCGAGCCGTCAGAGCGATAGCTTTGTCGAGGGTAGTTGGCGGAGCGTGGGACACCAACTCGTCCTTTAGATAATCTGCCAAACTATGGAGGTAAGCGTCGACTAGCGCCTCGGCGTTCCAGTGACTCTGACTGGCCAGGGTTCGGAAATCAATGGAGTAGTCAGCGATAGAGCGTTTTCCCTGGCGGATATTCAGGAGGGAGCGGGATGCATCGGCCGAGGAAGATCCGGTGTCAAACACCTTCACGATCTCCTGGGCCAAGAGATCGAACGAGGAAAACGCCTCTGAACCACGCTGGAACTCGGCGGTTCCCCAGAGTCAGGCTTTTCCGGTCAGGTGGTTAATTGTGTAAGCCACTTTTGCTGCTTTGGACATGAAGTTGCGAGGTTGCAAGTCGAAAAGGAGTCAACAATTCACCAGAAATGCATGAACCTGTGCCAGGTCTCCACAAAACTTTTCAGGCGCGCCCACTCACGGTTCTGCCGATCCGATAGCGTGAGAGGTAGGAAACAGCATTACCGACGTCGGCGATCGTGTGCTCGGGGACGGAACGTCGGAAGGCGGAGCCGATGACGTCAGTTGCCTCGACATCTGTTCTGACAGTCTCGCTACCTGTTGTTGTTGTTGAAGTAGGAGATGTTGTTGCTGATCTAAAAGTTGTTGTTGCTTCTGGACTTGCTGCAGAAGGGCGGCGACGTTACTCGTGGTTTGTTGGACGGCGCCCTCAGCCCATTGTAAACGCTGCAAGGCGGAAGGAGGCTCCGCATTACTTTGGTCTCCACTCGGAGAAGCGCGTGCTGAGTCCGTTTCGTGGTCAGATCGTTCTGTCACAGACCAGAACGGACACAGGACTCAATGGCGTACGTTTCTCAGTTTTTATTTGAAAAGAGATGGAGAATATAATAATAATAATAATAATAATTTCTTTGTATTGTCATTCTGTGTAACAATGTACACAGAACGAAATGTCGATTGCACCTGACCCGTTGTAGCGAGCCGATGCAGCCGCAGCCAACAGAGGGCGCCGCCGACCACTTTTTAAGTCTTAGGAATGACTCGGCCGGGGCGCGAACCACCGACCTCCCAGTCTCAAAGCGGGCGCCTTACCATCCAGGCTACTGAGATAAGGCTTACTTGCTTGATCTGAGGACTGAGGGAAAACAGGAGCAAGCGAGGCGGGAGTGACACTTCTGTGTCGGATGGAGACAGGCAGGAATAGTGAGTCATTGGCCGGGGCTAGAGATCAAAGGCGATGTCGTGTTTGTAAGCGAGGTCGTAGGCAGGAGGCAGGCAGGTAACGGGGCAAAACGGGTCAGGTAACAGGAGGCAGGCAGAACGGGCGTAATCAGGTCTAGAAACAGGTCAGTAACAAAGATCAGGCAGGAAAAAGGCTTAGCACAAACAGAGTCGGACGGGAATGCTCATCGAGCAGAATGCAACAGTTCGCAACGATCTGACAGTCATTGTGAGGAAGCTGGGGGTTTAAAAAGGGAGTGTCCACCAATCAGCTGTCCGGGCTGTTGGCGCCAAACCAGCCACCGCAGGTGCTCCAAATCAGCAATCACGACATAAGATTGCACTGTAAAAACTAAAAACATAAAGCACATCATTCTTTTTTATTTTAAGTATTATTTTCTTATTTCTTTATACTAATTATATGCTTATAAGGTAGTACAGTGAAATATTTGACATAACTGAGAGACGGGCACTGAAAAACCTGCGGTCAGTCATGGACAATTCATCACATCCACTACACAGCATCATATCCAAACGGAAGAGCAGCTTCAGCTACAGACTACTGTAACAGTCTTGTTCCACAGACAGACTGAGGAGATCATTTCTTCCTCATGCCATGAGGCTCCTTAACTCCACCCGGGGGAGTAAAAGCCCACATTAAATCACACCCCCACATTGCATATTTCCCTATTTTTATTACAGTATGTATTTTATGTAGCACTATTTAGATAGTCTATAACAACACGTTACATTGGGTATTTATGTATTATATTCCTTTTACTTTATTATTGTTTTGTTTTCAACACAAGGATACTGCTGGAAGTGTGAATTTCCCTACTAGGATGAATAAAGTATCTATCTATCTATCTATCTATCTATCTATCTATCTATCTATCTATCTATCTATCTATCTATCTATCTATCTATCTATCTATCTATCTATCTATCTATCTATCTATCTATCTATCTATCTATCTATCTATCTATCTATCTATCTATCTATCTATCTATCTATCTTTTTCCTGTGTTTTTGCTCTTGTTTTGCCAAGCCCTGCGAATCTCAGTTTTTTCCTGTGTTTTTGCTCCTGTTTTGCTTTCGCCGCGATCTGTTTGATTTTGACCACTTCCGCGTTCCGAGCGATCTACAACCGCGACCAATGATCTCCGGATTGATTGTGCGCTCCTTTCTCTTTTCCCCAATAAACTGTGAGTAACGTTAAGGGAGTGGGTTCTGCTTCCTGTTCCAGTCCTGACATTATATAGCGCTTTTCAAGGCAATAAAGACCTCCCAGAGCACTTTACAATGTGCTTCACACTTTTCCCTTTTACACACTACCTAACCGATAGCAGCGTCAGCCATACAAGGCAACTACCTGCTATCGATGGCATTGGAGATTTAGTGTCTTGCCCAAGGACACTCCGACATATAACACGGAGGAGCCGGGAATCGAACCTGCGACCTCTTGATCCCAAGACGAACGCTCTACCTCCTGAGCACAAAAAAATTGATTGAATGATTTAACACATATACTAACACCTGTTTGTCTAAATAAGTAGAGTTTTGATCGTGGCCTCTATGGGCTTTCTGCTATCAATAACAGAAAATAAATATAAACACTCTTATCTTAAATGGCGGTATGTTTACGCTTAATATGTACAAACTCTGCTTCAGTTCTTGCGGCGAAACGATAAGAAATAAAGCTCAGTGAACAAGCTATCTCCATGAAGAGTGAAAACAGATAAGAGGCTGGTTACGCTCTAAGGGAACGGAAAAAAATCATTGATAAGGACATCAAAATGTCACTGGAAGTTCGTCGGTGTAAAGAAAAAGATGAAAGCTGCAGATTGATGTGTTCATTATGCAGGAAAGAAACATAAATTGTGTTCTTTCACAGCACACACACAAGCTCAGTGAAGGGATGTGACATCAGACGGGAAGTGGTGGCGCTATCTGGTAGTGTTGGTTTCCTCTTGTGGTTTTAACTACTTCTGAAGTTTACGCTTTAAACTATTGCGGTGCATAGCAGTGGTCTTCACTCTGTTTTGCACTAGAGCAAATATTTATTCCAGATAATAAATATATTTGATTTTAAAAAATGGTTACCAGAGCATAACACTTAGTAGTGTTTGCATACTATGCTTTCAATGTACTCAGAGGGCTGTAATTAAAGCGACAGTGTGTAATGTTTGACAACTACATATCGCTGTATTGTATAGTGCAACTGAATAAGGAGCACCACATAGCACAAGGAAGATCACAAACTACAAGTGACCATTTTTATCCTCATTTTTTGTCCAGCCCTTTGTGAACAACAACGAGCAAAAAAGTGAAAAAAAGAAGAAAGTATGAAAAAGTAAAGAAAAGAGGGGAAACAAGAAAAGGAAAGAAAGAGGACAAAGGGGGGGGAAGAATTCAAGAAAAAAAACAAAAGTAAAAACATTCAAATCAAGTTAAGTCATGTTTATTTGTATAGCCCTTAATCACAAGATGTCTCAAAGGGCTGCACAGTCTACTGACTATTACAGACAACAGAATATAATCCCCTGATCTAAAACCTCCACTAGGGCTAGGAAAAACTCAAAACCTCACCATAAGGAAAATTAAGACACACTCCCCATGGTGTGCCTCATGTTATGTCAAACAAAGGCAATTTTCTCAAACTATGACTATTTAAAAATGCATATATTTATAATTGTTCATGTATTTTTACTAATTATTAATTTCAAAAGTTTTTTTAGTCAAGTCAAGTCAAGTCATTTTTATTTGTATAGCCCTAAATCACGAAGAGTCTCAAAGGGCTTCACAGATTATTACACTATATTACACAGACTATTTTTCAGCCGACGAGAAGAGTAGGTTATTCATATGCTATGGAGTAGAAGTGAGTTTTAAGTTTAGATTTAAATATTTCCACTGAGGTTGCAGATCGGATCTCAGGGGGAAGAGCATTCCACAGCACCGGTGCTCGGATGGAGAACGCTCTCGAACCAGCAGAACACTTCTTTGCTCTTGGGATCACCAGAAGACCGGCACTCTCAGATCGTAGGCTTCGGACCGGGACGTAGGGGCAAATCAGATCTGAAAGATAAGAGGGAGCAAGTCCATGTATGATTTTGTACAATACTAAGAGAACCTTGAAATCACATCTATGGCTAACTGGGAGCCAATGCAGGTTAGCCAAAATCGGTGTTATGTGATCGTACTTTTTTGTCCTAGTTAATGAAATAAGTTTTTCTTATCAATAGAAGGTACTGAATACACACTATCCCTATAAGTCAGGGGTAGGCAATTGTTTGAATTGCCTACCCCTGACGAACTGGGTTGAACGTTTGGCCAGGTAGCAGATCCTGGAGACCCATCCCATTTCTTCATTCATGAATGAATGAAATATCCATGCAGATGTCTACATGTTATATATTCTTAAATGTTTCAGATAAATTAGTTTAATCAGTGTCAGGACCAGAACGGAAACAGGACCCAATTGCGTTACGGTTCTCACAAGTTTTATTAAAGGAAAGAGGAAGGGCTGCGCCCACGATCTGTGTTCACTAGGCACAGGAGGCAAGTCGCTCTTGTACTCGGATTGTGATCCGAACACGGAAGTGGATCTTCCATGGCGAGCGATGGCAGTGTCAGGAACGGAAAACCGGGTCAGTAGCCGGGACAAGAGCGCAAAAACGTGGTCGGGGTCGTAAGCGAGTCGTAAGCCAGGAGAGGAGAGTAGATGTGGTCGGGGACAAAAAGAGGTCGAACGCCGGGACGGGAGAGTAGACGTGGTCAGGATAAAAAAATAACGGGTCGAAGCCGGGGGACAGACGGGAGCAGAAAACAGGTGGGAGTCAGGGTCGAAAAATGCCTGCCTCGTGTTAACTGAGGTTCGCAGACGGACTGACAAAAGAGGACAGATAGGAGTGGGTTTAAATAAGGAGAAGGAGCCAAGCAGAGTCTGAGGCAGTTGGCGCCAAAGGAGCGGGCACAGGTGATTCACATCAGTAATCATGAGAAACAGATTAATTACTAAATTAAAGCAAAATCATATTTTAGGTTACTGTTTGAGGCAATTCATTCAATATTTAGTTTGGTAGTATTACTGCAGTTGTATTTTTGTGATATAACTGTAGTATTCTTGAAGTATTCCTGTTGTATTTTTGTGATATTACTGTAGTATTTCTGTAGTCGTAGTTTTGTAGTATTTCCATGGTAGTAAATCTGCAGTATTTTTGTCAGATTTTTGCATTCTAGTATTACTGCATTGGTATTTTTGTAGTATTTTTGCTGTGGTATTTTTGTAGTAATTCTTCAGTAGTATTTCTGTCGTAGCATTTTTGTCTTCTAGTATTGTACTGTACTGGTATTTTGTAGTATTTCTGTAGTAGTATTTTGTAGTATTTCCATAGTAGTGTTTAGTATTTTTGTAATATAACTCTAGTTGTATTTTTGTAGTACATCTGTTGTAATATTTCTGTAGTAGTATTCTGGTATTATAGTATTACTGTAGTAATATTTTTGTTGTCTTTCCATATCAGTTTTTTTAATCATTTCCGTAGTTGTATATTTTTTTAGTATCTTTTTTGTAATCTTACTGTAGTTGTATTTTTGTAGGATTTCTGTTGTAATCTTTATTTTGTAGTATTTTTTTATTATATGGGGGCAATGTTGGTAACCAAAAACAGTATTTCGATTAGTAGTACTGTTATTTATATTGTCATTAGATTTCTTTTGGCTGGCTGAACGAAAAAGCCTGCCGGGCCGCATGTGATCTGCGGGCCGTTGTTTGCCCACCTATGCTATAAGTAATCTCACTATTGAGACACAGTATTTATGTTTATTTCTGTTTTAGTTGGTGACTCACAAGTGTTGTCAACAACACTCGAGTGATGCTTGAGTGTCTTTCAGGGAAGTAACTTCATGCGGTCTGTGTGAACAGGTGGGCGTCCACTTGACTCATGACACCAATTTTGGGAGAGTTGAGACACATGTTCATTATTCCGCCCAACCTTTTAATTTTTTTCCTCAATTCAGGCCGCGGGTCCAAATTTTTCAGAAAGCAGGCCAGATTTGGTAAGCTGGAAATGTGTGAGGGCCGACTATTCAGCCTGGCATTCTTTGACGGGTTTTAATAGTTTCACCCTCTGTGAAAGGTTGGCAGTGCTTGGTAATCAGTGTCGCGACCTCTTAGCTAGCCTTTGTAGCATAGATGGCCAACAAATAGTCACACTTTGTTAATCAAATGAATTGTCCAATGACTCTTCTGTTCTTTTGCCTATATTAATCTCTTCCTTCCAGTCTCCGATTTGGCTTTTCTTTGCCACTCTGCTTCGAATGCCAGCATCTCTGAGTCGCCTCTTCACTGTAGATGTTGACACAGGTGTTTTGCAGGTACTATTTATCCAAGCTGCTAGTTGAGGACCTGTAAGGTGTCTATTTCTCAAACAAGGGACTATTACTGTATGTACTTGTTGTCTTGCTACTTCTTCTGTTCATGGCCTGTTTGTGCTGTTCTCTGATAACAGTTTCTTCAGTTTCATGGCAATTTCTTGCATGGAAGAGCCTTCTTAGAACAAGAATGGACTGTCAAGTTTCATAAGAAAGTTTCCTTTTTCTGGCCGTTCTGAAAGTTTAATCACACCCAGAAATGTGATGCTTCAGATTCTCGACAAACTCAAAGGAAGGTCAGTTTGATATCTTCTCTAACCATCCAAACCGATGTAAGCTGTGGTTACGTAATTGCACAAGGGTTTTCTAACTACACATTAATGCAATTAGCATACTATTAGAACAGAGCTAGAAATTGGCCTGTATACACCCATGTACCATTTGCATTAAAAAACAGACATTTAGCACATTAACAACGTATGGGGTGTATTTCTGACTAGGTTTATGTTATCTACATTGTAAAAAAGTGATTTTCTTTAAAAACTAAGGACATTTCTAAGCATACCCATACTTTTGAACGGTAATATATATTTTTCAATTTTAAGTCTATGTAATTCGAAAGAAAATGGGGTAAAACACGAGAATACAGACGCTCCCCTATTTACGACCATTCGAATTACAAAAAATGGTGGATACGAAAAAAATTTTCGAGATGTTGAAAGATATCCGTACATTTCTGTAAGTTAGATGTTGTATTGGGCAACTTTTTCCGAGTACAGGACATCACTCTAGTGCTTCTTATCGCCGCTACCGGCGTGTGGTGGCGCTGTGAGAGGTCACCCAGCATCCAAGTCAAGTCAAGTCACATTCATTTATACAGCCCTTAATCACAAAAATGTCTCAAAGTACTGCACAGGATTATAATTACACAGTTACCTGATCTGAAACCAACATGCAGGCAAGGAACGACTCAAAACCTCAGCGTGAGGAAAAAGAGAAACCTTGAGAAGGGACCTCACAAGGATGACCAGGGTGAATTACATTTAGCATTACAGTACACAAACATAGTAAAAACGAGGTAAAATGTTGAAAATTTGTCCGGAAAGTGCATGACAGCAACGACGCCCCCAGCCTGTAAACTAGTCTAGAAAGTCTATGACGGCCACGATGCAGCTTCCCATCTCTGCCAGCTGGTAAATGCAGGGGTTGACATGCTTCAGGTCAGACGCTGGTCCGCTGACTCATCTCAAATCGTCCTTCTCCTTCGTATCAGCTGTGGAATAGAGGTGTGTCTTAAGCCTTGATTTAAAAACTTCCATTGAGGTTGCAGATCTTATCTTCGGAGGCAGGGCATTCCATAACACCGGGGCCCGGATGGAGAACGCTCTCAAGCCTGCAGAATTCTTAGCTCTCGGAGTCACAAGTAGACCGGCATTTTCCGAGCGCAGAGTGCGTACAGGAACATAGGGGGAAATCATATCAGAGAGATAAGAGGGTGCAAGTCCATGCAAACATTTATATGTTAAAAAGAGAACCTTAAAGTCACATCTTAAGTGGACTGGGAGCCAGTGCAAGTTGGCCAATACAGGAGTAATATGCTCAAACATTTTGGTCTTAGTCAAAAGTCTAGCTGCTGCATTCTGAACCAGCCGCAAACTTTTGATGCTAAACATCGGGAGACCAAACAGCAATACATTACAGTAATCAAGCCGAGAAGTAATAAACGCATGAATTAAAACCTCTGCAATCTTCGCAATATTACGGAGGTGGTAGAAAGCTATTCTAGTAATATTTTTCACGTGTGACTGAAACGATAGAAATATAACACCTAGATTTTTGACCGAGTCACTATGGGTGATATTACATTTGTCTAGGTTCAGGGCAGTGTTTGAAAACAACTCACGACAGTGAGCTGGACCAATAATCAACATTTTATTTTTTTCCGGGTTGAGGCGCAAACAATTAAGTGACATCCATCTTTGAATCTCAGTAAGGCAAGCCTCCAGATTTCTACAACTTAAATGTCCAGTTTTTTCCAGTGGCACATACAGTTGAGTGTCATCTGCATAGCAATGGAAACTAATATTATACTTGCGGATAATGTCACCAAGCGGAATCATATAAATCCTAAAAAGAAGGGGGCCAAGTACAGAGCCGTGTGGAACACTACAGGGGACATTCGAGTGTTTAGAGGTCAGATTGCCATAGTTAACACATTGCATCCTGTCTGACAGGTAGGACCTAAACCACGAGAGTACAGTTCCTGAGATACCAATGCATTCCAGAAGAACAAGGCAAGTAGTTTGTTTGGTCCTACTGACCATCTGTGTTTGACTATCAGGAGACAAATCATTGAAACTGGAGAATGTTTTTGAACAACCGCCGACACGGTCCTTACCTAACACCTCCACATCTTTGAGGTAGGACAAGGTTACAGAGCGTTCCACCCCGAAGAAGAAATCAGCTTCCTCTTCCTAGTTCGTGTGTAAACATTCTATACTGTATCTCCAGCGCGCTAAGAACTTTGACATTTTTATTGTTTAGTATCTCGTGCATCCGTTTGATACAGTTGGTGTAAAGTGTAAAGAAGAGGTGAGCTGTTTCATTTGAAATCAAAGTGTAATATGGAAGCTTGATGCTGTTGAGAAAATTGTCAGGTACCAGGACAGGAAACAGGAAGCAGAACCCACTCGCGTAACGTTACTCACAGTTTATTGGGGAGAAGAGAAAGGAGCGCACACTCGATCCGGAGATCGTTGTTCGCGGGGAGTAGATTGCTCGGAATGCAGAAATGGTCGAAATCAAACAGATCGTGACGAGAGCAAAACAGGAGCAAAAACACAGGAAAAAACGGAGATTCTCAGGACTTGACGTGTCAAAACAGAGTTTCGCAGGCGCTCGGACCAAGGGCGACTCACAGGACAGCGTTTAAGTAGTCACAGGGAGCAATCTGTCAACCAATTTCAGCTCGTGTTCATGGGCGGGGACAATTGGGCGCCATGGCAACCGTGACAAAAATGGTTGGATCGCTTTTCTCCGGCCAAATTCTACTACGGAGGAGTAAGTTGCCTAACTCTTGAAGCTCATCTTCCAAAAGTAGGTTAAACTTAACGTTATTTATCTTTATAGAGCATAATATTTTATGAAATTTTTATTTTTTTAGTACAAAACAATACAGGATACTTATAAAAGCATTAAACATATTTATGTAAACCTAAAACATACATTCCATACAAAATATAGCATTCAAGCAACTTACTAACAAATTCAACTTGTGAACGATCATCCGTAGGGCAGTAATTAGGGCAGCATCTGTATAGTCATTTTGGGTCGTTTTTTTGGGGTAGGGATTTTCTCCTCCACATGAAACAGATACCCCCGGTTCTACATGGTTACCAGTAGCAGGAGAAGCCTCCTGATCTGACTCAGATACAGCACCTTCATCATCTGAGTACCGCTGTTGTGAGTATAAATTGTGATCCCGCTCATCAGAGATGAGCCGGACCTCAGGCAGCTATGTGTGACAATTTCCTTCTATTTATCGTTTTTAAAACAATGAAATTCTTGAGATACTTGTGATACTGTTCTAAAAAGGGGTTAGGACATTGAAGAGGCTAAGGAGTCAGCACCTCATCTTTCGACGCACAAGCAAAGTCGTTGTTTCTATTTTTGGATTGTGGCAGATTTCGCTTTTAACCGCCGTACCGCCCGCGCAGTGCACCGTAATCCTCCTCCCACTTGAGTCACTTCGCTTACTGGAAGACTCCAGAAAAATATCCCACATTGTTTTTATCCTCTGGGAAGAGCGACAAATCTATGTAGTTAAGCATTCAATCGTTAGGATTTTGTGACTTCCCTCTGGTGGTCATAGTGAACGCAATAGAACAGTGGTCTGGTTGAGGGTGGGCCAAAACAGGTTTTACACAAAAAGCTCTGGTAAAAACATCCCACTGTTCTCAAATATATCTTTATCATTTGCTACACAGAGGATCTGAAAAAAAAAAAACCACAAGAATTAATATGAAAATAATCAATCTGTAAAAAAAAGGAATCCCAGTTTTGCGTAGACTTTACTTACACAAAAGGGACAGTATGTATTATTTAAACAATTCAAAACAAGTGCTAAAAGAAGAAAGGCTCAAAGTGACCACACTACAACCTTTTTATTATTATTCGTTTCCCAGGTTTTCACGAAGAAAAGAAGAAAGAATAAAAGAGCAAACGAAAGGAAAAGGATAAGAAAGGAAAAGAAGAAAATAAGGGAAAAATGAAAAGACGGGAAAAAAGAAAAAGAAAAAGGGGAAATTTTTGGAGGGAAAAGAGAAAAAGAAAGGAAAAAAGAAAAGGAAAGATAAAAGAAAAAATGGGAAAAGAAAAAAGGCAAAAAAATAAAAAATAGAACTAAAAGAAAGAAAAGAGAAAGGTTAAAATGAAAGGGAAAAAAGGAAGAAATGGGGAAAAATGGTTAAAAAAAGAAAAAAGTAGAACAATAAAAACAAAAAGGGGAAAGTAAAGAAACAAAAGAAAGCAAATAAAAGATAAAAAGGAAAAACATAAACAATAAAAGAAAAAAGAAAGACGATAATAAGAAAAAAAAGACAGATTTTTGTTTTTGGGGTGTAACCGCAGCAGCAAGATGGGGGACAATCATATCAGCTCCCCTAAGGTAAGGCTCACATTCTGCAAAATAATTGCAAATGTTTCAACCTGCAAGTATTTTATAAAATGCACATTGATGAGACAGTTCATGTATGTTTGCTGACTTTTGCCTTCTTCTTTTCAATCAATATTGTTTTTTTTAATGAATGAATGTATTTTCCCATTAGGGGGTACTGTATAATACACATTGTCCCTTAAAAGTTTCAAATTAAGGCGGGTGCCTCTAGCTATCATCCTGCAAGCCGCAATTGGCCTACTGTGAGTTTTCAGACCCCTGCAATAGTAGAAGCACAAATGCCATTGAACTGAAGCAAAAAAATAAACAAATTTAACGACACTGTATTATGATTTGATAAAGAACCATATATTTCTTGTCAGAAAATATAGAAAAAAATAAATGGGCAATCAAAACTGATACAAAAATCAAATAAATATCCCTCATGACATTGTATACATTTTCGATTGTTCTCGATTGTTCTCAGCTCAGGGATGCTGCTGGAAATGTGAATTTCCCTTCGGGGATGAACAAAGTATCTATCTATCTATCTATCTATCTATCTATCTATAAATATGAATCTTACATGTACTCACAGTACACACTACAGATTTAAGGTAATTATGGCCATTACATCATCAGAATGACTCGACTGAGCAATGTCTGACTTAAGCAGATATGAAGCCAATGAGTGTGTGTGATTCGTGTGTCTGCATGTGTGCGTGTATTGTGTGCATTGGTGTGTCTGTATCAGCCGCCACCACTTAGCACTAGTCCATTAAATCAGGCTTTGTCAAGCCACACTGCCACTGACGCACACTTAACGCACAACAGAACGCAGGACAAAACTCATCGAGTGTAATCTGAGGCAACACAACACACACACACAAACACCTGCACTAAATGTAGATCCTGACACTCACAACAGAATCCAATCTCATTCAATGAAAATAAATTATCAAATTTGACACATGTTCTCAGAGATGGCATTGTTGATAACTTTAATCTTAAGAACAGTGTTTCTTAACTGGTGGGCCTTTGCATATATAATATCGAGAACAAGAAAAAAAATTCCACTCCATCGGTGCTGTCCGTGTAGTGTTTGACAGGGACAACATCTCATTTTATTCTGATTTTGTTGGTTTTATTCCCTTTTTCTGAAATTAAATCGTATGGTTCATCTCGGAGTATGGTGAAGTGTCCATAATAAAGTCAGTTTATCGGGAAAAAAAGAAAAATAATTATTTTTATCAGCATTGCAGTAGAGTTATTCAAAATATGACTTTTCCATTTTTTATTTTTTTTTGTGTACTGTTGCCGTAGACAATTGTTGTCGTGCCGCATATTCAATTCAACTTCCGTGATTTTGACCGAGTATTTGGACAAAAAAACAACAGCCAAAGAGAGCAGTTCTTTTGAGTTTTATTACACAGAAACAAAATAAGAAATAAACAGAATATTCTGGGCTTGTGAACCTGACTCGGTAATCCCTAAAAAGCATAAACGAAATGGCTGACCCTTGTTTTTATAGAAAAGGAGCGTGGATTGACAAAAAATAAAATCAAATAAAATGAGATTCTCAAGTCGAGGGGAGTCCCATCTACACAAAAGACCTTTTTTAAGACTGGATCTCACGGGATTTTGCAGGTGGTATGTTAAGATTATGGCACACCTTTCAGAATACCACTTAAAACATTGTTGAGAAGGTTAACCACTGAACGGATGCATTAAACATCAAATGATTACAGAAAGTTAAAACTTAATTCAAATATCTGGATAAGCATAAGGTGCATTTATTACAACTAAATGAATAATGTGATCGTCAAAGTAATGATGTGCTGGTTAAATAATAAAAGTAATATAATTGGAAAACTTAAGCAATCGTGACTACATATTCAGTGACACGTTTAAATTATCCAATAGTAAATACTGCAAAAAAGTGTAACCTAAGCTTCAAGTTGGACTGCATCCTTTTCGTTTGTTAGCATCTTCAAGTGTTGCTAACAACTCAATGAGGCAAGACGAATCGCAGATGTTAACAAAAGAGGATGTCGATCTGCTTGTTTAACGGCGCTGAAACAGAATTGGTTGCCTTTGTCACGTCGCGGGCCATCAAGCAGTCGGGATAGTGGGATTTGGATGCTTGACACACTTTTATCGAGGTGTTGGCATATTACGTCTTTATTGTTCATGTCAAGAAAAAGGATAAAATAACAACGCCCATCCTAATAAGAAGATCTAAAGTCCAACTTTATTTCTTTCCTGCCTCCTCAAACAAATTGACCATTACAGTCGATTGTTAAAAAGGGAAATATGTTTTCAGGATGTAGCTTGCAAGACAGCCAGCTAGGTACAGTGTATTACAAAAGTATTCGTCCAACAACAACTCTTCTAGATATTGACATATTACAGGCTTTCAATTTATAAATACAAACTCCATTTTCTAAGAATCGATAACATGGAAGTCACAATTGTCAAAAGAAATCAAATTTATTCAACACTTTATATTGTGCTAACAAATTAAAAATTAATAAATAGGCTTTGCAAAAATATTGCCCCCCCCTTTAAGTTAATACTTTATACAAACTGCTTCCTGGACACAGGATTTAAAGATCTTTCCACAAATGCTGTATAGGATTGAAGTCTGAACTTTGGCTTGGCCACCCTAACACCTTTATATTGTTACCGGTAGTTTTAAACCATTCCATCATAGACTTTGTTTTATGTCTAGGGTCATCCTGTTGGTAGGTGAACTTGAGCCCCATTGTCTGGTCTCTTGCAGACTCAATTTTCTGCCAGAATCACCCCGTACTTGACTGCATCCATCTTCCCATCAACTCTAATAACCTTTCTAGTTTATCCTGAAGAAAAGAAAACCCAGACCATGAGGCTGTCACCATGTTTGACAGTGGGGATGGTGTTTTGAGGGTGATGTGCAGATATGTATATATGTATATGTATGTATGTATATATGTATGTATGTATGTATGTATGTATATATGTATATGTGCATTCAGCCCATACAGTTCAATTTTGGTCTCATCTGACCAGAGCACCTCGTTCCACATGCTTTATGTGTCTTCTATGTGGCTTTTTGCAAACGCCAAATGGGCGTTTTATGTTGTTCATTCAGAAAGGGTTTTCTTGCCACTCTTTCATTAAAAGGCAGATTTATGAAGAATATGACTAATAGTGTCTTATGCACAGATTGTCCCACCTAAGCTGTGTGTGCCTGCAGGTCATCCAATGTGATCATGGGTCTCTTGGTTGCTTTTCTGATTAGTTTTCTCCCTGTGTGTGCCGAAAGTTTACAGAGACAGCCAGGCCTTGGTAGGTTTGTAGTGGCTTTACGCTCTTTCCATTTTATATTGTTGCTCACACAGTGCTCCAAAATATGTGTAAATGTTGCGAAATGCTCTTGCTGCTTTGAACTTTTCCACACCTTTATCCCGGACCTGCCTGGTCTTCAAAATCCTGTCTGTTCTGTAGTGTCTTCATTTACAGACCTCTAAGCCCATCACAAAGCAGGTGCATTTAAACTGAGACTTAATGATACACAGGTGCACTCCATTTGCCATGATGAGTCATTTAGGTCGACATTGGATCATTCAGAAGTGTTCAAGGAACATCTGGAGTCGGTTGATTGAGCTGACAGAACAGGGGGCCGATATTCCTTCAACATTTACTTTTCAGTTTTTTTCGTTGTAAATATCTCATCTCATCTCATCAGCTGCACCGCTTATCCTCAGTAGGGTCGCGGGGGTGCTGGAGCCCATCCCAGCAATCATCGGGCAGTGGGCAGGGGACACCCTGAACTGGTTGCCGGCCAATCGCAGGGCACACGGGGACAGACAACCCATTCGCTCAGTCACACCTAGGGACAATTTGGACCGGCCAATCCACCAGAAATGCGTGTCTTTGAAATGTGGGAGGAAACCGGAGTGCCCGGAGGAAACCCACGCAAGCACGGGGAGAACATACAAACTCCGCACAGTAAGGCCGCGAGCTGGATTTGAACCCACGCAGGAGGTTCCCACGACCTCAGAACTGTGCCGCACACGCGCTGACCACTGCGCCGCCGTGCTGCCCTCGTTGTAAATATAAAATGTTGAAATAATTAAGTTCCTCTTCACGATTGTGTCTCAAATTTTGATTCTTACAAAATATTTTCAGATCTTTGGCTTTACGTTTGAAGCCTGAAATGTGGCAATCTGACAAAAAAGTTCTGGGGGGTGGGAACAATACTTTTACTAGGCACTTTAAGCTCCTGATTGTTGTGAAAAGCTCAACCTGGTAAAGGGAAAATATTGTGTTAATGCACGGATTTAACTTTTGCCCAAAAAGCTAAAGGAAAAAACGGAAAACCCTGCCAAGGTTAAAACTCGAGATCGTAGTAGAATAAAGAAAAGAACACACTCTGAGATTTCGGTTTTTGATAGACCCTTCCATTGGAAGTGCGTTTTTCCAGGATCGACTCAAGAAAGAACACGCTCCTCCTTTTTCAGGAAGCTAATTTATTGTAAAACGCAAGAAGGAAACTACACATCTTATTAGTTTATATGAACACAGGAAATGAATCTGATTGGTTTAGACAGGATCACATATTTAAATGCAGTGTGTAATGTTGGTCGCTAAATGGCGTGCGAATAATGGACCCATGTGGGGGGAGGCAGGAACAGGAATCAGGAATGCTCGAAAAGAAGGTTGTATTTAATAACTGAACTGGTACCAAAGTAGCAGACAAAGAAGTGGGCACAAAGCAAATGACAAAATGTCCAGACAAGCAACCAGAAACAAACCTGACAATGTTCAATCTAGAAACAGCGTCCAAAACTGCATATGGAAACTGCACTGAGCAAAGTAACAAAGAAAACCCAGAAACAAACAAAAACAAACACAAACAATCCCGCCTGGTGGTGCAAGTGAAAATGCCACAATGACTTGACACCAGGGAATGTTCAAAATGTCCTTTTAAAGCGTTATATAAGCGTTGGATAATTGTGCACAGGTGTGTGATAATTGGACAGCCTGTGCCCAGTTCAAACCCCAGTTGGGGCCCTCTGGTGGTAGGAGATATGTCACACCCTTGCAGGACACTGTCTTACCATTTAACTAGCGCAATAATAATAATTTTAGTGAATTAGAAGATGATACATATGTCTTGATAAATGTTCCAAAGAATTAAAATCACATATGGGGATCGCAGACGTATTTGTAGCTCTGCAAAATACATGATTCACGCCAGATTTTTTCTTTTAATGCTACTGGAAAAATTAGAAGATTAGCTTTGAAAGTCTTTAAAAATTACTTAAGTCCGGCCACGAAAAAGGTTTTCGAACCTTGTGTTTTGTTTGCACCACAAATCTGTGACAATAGAGTCTCTCTACGTGCATATCCGAACACGACAGATGTTTCCTGTAATAAATGACGACGACTTGCTGTAATCCCGTCGCGTCAAACATTTTTTTCCTTTTCCGCTGGTGCAAATGATTTGATGTACGCGACCCACCACAGTAGTTCGACTTTACAGATGCCAAGTACGGTTTGTTCTGTCGATACGGTTAATTATGCGTGCTGGATGATGCTGTTAAGCAATATTGTCGTCACTCTCCATTGATTTCATTGACATTTTACGGCTCCACGAGGCCTTTGTGGCGCTTTTAAATGTCAACAAGCGTTCTGAACCAGTGCTCACTGATGTCACCTTCCAAATTGGAACGATATCACAGTCGTAGTTCTCGTCACATTTAAAACATGAGATAGCACACTTAGCAGCACAGCGTAGAGTATTGTAGTCTCTAAAGGTCTTTGCAAAGCCGATTTACATTTAAAAGACTTTGTGTATTATTTAGCGCTTCCTAGAGGTGAAATAACTTCATTCCTTTAAAACAGTTCTTTTTTTAAATAGTTAAATTATTCACACAGTCTCTTCAGGAGATTTTTTTTCAAAAGGAAGCAACATTTTCTCCCCAAGAGGAAAAAAAACAACTCTGCATGACAATACACAGCGGTGAAGTTTAACAACTTGTAACAAACGTTTCTTTTCCAACAAGAGCACCTCACAGTCCAGTTCCTAAAATAGTTGGTTTCTGATTGGAATTTGGAGCACAGTTCTGAGGTCATGAGATCGAACCTCCTGTGTGGAGTTTGCATGTTCTCCCCGTGCTTGTTTGGGTTTCCCCCGGGAATCCGATTTACTCCCACATCCCAAAAACATGCATGTCAGGTTAATTGGCCGGGCCAAATTGTCCCTAGGTGTGAATGAGTGAGCGAATTGTCTGTTCCTGTGTCCCCTGCCCACTGACCGAAGACAGCTGAGATGGGCTTCAGCACCCCTGGGTCCCTACTAAGGATAAGCGGTGGAGATAATGGATGGATGGATGGATGATTGGAATTTATTTTAGGAAATTTGATAATGTAAACAATGAGGATGATTTATAGAAATAACATATTGAATTAATATTTTTGTTCATTTTTTATACTATCCTCTTATTTTTTACTTAATCAATTTCTTGGGTCATCGGGAGTTGATAATAACATAAATAAAATAGTAATAACCTGTCAATAACTTAACAATAACATATTGATAATACAATTGTTATTGTGATAACATAGTGATAAGTTTATTGTTTTTTTATTTTGGACACCTGCAAAGGAGATTGCATGGGATGGCAGTTTGTTATTTTGACTATTAAACCTCACTGCTATTTGCAGTTCTGACTGTCATGCGCCGTTTACATTATTGTCATTATCGGTCAATCATGTTGTTGATCTTTGAAAACCACACTCTTGGGCTGATCATTTTTTTAACCTATGATATTTAATAAAAATAAAGGGCTCAGGGGAGAACTTTTAGATCAGGTTGGAATTTCTTATCTGTGGTTTGGGCTCTCCCTTGTTCTCTTCGCAAGTTCAAAATCCATTAACGTCTTCTGTCCTTATTTTGAGTTTCTGGTTTACTTAACTATAAACTTAACAGATAGTTACCCATAGTCGCAACATTAAAAAAAATCCATGAAACAGTAATAACATGTCTATAACTTTGTTATAGCATAGTAATTACACAATGTAACATCATAAAACATAAATTTGGGCACATTAGTGAATGGCCTCTGGCCTAAAAATGAGCCAAGAAGTATCTCCTTGCTTTAAAAAGTTTGTTGATTCATGAAAATCAAACCCATATTTTTACCTTCAAAGGGACTACTGTGTAAGCGAAGGCTTCTTATTGCTACAAGTTTAGGTGACTAGCATTAGTCGAAATTGGCTTTGCACACTAGCTTTTAGGCTAGCAAGGCTGTCGGCTAAACCAGTGTAACCAGTTTGGGGATTCATTAGGGTCTGCCTAAAGGGAAGGATTGATTGTCAATAAACAAACATAAGTAGATGTGGTGGGTCCAATTGTGGTGCTTAATGCCTCCACTCTGGACTTTATGGCAGTAGTGTTACATTTTGCAGGTGGACCCAATTCAAGTGAAGGAGGAACTGAGGCAGGGGTGCTCAAATTAAAAATAGTATTTAGTAACAAAACCAGGAACGAAGTAAGAAACAAACAAGGGAGTCACAAAACAAAGTATCCAAACAATTTAAAACCTGACAATATCCAAACCTGAAACAAAGACCAAACCGGTAATAGAGATGCAATGACCCGACACAGTGTACTGTCCAAGCAGTTAATATGAACTCTTGGGATTATTAAGGAAAGGTGTTTGGAGATTGGGGTCATGTGTGTCTTGCTCTACACCCGGTTGACGCCCTCTGGGCAAAGGTGCAGTGCTAGATCCTAACATGTAGTTCAGAACATTAAATATTTAAAAATAATTGTAAGTGTCAACACAAATTAGAGTTATTATGAGCCATGACATTAGCTGGAGAGCCAAAATAAATAACATGCAATCCAAATTAGTAAAGAACATTGCTGTGATGAGTAGATGCAAACATGTATTTGACCCAAAAACTTGATATAATGTACTGTTCATTCATTTTGCCTTATTTAAGTTATTGTATAGAGATTTGGAGAAATAAATCTAAGAAACACTTGTTCCAATACAGAAAAAAGCAATTAGGATTGTGCATAATGCTGGGTTTAAAGAAAATACAAACAAACCGTTAATTAAAATTGAACACGTTAAAATGTGAATATATAATAAAACTTGAATCCCTATTATTACAAAGCAAGTAGGCACCAACTCTCAACAAATATTCAACAGGGCAGGCACTTAAAAGGAGTCTTTAAGGAGTCGAAGGCAAAAATGTACTTGTGGAGTCCCACAGGAGCCAATCTGGGGTCCTCTTCTCTTTACGCCGTTTTTTTTCTTTCTGTTTTTCTTAATTCAAGAGTTTTATATGGTATGTAGGAGTCACTAATGATACTATTTTAAGTTTGAATACAATTTCTTTGTTATCAAATGTTCCTTTGTGGGGTAAAGTTATTTTTTTCTCGTTTTGATTTGACACGGAATAGGAAGACATGGAATAGGGGTAGGCACTTACAGTAAAAGCTTCAGCTTCAACCAACTCCTTTTAGGCACATGTTTATGTATCATATTAGTATATTGTTGTAGTTTTTCTGTGCACGGTGTATGAGTGGTTAGCCTGTCTGCGGCACAGTTCTGAGGTTATGGGTTCAAATCCAGCTGCCAGCCTTGCTGTGTGGAGTTTGCATGTGCTCCACGTGCCAGCGTGGGTTTCCTCTGGGCACTCCAGTTTAGTCCCAAATTCCATTGTCAGGTAAATTAGTGACTCCCATGAGTGAGCGTACGAATGGTTATCTGTCCTGTGACTGGCTGGCAACCAGTTAAGGGTGTCCCCTGCCTAAGAATAACTGGGATGTGCTCCAGCACCCTCTCAACCCTAGTGAGAATAAGCGGTACAGATAATGGATGGATAGTTTTTTGTTTCCTTATCTTAATTAATGATTTGTTTTTTTGTGCTGTTCCGAAATAAAAAGCCGCAAACGAACAAACAAATAAGAGCCTAAAATTGTCAGCCGTTTTGGAGGGGGATTTTTTTTGTTGTGTGAAATTCCTCCCTTGAAGCAAGTATCTGTTATCAACGTGAAATCCAGTCGGCGTTTGGAACAAGGTTATACAGTTTCAAATAAGGTGCTGAAGTGGTGAGGGAAAAGACTCCTTTGCAACTCGTGAAAGAAAAGAAACACTTCAGCTCCCTACATTCTCACAGAGGATGTCATTTACCCTTTTGATTACCAGTTTACTGTGTGTGGTTTGTGTGTGTATTTCTGAGAAGCACGGCACTCAAACATAGACACAAGCAAAGAATGCAGCCTATGTGAAAAGCTGGAGATTCAAATGGGAAGCAAAAAAAATAAAAGTTGAATGATTCATCAGGTTTTTAGGGCAGTGTTTCTCAACCGGTGGGTCACAGATTGTTCTCCTTTGGGGATAAAAAATATGGAGTGGTCTTGAGCGCCCTCTACAGTTCAACATGTTAATTGTTTTGGCAGAAAAAGTGAAGCAGCAGAAACACTGAGACTGTGAAGCACTTCAGAAGCACAGTGTTACGCTTTGTGAAATTCCTCTAATTTGTTATTGCGTTGGTGTTAGCTAAAATCGGTGTTATGTGATCGTACTTTTTTGTCCTAGTTAAAAGCCTCGCTGCGGCATTTTGTACCAGCTGAAGTGACTTGATTCTAGACTTCGGGAGACCAGAGAGTAGTGCATTACAGTAATCGAGACGGGAGGTGACAAACGCATGAATTATAATTTCCGCATCAGACTGAGACAGTATTGAACGGATTTTAGCAATGTTACGAAGATGGAAGAAAGCGGTTCTAGTAGTTTTCTTTACATGCATTTCAAAGGATAGATCAGGGTCAAATATGACACCTAAATTTTTAACTGAGTCACTCTGTGTGATGTGACATTTGTCAATTGTAAGTATGAAACAGATTGTGATGACTTTCTGGATACACCGTTTTTGATTACTGTAAGATTTTGTACACATTTCCATACTTTTGTATGACTCGGTATTGGCCTGTTAGCTTAGCACAAAATATTTCTGTATAGTTAGCAAGCTAACAGCACTTTTTTCTACTTTTGTCCCAGTTTTACGGCGACCTTAAATGGGTAGTGGTTGAGGCCATTGCCTGGATAATAAGCAGTGAAAAGCTAAAAAGTTTGGTCATTCAGGATGTCTTTCGCTAGCTGTCAAGTTCGGCCAAATAGGTGAAACTTGAGAGCAATGGCAGCACACAGACTTGATTTCAGTGGTGGGTTGCCCCTTGTCTGCAAAATAATCCTGGGAAAACCAAATAAATAAATGTAATTTTTACTCATTTACTGTAGATGGCGATAATGCCAAGCAAATGCGAGTTGACACCCGCCATTTCACACCAAAGAAGAAGTTGGGTTACTAATGTTGAGCATGGCCAAACGCAGAAACAGCAGATAATACAAGAAATACGCATTTTATTATATCAAAGACAAAGCTACTGTGTCACAGACCAGAAACAGACACAGGACCCAATAGCACTCGTTTACTCAGTTCTATTAATAAAGAGGGAGAGTAGGGCTTGCTTCCACGATCCGATGGTTGACGGACAAGGGTAACAGGTGGCTGGAGACATGGAAGTGGCACTTCCGTGTCGAGCGAAGATTGTCGTAGATTTGCAGGAGTACTAGTCGTTAGCTGGGACGAGAGAGCAAGGGTGGTATCGAGTTTGGAAACAAGGTCGGCAACAGGTGTCAGGTAGGTGGTGGGGCAAAACCGGTCGGATGTCAGGAAGGCAGAACAGGGCAGAGTCAGGTCCGGAAACAGGTTGGCAATGGGTATCAAGCAGAGAAAAACAGGGCAGGAAAAGTGTCTGAAAGTGAGAGCTTGCCGAGCTGGGAACATCGGTTCGCAACGATCTGACAGGGTTCACTTGAAAGCCGGGGGTTTAAGAAGAGTCTATCAGCCAATCAGCTCCTGGGGCTGTTGGCGCCAATTGGGCAGTCTCAGGTTCTTTGAATCGGCAATCATGACATACTGAAGTGAAGCCTTTTGGATTTCATTGAAAATGCAGATAGGTTGAGCATAATGGACAAAAAAATAAACAATAATGAATAAATACTTCCAAGTGACACCCATAGGGATCTTTTCTAAACCAAATTGAAACTGGAAGTCGTCCATTTAGAGTTTAAAGGGACATTGTGTATGATTTCACCGCTGTTTTAAGTCGTGCAACCGAAAACAATGGAAGGACATGGAAGAATACAAACTAAGGAAACTCAAAGTGACCAAACCGCCACATTTTTCTTATCATTTTTGCAAAGCCTTTCGCCAGCCTTTTGTTTCTTTCAGGTTCCCATAGCAGCAAGATGGTCGACAATTACGGTGAGTCTTATGTTATGTCAACTAAATGCACATTTCTCAACCTAGGAGTTTCTTTCAATGGACGTTTGTATGTATTTGATTAGATTATTTAGTTGTTTTAAAGAAGATTGTTTAGGCTATTATTGCACACTGTTATTTGGTTGGTTGGTTGGTTGGTTGGTTGGTAATTATGCACTTTTACATCATTGGCATTATCAGCTTGTTACATTGCTGCTCTCTGAATCCATGACCTTTATGGTGAATCTGCTTTTTGTAACGTAGGATATTTAATAAGAAAAGATAGGACTCAGGGGGTGGCTTTAAGGACAGATTTGGAATTTGGCATTGAGAGGATTTCTTGTACAGTCCTCTCCTGTTTTTGTCACGGTTGCCATGGCGCCCAATAGGCCCTGCCCATGATGCACCAGCTGCAGCTCGTTTAAAGATTGGCTTCCCTTCTATTTAAGCTCAGTGCTCTCACTCACCCTTTGTCAGTCTGCCAACAAACCTGACTCTGTCTGGTTTCCTGTTGGTGTTTCCTGTCCGGTATTGTACCCGTCTATTTGGTCCTGTTTAATATCGGTCTCCAGTTTTGTTCCCGTCTAGTTTGTCCTGGTCAATTTTGATATCCAGTTTTGGTATCAATCCTGTCTGTCCCGTCTTGTCCGGTATCGACCCCGTGCGTCCGATATCTGCTCGTGCAATTGGTATCGATCTCGTCGGCCTCTGGCTTCCTGTCATGCCATGCCAGACTGCTGCCCTACGTCTTCCGCCCAACGATCGCCGAATCACTGGCGTTTCGGTTAACGTGCATGACTGCCCCACTTCCCGTAAAATAAAAGCTCGTGTGATAAACGTCACGCATTTGGGTTCTCTTTCTGTTCCGGTTCTTGACAGTTTTCCTTGCAAGTCAAGTCAAGTCACATTTATTTATATAGCCCTTAATCACAAAAATGTCTCAAAGGACTGCACAGGATTACAATGACAAAATTCCACAATTACCTGATCCTAAACCAGCACGCGGGCAAGGAACAACTCAGAAACCTCAGAGTGAGGAGAAAAGAGAAACCTTGAGAAAGGACCTCACATGTGGTAATCCCCCTTCCAGGATTGACCAGGGTGAATTACAATTAGCATTACTGTACACATAATAGTAAACATTAGGTAAGATGTTGAAAATGTCCGGAAAGTGCATGACATCAACGACGCCCCCAGCCTGCAAACCAGTCCAGAAAGTCTATGACGGCCACAACGCTGCCTCCCGTCTCTGCCAGCTGGTAAATGCAGGGGTTGACATGCTGCAGGTCAGACGCTGGTCCGCTGACCCATCCCAAATCATCCTTCTCCTTCGTATCAACCAGGCAGGCGTCGGAAAAAGACAGGACAAAACAGAATATGAGGTGGGTATCAATCATATGCTTTGGAATAGAAGTGTGTCTTAAGCCTCGATTTAAAAACTTCCGTTGAGGTTGCAGATCTTATCTCCAGAGGCAGGGCGTTCCATAACACCGGGGCCCGGATGGAGAACGCTCTCGAGCCTGCAGACTTCTTGGCTCTCGGAGTCACAAGTAGACCGGCATTTTCCGAGCGCAGACTCCGTGCAGGAACATAGGGGGAAATCAAATCGGAGAGATAAGAGGGTGCAAGCCTATGCAAACATTTATATGTTAATAAGAGAACCTTAAAGTCACATCTTAAGTGGACTGGGAGCCAGTGCAAGTTGGCCAATACAGGAGTAATATGCTCAAACATTTTGGTCTTGGCCTGCCTCATTGAGATAAAAGAGTGGATGTCACTCAATTTCTTGCGTCTTAACTCTGAAAAGACCGAAATGTTAGTCATTGGTCCATCTAAATGCCGTGATATATTCTCAAAAACTGCTGTGAACATTGACAAATGTCACATCACACAGAGTGACTCAGTTAAAAATTTAGGTGTCATATTTGACCCTGATCTATCCTTTGAAATGCATGTAAAGAAAACTACTAGAACCGCTTTCTTCCATCTTCGTAACATTGCTAAAATCCGTTCAATACTGTCTCAGTCTGATGCGGAAATTATAATTCATGCGTTTGTCACCTCCCGTCTCGATTACTGTAATGCACTACTCTCTGGTCTCCCGAAGTCTAGAATCAAGTCACTTCAGCTGGTACAAAATGCCGCAGCGAGGCTTTTAACTAGGACAAAAAAGTACGATCACATAACACCGATTTTAGCTAACCTGCATTGGCTCCCAGTTAGCCATAGATGTGATTTCAAGGTTCTCTTAGTATTGTACAAAATCATACATGGACTTGCTCCCTCTTATCTTTCAGTACGTCCCGGTCCGAAGCCTACGATCTGAGAGTGCCGGTCTTCTGGTGATCCCAAGAGCAAAGAAGTGTTCTGCTGGTTCGAGAGCGTTCTCCATCCGGGCACCGGTGCTGTGGAATGCTCTTCCCCCTGAGATCCGATCTGCAACCTCAGTGGAAATGTTTAAATCTAAACTTAAAACTCACTTCTACTCCATAGCATATGAATAACCTACTCTTCTCGTCGGCTGAAAAAATAGTCTGTGTAATATAGTGTAATAATCTGTGAATCCCTTTGAGACTCTTCGTGATTTAGGGCTATACAAATAAAAATGACTTGACTTGACTTGACTTGACTTAGTCAAAAGTCTAGCTGCTGCATTCTGAACCAGCCGCAAACTTTTAATGCTAGACATCGGGAGACCAAACAGCAATACATTACAGTAATCAAGCCGAGAAGTAATAAACGCATGAATTAAAATCTCTGCATCTGATTGGGACAGCATCGAACGAATCTTCGCAATATTACGGAGGTGGTAGAAAGCTATTCTAGTAATATTTTTCACGTGTAACTGAAACGACAGATTAGGATCAAATATAACACCTAGATTTTTGACCGAGTCACTATGGGTGATATTACATTTGTCTAGGTTCAGGGTAGTGTTTGAAAACAACTGACGACAGTGAGCTGGACCAATAATCAACATTTCAGTTTTTTCTGGGTTAAGGCGTAAAAAATTATTTGACATCCATCTTTGAATCTCAGTAAGGCAAGCCTCCAGATTTCTACAACTTAAATGTCCAGTTTTTTCCAGTGGCACATACAGTTGAGTGTCATCTGCATAGCAATAGAATCTAATATTATACTTGCGGATAATGTCACCAAGCGGGATCATATAAATACTAAAAAGAAGGGGGCCAAGTACAGAGCCTTGAGGAACACCACAGGGGACATTAGATTGTTTAGAGGTCAGATTGCCATAGTTAACACAATGCATCCTGTCTGACAGGTAGGACCTAAACTACGAGAGTACAGTTTCTGAAATACCAATGCGTTCTAGACAAACCAATAATTTGTTGTGGTCGACCGTATCAAAAGCAGCGCTGAGATCCAGCAGCAGTAACATTGATGAGGCACCGGAATCTATTGTTAAAAGGAGATCATTGGTTACTTTAGCCAGGGCTGTCTCAGTAGAGTGATTTGCCCTAAATGCTGACTGGACAGTTTCAAAAAGGTTGTTTTCTGACATGAAGTCATTTAGCTGCTGTGCAACGACCTTTTCAAGTAATTTCGCAAAAAAATGGCAGATTTGACACTGGCCTATAATTACCTAGGCTTTCTGGGTCAAGGTTAGGTCGCTTAAGCGCGGGTTTAATGACGGCAGACTTGAAGGCTACAGGAACAATACCCGAGGGTAGCGATATATTAATACTATTTAAAACTGGTGGTCCTAAGATCCCAAACAGATCCTTCCCCAGTGAAGCTGGAAACGGATCAAGCAGGCACGTAGTTTGCTTGCATGTTCAAATTTCAGTGATCTCTTCTCTTCTCATTTCGAGTGTCTCCTAAACTGTATACCTATTATACACCCTTTCTTATTTCTGGAATTTACCTGAGTAGTTTCTCCTACCTGGATGCTCTTAATCATAGGACATACTAACACCATCTTATTGTATTCATTCTTAGAAATGTCTGATTGGAATGGAGACTGAGGTGCTTGTAAGCGCCCAGGTTTATGCACTCATTGTTTGTGTCTGTAAAGTCAGAGTGTGTGTCTCAGCATCTTTGCCTGGTTTTGTCGATTGTGCTGCTGCTTTTGGTAGCACAACAGGACAGATGTACTGTGTCAGCAAACACATCACAATAGAGTCTTTCTCTTTCTAACGCACATACATACACGTTGTCCGTGCATGTGTAAAAAGTGTCAAATGTACACATTGTGAGGGATCACCTCCAGGTTTTAATGCCGAGTTTATGCATAGATGCCTGGATCTGCTGTTGTAGAGCATGTTATGATCTAACTCAGGGGTCAACAACCTGCACGTCTAGGGCCCCGTGTGTGTTTTGTGCTTTCCTAGTGGCTCCCAGGAGCTTTTTTTCAGATATATTTGGAAATGGAAATGAGGAGAGGGAAATGTACTGTATGTATGATTTTTTATAGTTTATAGTCTCACAAACATGATAAATATTAAAGTTTTCCCATGATTTAAACATGTTTAAAAATATGATTTATGAAATGACTAATGTTATGTATGAATCCCCTTATCTTTTAATTTGAAATAGTGCTTAAAGGCTTAATGCACCTCAACAGCAGTAATGACAAATTTAAATAAGAAAGGGGTAATCATTCAAAATTAAAATAAAAGATTTGTCGTTGTTGTACAATACTCTTCCCCTGCAAAGCATGGATAACCAATGTTTTATTTTGCAGCATTGAGGGCGATAATTGGTGATGGTAGAAACTATTTTTTAATTATTTTACTTTTTGACTTAACGGTCCTGTAACATCTACTTTACGTGAGTTCAATTATGGAATGTGTGCTTAAATTCTGAATCTCGCCACTTAGGGGGAAAAAGCCTTTACTACAATCTTGTTCATGTCTAAATTTCGTATGGTTAATTATCTTTTTTTCAATTAAGGGAAAGGCAACATGCAAGATTTTTTTGCAGTGTGCAAAAACAACAAAATGTATGTATTATTTTTTATAGTTTATAGTCTCACAAACATGATAAATATTAAAGTTTTCCCATGCCTTAAACATGTTTAAAAATATGATTTATGAAATCAATGACAAATGTTATGTATGAATCCCCTTTTTCTTTTAATTGGTTTTGTTAGATTATTAAAATGTGTTACTGATAAATTGTCATTTGTTTATATGATTGATTGAAGAATTGCCACAGTTGTTATGGGGACGGGTTTCCTATATGCCTTTAGCTTCAACCTGTCATCCCTTTTTTCTTTCCAGGTGATTTATTCGTTTTGTGGTGTGATGTTTGTTCCAACATGATTGAAAAGAAAAAAATAACTTTATACTTTCTCAACATTCTAAATGGTGTTCTGATGTACTTTAGATGGGGAGACCCTGATTATTCCCTAATCTTATCATGGCACCTACAAAATCCAGTTAGATCCAGTCTTGACAAAGGACTATCTGTAAAGCTTGTACTTAGTGACTTTGTTTGGAATATCACATTTTGGTAAAGTTTGTTATTGTCCTTTGCTATTAAAGCAATTGTCAGCCATTTTGTTGATGCTTGCCTGGAAAGGACTTTGTCCTGTTTGCAAGCCCAGAATATTCTGTTTATTTCGTATTTAGTTTCCTTGTAATAAAATTCTTGAACAAAAATGCTTTTTTCAGTTCTTGTTTCTTCATCCAAAAATCTTGCGGATGCTGGATGCTGATTTGAGGGTGCAGCGGGACATAAACAATCAGCTCCCGATGGTTTATTTAAGGCTTTTAATTTTTTTTTGGGGTTGCTGCTTACATTTTACATAATTTACTTATTATTTGCCTATTATGGTACTTTCACATTTCGGGCGACCCCTGTTTTAGCTATTAGATAACCACATTTAGGGAGGTAAACAATGAGGGTCCAAGGATTGACCATTGATGGATCCCATGGTCTCCAATACTTTTACTCTATACCAAGGGGCGTAGGTTTGGTCTGGGTATATTGGCAATTTTTTTTAAGTTATGACTGCTTGATATTGGTGGGGACACTGCCTCTCCTTCCATGCAAAAACTACGTCCTTGCTATTTTCAACCAAGTACATCTTCAAACCTTTACAATTTCATATAATTACTACAAACTATGAACTAATAAATAAACTGATTGAAAAGGATGAAAATCAAAACTGTTACAAAAATATAATTATGACTGACAATATAAATACTCTGGTTAAAAATAACTGGTCACTGTTTGCAATAGTCTACCGCATGAAATTCGATTCTGTTTTTTTGTTGTTGTTTTTTGGGGGGATTCAGGCCTAAAAGATTGTAATTATCTTTAGGTATGTTGATTCATTTTGTATATTTGCCATTTATATACTGTCACTAGGGCAGCATGGCGGCGCAGTGGTGTGGGTTCAAATCCAGCTACCGGACCATACTGTGCGGAGTTTGTATGTTCTCCCCGTGCTTGCGTGGGTTTCCTCCGGGCACTCTGGTTTCCTCCCACATTCCAAGACATGCATTTCAGGTGGATTGGCCGGTCCAAATTGTCCCTAGGTGTGAATGAGCGAGCGAGTTGTCTGTCCCTGTGTGCCATGCAATTGGCTGGCAACCAGTTCAGGGTGTCCCGATGATTGCTGGGATGGGCTCCAGCACCCCCGCGACCCTACTGAGGATAAGCAGTGCAGCTAATGAGATAAGATACTGTCATATTTGTTAATTGTATTTATTCAAGTCATTAATTTGATAATGAAATTTCCATATTAATTTGTATTTTTTTCAAAAAATTCTTATTTTTTCTGTGAAACTTGGTTACGCCCGGACAAGTTTTTAACACTAAATCACGCTTCTCCTCAAGACTACGTGAGTAGCCATGTAGCACGCACGTTGAAGAAGGGCGGCGGTGTCGCGCTAATTTCTAAAAAAACGCTCAAATTTACTCCTCGTACCTCTAATAATTACAAGGCTTTCGAGGCTCTTGTTATGCGGTCCTCTTTATTGTCAATTTATGTAGTAACTATTTATCATGCACCAGGGCCATACTCAGCTTTCTTGGAAGAATTTGCTGAACTTTTGTCTGAACTAGTAACCTATGCAGACAAAATTATAATTATGGGGGACTTTAACATTCATATGAACTCCCCACTCAATTCACTCACTGTTGCGTTTCGGTCTCTAATTGATACATTTGGTTTTAACCAACTCGTTGATTTGCCAACTCATAAAGATGGAAACACGCTAGATTTGGTTGTGACTCGAGGAGTTTCAACCTCAAACATGACGGTGTTACCGTGTACTACAGTTATCTCGGATCATTATTTAGTTACATTCGAGGTACTAGCTAAATGTAGTACTAAAAAGCTGAAGTGTTTAGTGGACGCAATATAAGCACTGGCACACTTTCTGAACTCTCCGATCGTCTTCCAGGAGCAGTTGCATCCTTTCCTTCATACAAAGGCTCTATCAACTCACTCATGAATGAGTTTAATGCTACCCTGGCTAGTGTCCTGGATTCAGTAGCGCCCATACGGCTTAAATCACGACCAAAAAGACGCACGCCTTGGTTTAATGATGAAACTTAAACAAGAATGCAGGAAATCTGAAAGAATTGGTGCGCTACCAAACTTGAGGTTTTCCACCAAACCTGGTGTGACAGTCTGTTGAAGTATAAAGCGGCCCTTGCCTCTGCAAAATCAGCCTACCTTTCGAAGGTGATTGCGTCACAAAAGAACAATCCCAAAGTCCTTTTCGACACTGTAGCATCGCTTACAAGGCAACAGACTATCCCGATAGTTCCACCTATTCAGCCCATGACTTAATGGTCTTCTTTACTAAGAAGATTTAATGCATAAAGGAAGAAATTGCTAAAGACAGTATTAATACAACACAAACTAAAGCGCTGAAATCTATAGATGCACGACATGGTGGCTGTCCAGGGAATTTGTCCCGTTTTAGTGAACTGTCACTCGATAATCTTAAACAGATGGTGAAGACGGCCAAACCGACGACTTGCCAGTTCGACCCACTTCCAGGTTCACTTATTAAAGGTCTTTTTGGCGTCCATGCACCTTCAGTTCTAAATATTATAAACATATCACTCTCCTCAGGTGTAGTTCCAGCGGCTTTTAAGTCCGCCGTTATTAAACCCACACTGAAACGACCCAACCTTGATCCAGAAAGCTGTAATTAAATATGTAATTATAGACCTGTGTCAAACCTACCGTTTCTTTCTAACGTATTTGAAAAGATATGGCACAGCACCTGAATGATTTCATATCCGAGAACAAACTTTTTGAATCAATGCAATCAGGATTCAGGGCTAACCACTCTACTGAGACAGCTCTGATTAAGGTAACCAATGATCTCCTACGGGCAATGGACTCTGGCGCTTCATCACTTTTGCTGCTGTTGGACCTTAGTGCTGCTTTTGACACAGTGGACCATAATATCCTACTAGAACGGTTGGAAAAATGGATTGGTCTCTTATGGTTCAGATCCTACCTCTCAGATAGGACGCACTGTGTTAAATATGGCAAAATCACATCTGAGCCCTTTAGTGTTGTGTGGTGTTCCGCAGGGTTCAGTGCTTGGCCCCCTTCTTTTCAGCATTTACATGCTTCCATTAGGTGATAATATTCGCAAGTATAATATCAGTTTCCATTGCTACGCAGATGACACTCAACTATATCTCCCGATGGAGGAATCTGCCACATTAAATTGTGCAAATTGGAGGCCTGCCTTACTGAGATAAAAGAGTGGATGTCACTCAATTTCTTGCGTCTTAACTCTGAAAAGACCGAAATGTTAGTCATTGGTCCATCTAAATGCCGTGACTTATTCTCTAAATCTGCTGTGAACATTGACAAATGTCACATCACAGAGTGACTCACTTAAAAATTTAGGTGTCACATTTGACCCCCATCTGTCCTTTCATAAACATGTGAAGAAAATTACTAGAACCGCTTTCTTCCATCTTCGTAACATTGCTAAAATTCGTCCTATACTGTCTCAGTCGGATGCGGAGATTATAATTCACGCGTTTGTTACCTCCTGTCTCGATTTCTGGTGATCCCAAGAGCCAAGAAGTGTTCCGCGGGTTCGAGAGCGTTCTCCATCAGGGCACCGTTGTTGTGGAATGCTCTTCCCCCTGAGATCCGATCTGCAACCTCAGTGGAAATGTTTAAATCTAAGCTTAAAACTCACTTCTACTCTATAGCATATGAATAACCTAAACTGCTTATGTGTAATAACCTGTGAAGCCCTTTGAGACTCTTTGTGATTAAGGGCTATACAAATAAAAATGACTTGACTTGACTTATTTTGATATTATTTCAATTAAAATTGTGTTTATTTCCACATGGGTTCATTATTTTAGTGTACTTGTAATGCTTGATTTCTGGCTTTATGTTAATTATAATAATTGTTACTTTTTATTTGGATTTTTTGTCAGTTACTTAGTTTTTGAGTCGGTTACTTATTTAGTTAGTTAGTTAGTTAGTTAGTTAGTTAGTTAGTTAGTTAGATTTTATTTTTTGAACTTTTCTCATCACTTTTTGTATATATATACACATAAACTTAAATCACGCTTTTAAAGTAAATATTGTTCCATTCATGCGCACGCAAAATAAATCAGTAACTCAGATTGGCCGCAGGAGGACGGTAGAGCTCTGCTAGTCTGTAATTCAAATTTTGAGCATGTCTGGTCTTTAAAAACCAACAGATGGCAGTAAAAGAACACAATAATAGCATATAGTTTTGATAATTCATAATGAAATAAGCAGGTTTAAGAATCCGTTCCTGCAAGGCCGCAGACCTGCATGTTTCTTTTGTGTTTTTAACATAGCTTAATCCAATCATTTTTAACCATTTTTCTGTATAATTGGTAATAAATGAGGTATACTAAAATATACAAACTACAGTAGTCATAATATAAAGGTAACATAATTTAAAAAACAATTAAAATCTGTTTGTTTATCAAAAGAAAACCTACATACAAGATTATATTGAGATAATTTTCAGGGTTACTTCATCTACCACTATAGAATAGAATAGAATAGAAAAGAATAGAATGTGTTGCCATTGAAACATTTCAAATGCACAATGGAAAAAAAGATGTACAGGATAATTACACTAAACTAAACAGTGCTTAAAGGCTTAATGCAGCTCAACAGCAGTAATGACAAATTAAAATAAGAAAGGGGCAATCATATAAAAATCAATCATTTAAAATTAAAATAAAAGATTTGTCGTTGTTGCACAATACTCTTCCTGTGCAAAGCATGGATAAGCAATGTTTTATTTTGCAGCATTGAGGGTGATAATTGGTGATGGGTAGAAACTATTTTTTAATCATTTTACTTTTTGACTTAACGGTCCTGTAACATCTACTTTACATTAGTTTAATTATGGAATGTGTGCTTAAATTCTGAATCTCATCACTTAGGGGGAAAAAGCCATTACTACAATCTTGTTCATGTCTAAATTTCGTATAGTTGATTATCTTTTTTTTAATTAAGGGAAAGGCAACGTGCAAGATTTTTTTGTAGTGTGCAAAAACAACAAAAAAATGCTATACAACTGTATAAAGATGAATAGAAACAAATAATCTAATTCAAACATATTTAGGGATGGCAATAAAGTTGAATAATTTGCTCTTTTTGGAGATTCAAAATATTACAAAATAAAATAAGAAAAATATAAATGTACCTGTATTCAAACATTCTTTGAGGTTCGTTTTCAGTTTAAAAAAAATCAAGTGGCCTGTATAAAATACATTTTACTTGTCATGTCCTGAAATTCATTCATGAAACTATAACTCAATTACTTTTCTTTTTCAATGAATTTGATTAATTTCAATCGTAAAAGTATATATTTATTGGTATCACTCTTTATCATTACAATTAACATAAATATTTTCTTATGGTTACCTAAGAACACAATGACATGCATTAAAGTAATTAACACCTTTGAATTATAATCACAATTACAGGATTGAATAAATGAAACTATATCGCAAACCTGAGGAAAAACAAAATAAAATATTGGATAATAATTTGAATATCTGATACAGTGTTGAACGGTCATGTATTTATTTAAAATAATCTATTTGAATGTGTTTTAATTGTATTTATTTATTGGAACTAAAATACTTGACCATTTTCTGATTCACAATAATTGAGTTTAGAAATGAAATTGTTCTTGAATAATTTATTTCACCATTATTATTCTCCAATTAGTCGATTTTGGATTGAATTGAACCGACAAACTGAAAAAATTTAAACCAATTTGAACTGAATTCTTGTGAATCTAAATTGGATACATTAGCAAAATAAGAAAGCCCATCATTAGCTCGATTTATTTTTATTCCATTATAACTTACCGTGTTTTAATAAAATACTCTGTTCTAAATTGTGTGCTTCAAACCCAACTTAGCCATCCTTTTATTCTGTTATTATAAAACAAAAATGTTCAACCATTTTTTACATGATTTTTTGAAAGATGGTTCACACTATACAGTAAGACCTCGGTTATCGCAGTTAATGTGGACCAAAACCACCCGCGATAAGTGAAAATCCGCGAAAAAGCGGCTCACCTTCAAAAAAAAAAAAAAAAAATATATATATATATATATATATTTTTTTTTTTTATTTTATTTTTTTTTTAATTATTATTATTTTTTTAGACCTGGTCAATGGGGAGCAAAACCACCTGCAAAAAGTGAAAATCTGCGAAGTAGCAACACCCCTTCAAAAAAATAACAAAAAAAAAAAATCATCTCATTATCTGCACTGCTTATCCTTATTAGGGTCGCGGGGGGGCTGTAGCCCATCCCAGCCATCTCCGGGCACCCTGAACTGGTTGCCGGGCGGTTTGAAGCGGAAGCCGCACCGAAACCGCGCGCTGGGAAACGAAAACGGCGCGCCGTGCAAGGGTCGTCGGCCGAGGGGGATTCCCGCAAAAAGGGAAAATCTGCAAAGTAGCGACGGCCCTTCAAAAAAAAAAAAAAAATCATAATAATTTAACCATTACAGACCGCGAAGCTCTGAAGCCGCAAACGTCGAACCGCGAAGTAGTGAGGTCCCACTGTATAACAATGCAAAATTTTATCAAATTTCAACAATCTGAGTATTATGTTTTACAGGCCCGGACACACAGCTAAGTGAGCAATTTATTGGGGGGCAAAGAGATTAACTAAAAGTGCTCTATACATGGGAGTAGGGAACTAAATGATCAACAAAAAACATGGTTTGGACTAAACACCCAGCTGGCAAGGTACATGATGTCTGAGTCGATCATGGACAGGAAACAAAAACACATGGAACATGTGCCGACAGGAACATCAACATGGAAAGCAACGATCATACAGCTTCTGCTGTCAGCACAGTCATTAAATAAGGGTCAGGTGTTGGGATCATCCAGTTCATCTGCTGGACCGTGGTATGCTAATTCATAGCACTTAGCTTTTCAATAAAAACCATAGGGCTCGTACTCAAATTCTTGGGAGCCGCCGAAATTGGGGTCTGTGTGAGGTTGGCTTTTCTACTAAGAAAAGCTCTGATAAACACATCCCACTGTTCTCAAATATTATTTTTTTCACAAAAAAAGATCCCAAAAAACATTATTAAGGCTTGTTTGAAAAATAATACATCAATCAATAATAAATTACCGGTAATCAATAATTTGGGCAGGCTTCACTTACATTAAACTTTCATATTAAGGCGGGGCCCTGAAACTATCGTCCCACTGACCTCAAAAGTTTGAGACCCCTTATATAAACCTTACAACTATGATGTGATTACACACTTTGCTTTTTATCTTTTTCCTCTGTTCATTCAAATTCAAGTTTACAATGAAACCGGCAACAGAGGTTAAACAGAGTAAGTCTCAAGATTGACTCTTGTGGAACTTGAAGAAGGATCCTGGATTATGATCGTGTTCGTTGAATTTCGGGTGAGGAGAATGTTGGTAAATTAAGAGGCTGGGGATTAACTGCTTCGTGAGAAGTCTTTATTGGCACAATATATCCTGGAGACCACCGCAATACAAGTCTTCAATTGGACAATCTTAGCAATAGTTTATGACATTTTGGAGTAAGATTTTTATACCTTTTTTTTGTGCCGCTGTACTGTATAGGTCAAGAGGAAATCAAACTTCAGATTTCTGCTTGCCATCGTTGGCACATTTCGCGTCGTATCGGTCAATAGGAAACCACAACTTCAGTTTTCTACTTGCCAGATTTTGTGTTATGAGACAATTCTCAAAGTTTCAGTTTGCACCTTATCCTGTTTTGAACAGCATTTTTCGAAAATTCCACCAACCCCTATTTGCGCCTTGGTCTCATGGTTTCTTGACATCAGACTGAACTTTGTTCTTTTGCTTCAAGTTCCTAACATTAGTTTGAACTTGTAGTTTGCATTGAAAATATCCATTGTTAATAAAAGCTGATATACTTCATGTATATACAAGCTCCAGAAGTAAATTATTTTCCTTAGTCTCCTTCCAGACTCCTTCACCGATCACTGTCTTCTCAACTCCTCACCTCCATCATATCCTCATCCCTCGCACCCTCCCCTGGCTTCTAATTTCGCTTTGTGCTTTTGTTGGTCTCGCCACCTGTGGCGTGGCAGCGGGGAGGCGCTGGCGGTCCGAGCCTCTGCGGGAAGCCGGGAAAGCAGAGCTTTTCTGTTGACAAATTGGGAGGCGGCGCCCCGATCCAAAGCGTTTGTCCTCATTAAATGCTGGCTGACATTAAGCCTGATGACTTTGGGCGTTTGGACAAACTGATCGCAAATTGAGTCATTTGTACTTAAGTTCTGTAATGAACTGGTTCCTAGACGGAACTTAACAAGAGGATGATTTGAAAGTAATATTGGTGTGTGTGTGTGTGTGTGTGTGTGTCATGAATATAGGCAACAATCAGCTTATTGAAGTAGAAAAACCATGACAACTCTTCATGTGTGTGTGCGCAGACGAGGCCATTAAAAAGTATTGAGGGGGAATAAATGGTTTAAATGCGAAGGCTGCCCAGCCTTTGTGGGCTGTGGGCTTATCGCCTGTTTGTTTGCACAGTTTGACCACCCAGCAAGATCACACACACGTAGACACGAATGCACGCTCACACAGCATACACAATTAGACGTGAGGTGTTTTACACCAAATCAAAATCAAGATGAAGGTAAGTGGTTCGGATTGCGACATAGAAAAAGAAGAATAAAAAGGATGTTTCCCTTGAAAAATGTTTGATTAGATCCTTAAATATATATGAAAAGAAAGTCAGATCCTTAAGTCACAAGTCCAGCTGCACATTACCCCAAAAGCTGTACATTTTTTGTAAACATTTCTATTTATCCAGACATGTATTTGAACATTATTTCTCTCTTTTTAGTCTTTAACTCAAGTTTATCCTGGACAGGCACATCTAAACTAGTTGGAAACCATGTTTACTACGTTGTTATGACAATAGAGCCGGTTCTAATTATAATTTTGCATTTGTTGTTTTGATTTAAAATTCTCGCAAAGAAAAACAAATGTGAGATAACTAGTCTGTAATAGTGTTAACCATTATAATGACAAAACTGATGAGTTTTGACAAGTAGGTCATGAAATGAAAATGAAATGAAATGATCTGCATTTATATAGCGCTTTTCAAGTCAATGACTTCCCAAAGCGCTTTACATTGTGCTTCACATTTCCCAATAGCGGCCGTGATCTGTGCAGCCATGTAAGGCGCTAACCTGCTTATTGGGGGTAATTGGGGGTTCAATGTCTTACCCAAGGACACTTCGACATGTAACACGGACAAGCCGGGATTCGAACTGGGATCCCTTAATCCTAAAACGATCGCTCTACCTCCTGAGCTACTGCCGCCCCAATAATAATATGCCCTGAAATCATACATATTGTGCAAGATCAATTTTAAATAAAGAATTCCTGTCAGAACCAGAACAGGAGGAGGACCCAGATGTCATGATTACCCAAGTGGAGTCACCTGGGGTAATCATGTGGCGCGCTGGAATGTGCTTCCTGATTGGTCAATGCTCCCCTTTTAAACGCGTTACGCGGAGAAGTCCTGGTCGGAGGATTCACATCTGTACCCCGTATGACGCTCCCGATTACCTGTGCCTTGTTTACCTGATTCTGCCTGCCTGCCTCCGATCCGACCTGCTTCCGTCCCAAGCTACGATCTTCTCTTCAGTCCCGGTAAACTCAACCTGCTTCCGTCCACGCTACGATTGGCTACGTCGTCCGAAGTTGTCTTCACGACGTTGCTGCTGAGTTCGACGGTCATCGTGTTTCCCGCTAACCCTACTCTTTCCCCAAATAAAAGACTTGTAACGAACGCTCTGGGGTCCCCTGCTCTGTTCTGGTAATCCTCGTGACAGAATCCTCCGACCAGAATGGACCCCGCGTTCGTACATTTGCCCCCTGACCACTATCAAAGCCTGAACCAGCAGCGCAATTCACCTTCAGAATGCGCAGTTCGGCAAGTCCTTTCCGACATGGCGAAATTGGCTGAGGCACCTCCGGCCGTATGACTGCGCAATGACTCCCATGCCTGCCTGTTCGACTCCCATGCCTGCCTGTTCGACTCCCATGCCTGCCTGTTCGACTCCCATGCCTGCCTGTTCGACTCCCATGCCTGCCTGTTCGACTCCCATGCCTGCCTGTTCGACTCCCATGCCTGCCTGTTCGACTCCCATGCCTGCCTGTTCGACTCCCAAGCCTGCCTGTTCGACTCCCAAGCCTGCCTGTTCGACTCCCAAGCCTGCCTGTTCGACTCCCAAGCCTGCCTGTTCGACTCCCATGCCTGCCTGTTCGACTCCCATGCCTGCCCTGAGTCTGCCTGTACTGATTTTGTCCCGTCTTTCCTCTCCTGTCTTGTCTGTTCCCTTTCCGCTCCCCGGAGTCCGACTCTTCTGAATCTGACCCCCCTGAGTCTGGACTCTTCTGAATCTGACCCCCCTGAGTCTGGACTCTTCTGATTCTGCCTGTCCTGATCTGCCTGTGTTTCCCTGTGACGTGTCTTGGGTTAAATTTATTTTTATTTTTTTTTCCTGGGGAACTTCTGGAGCCGTTCCTTGAGGGGGGGGTTCTGTCATGATTACCCAAGTGGAGTCACCTGGGGTAATCATGTGGCGCGCTGGAATGTGCTTCCTGATTGGTCAATGCTCCCCTTTTAAACGCGTTACGCGGAGAAGTCCTGGTCGGAGGATTCACATCTGTACCCCGTATGACGCTCCCGATTACCTGTGCCTTGTTTACCTGATTCTGCCTGCCTGCCTCCGATCCGACCTGCTTCCGTCCCAAGCTACGATCTTCTCTTCAGTCCCGGTAAACTCAACCTGCTTCCGTCCACGCTACGATTGGCTACGTCGTCCGAAGTTGTCTTCACGACGTTGCTGCTGAGTTCGACGGTCATCGTGTTTCCCGCTAACCCTACTCTTTCCCCAAATAAAAGACTTGTAACGAACGCTCTGGGGTCCCCTGCTCTGTTCTGGTAATCCTCGTGACACCAGATGCGTAACGTTTCTCACACAAGCTATATTTTACGGGAATGGGGCAGTCATGCACGTTAACACAAACGGCAGTGATTCGGCGATCGCTGGGCGGAAGGAGTAAGGCAGAAGTCTGGCGTGGAACAACAGGAAGATAGAGGACAACAAGATCTATACCAGTTACACAAGCAGATACCGGACAGATGGGGTCGATACCGGAAAGGACGGGACAGACAGGAATGATGTCAGATACAGGAGACTGGAGACAGATATCAGACTGGGCGTGACAGAACAGACGTTATTGATACCAGACACTGGAGACTGGAGTTCGTTATCAAACAGTACGAGATAGACAGGGACGATACCTGATATTGGAGATTGTAGCAAGGTATCAGACAGGGCGAGACAGACAGGATCGATACCAGACACTGGAGACTGGAGTTCAATACCAAACAGGACGAGATAGACGGGATCGATACCGGACAGGATACACAAGCAGGATACCGGACAGAGTCAAAACACACGTCTTGCGGGTGCAGAGGTTCGTTGACGGACTGACAAAGGGTTAGTGAGAGCACTGAACTTAAAAAGGAGGGAAGCCAATCAGTCAAGGAGCCGCAGCTGGCACAAAATGGGCGGGGCCAATTAGGGCAATGGGCAACTGTGACAATTTCGTCAGTTAATTGGACATTCTATTAATTAATAAACCTCCAGAGAACAAAAGAACTTCCACTAAGAGCTAATTGTTTCCTCTATTGAATAAATAACCTCACATTTTTCAAACAAATTATTTAAAAGTCATGAATAGCATCTAATTTTTCTTAAGACACTCATTGAATGCTGATTATGTATTTAACATAAGGTGGCCAAAGGCACATTCAACATGAATGATAGGATGGGGATCCTTTATCCTTTTACTTTTTCTGTTATAACCATTTTGTTTCCTATACAATATATATTCCAAGGTAAGCTGTTTCTTTCCAATCAGCTATTTTTTAAATTTATTTTCTTGATTGTGTTATAAACTTGTTGATCTTGAATACATTGTAACAATGCATTAGAATTAACAAAGGAGTGTGGTTCAATAGCTGAAAATCCTTACGCCAACTGCCGCCTCCCTAAGGTCCCTTTCCTCACATGGTTAGTCTTTGCCTTGCCGTTATCATATTTTATTATTTTATTATTTATCTTTTTTTTTATTTTAACCGCTATGTGTGTTTGTGTATTAGGTGTTTTGAGTGGTTGGATCAGGATAGAGAGAGGGATTTAATTGTTTTGTTGTTCACTGAAGAATTTTATAGCGCACTTTCGATCGTAATTTATTGCCTGAAAAGTGCTTTGAAAATAAATTTGATTTGATTTAATTGGATAGTTATTTTTCTTTTTACTTTATTTCGTTTTTATAGTTTTTTTTCTGTATTGCTGCAGCACTTTTTATTTCCTTGAAAATTGATGACTGTGTTGTCGTTTTGACCATGTAAATTGAAGTGAATCAATGTTTAACTAAAAAAAGTGTTAAAAAGGGTTTAGATTTCCGTATTTGACCTCCAACAAATGTGTTAACATTAAAGACATATTTGATTTAATATCATTGATTTGCTTTTCGAACAAGTCATGTATTTTAAAAAAAGCTCAACTAAATTTCAAATGACAGGAAAATCAGTTATATTTAAAACAACTAATCACGGTTCACGGATCCCTTCACCACCCGAGTCATTGGTGCACCACTTCCTTTGGTGTGTCTTGGGCAAATACAGCCTGGCTGCTGTTTTTTGGGCAGGGGTTTCTTCCCCCACATAAAATAGATAGTACTCGTTTCCAGAGATCACAGCTCAGATGCAGCACCTTCATCATCTGGTTGCTGTTTTTTTTTTAAATCAGTGTAAAGCATCATCCCGCTCTTCAGAGATGACCCGGAACTCGTCATTGACAGGCAGCAGCATGTTACAGTACAAATACTAGATCCTAAATCACTATAAAAAAAAATAATTTGTTCCAAAATTTGAGTTGGGGTTGTTATGTTTATATTCACATCGAACAATACACATTGCATCACTTGTGGCTTTCCTATGTTTGTCAAAAAAAAACACATGCTGGTGATAACTTTGCATCATTGCATCAAAAAGAAAGTCTTTATTTCACATGTATTTTAATGGGCCCATAGTATTGATTTATAGATGTAACTTATTTTATCTTATTTTTTTGAAGGAATTATTTCCTATCTATCCATCTAGTTTTTTATTCATTCAAATCAGGGGGTCACTAGACCACAACCTGTGGGCCATATTAGGCCCAACAATAGATTAAATCTGGCCTTCGAGATGATGCTGAGAGAAGCATTAGCCGCTTCTTGTCAAATAATGACCTGCAGTTTTTAATACATATACTGGATGTTGCCAAAACATGCAATAAAACACTTCTGAAGTATCCCTATTCCATTGAATTTTTAATGCAAATGATCAAACGGAGAGCTTAAAAAGGGGGAATATCACTATGCTATTAATCATAGAGTTATTATTTGTAAATGAAAAAGTGTATTCTGAACCGGAATAGGAGGAGAACCCAAATGCGTGACGTTTCTCACACAAGCTTTTATTTTACGGGAAGTGAGGCAGTCATGCACGTTAACCCAAACGCCAGTGATTTAGCTATCATTGGGCCGAAAACGTAAGGCAGCAGTCTGGCGTGGATTGACAGGAAGCCAGAGGCAGACGAGATCGATACCAACTGCCCGAGCAGATATTGGACAGATGGGGTCGATACCGGACAGGACGGGACAGACAGGATTGAAGTCAAAACTGCATATCGAAATTAAACATGACAAACTAAACGGGAACGAAACTGGAGATCGATATTAAACAGGACGAAACAGACGGGATCGACAGCACAGGATACACAAACAGGATACCGGAGAGAGTCAAAACACAGGTCTTGCGGGTGCAGAGGTTCGTTGACGGACTGACAAAAGGTGAGTGAGAACACTGAGCTTAACTAGAAGGAAAGCCAATCTGTCAAGGAGCCGCAGCTGGCGCCACACGGGCAGGGCCAATTGGGCGCCATGGCAACTGTGAAATATTCGAATATTTTGTGTGTTTCAAAACCAAAAGGTCCCTTTATAAACAAATAAGACAACAAAACACAGGAAATGGAGAATGAAGAAAAATTGATTTGCCTGTTATTTATTTTCCTCATGTATTGCCCAGGTATTGTATTTAAGAATTTTCATCGGCATTCACAAAAAATTAAATACATCAGATGCTCGCAACAAATTTTTTTTATTTCTATTTAAAAGGTACAGTGAATAATATTTAGTGCCTCCTAGTGGTACCCAATAACCCTTCATTTAGTTTAAAAAAAAACATTGGTTTGAATAATTGGTAAAAACTATCATACCTCATCTCATTAGCTGCACCGCTTATCCTCAGTAGGGTCGCGGGGGTTCTGGAGCCCATCCCAGCAATAATCGGGCAGTAGGCAGGGGACACCCTGAACTGGTTGCCAGCCAATTGCAGGGCACACAGGGACAGACAACTCGCTCGCTCATTCACACCTAGGGACAATTTGGACCGGCCAATCCACCTGAAATGCATGTCTTTGGAATGTGGGAGGAAACCCACGCAAGCACGGGGAGAACATACAAACTCCGTTCAGGTAGTCCGGTAGCCTTAGAACCTTAGAACTGTGCCGCACACGCGCTAACCACTGCGCCGCCGTTCTGCCCAAATATCATACCAATGTAAATTATTTCAATAAAAATGTATAGGATGAGAATTTTACTTTTTCTAATGCGCACCTGGTATCCGCCCCCCATGCTTGTCTGGCATCTTACTGCTACGCTGTGCTCACTTGGCACCAGTTTTCGTTAGAATTAGAATTAGAGAACACAATGCAATCTAGTGGTCAATGCACTAATTCCATAGTAGAATTTTGTAGTATAGTCAGTATTTTTGTGGAATTATTTTAGTTGTATTTGGGAGTATTTCGGTTGGTTACGGAGTGCAGTGGTTAGCACATCCGCCTAACATGCAAAAGGTCCCCGGTTAAAGACCAGGTGGATCATTTGCTGGCCTGGAGAGGGGTGGGTGCCCCCAGGCTGTACTTGCCCTAGACACACCACAGGAAATGGTGCTTCAAGTGCTTAAAGGATCCGCCCACCTTCAAATACATGATTTGAAGATAAAATATGAAACAAAAATACATTTTACTGGACAAAGAGCCTTTGATGTGTCACAAGAGAAAAACAAATATATTTTACTTTAAAAATAAGCTCGTTAGTTTATCATTTTGCACTCTTATGCTTTGAACTCATTACCATTGTCTGATTTGGTGAAAAAAAATAAGGGAGAGAAAAAAAGGGAAATTAAAAAAAAGTGACGACATTGACCCGCCTCCTTGTTTTCGCGCCTTTTAAAGGCCACGCGCGTGCGTGCTTGTGCCAAACGATGCAGCCTCACTTCTCAAGTAATAGTAAATTGGAAAAAATAGGGAATTAAAATTAGGAGGTTATTTGTGACTTCTTAAAACTGTTTATAAAGTTTTTTTCTTGTTTTGCGCGTTTTATTTACTGCGCACGCGCGGGGCATGTCTTTTGGGGTGAGCGGCGGTACCCGGATGGGGTTTTTGGTGCGGGACATTCTGGACCTGCCGGACTCTGCAGGGACCTATGGTTCCGGTGCTGAAGATCCAGAGGAAGATGAGACCGAGGCCGAAGCGAATAAGACAAAACCCCGCCTCAAGTTCTCACGTGAGTGGCAACACTTTCAAATCCGGGGTTCGAATCCCAGTTGAATTGACTCTTGTTTGCAGTGCACGCACGTCCAGACGCGCCAGCAGATTCTGCGCGCGTCGGCGTCGGAACCCGGAAGCGGCGTGTCCTCTTCTCCAAAGTCCAAACCTTAGAACTGGAGCGCAGGTTCCAACAACAAAGGTACCTGAGCGCACCAGAACGGGAACACCTGGCCACCTGCCTGCGCCTGACCCCGAACCAAGTCAAGATCTGGTTCCAGAACCACCGCTACAAGACCAAGCGCAAATGCGCCGAGAGCGTCCTGCAGTCGGAACGCCGGTTTGGGGTCATCCCGGCGGTTCTGGTTCCGGACGGGAAGCTTTTGGAGCGACCCCAATGTCACCGCAACTTTCAGTGGGCTTTCCCGCTTCATGTGTGCGCCTACGTGGCCCACTCGGAACAAGAACAGGCCCTCGCAAAGTTTACAGTCTGGAACAACAACTGGACCTGAAGCCAACTTCGTGCCTGTTGCATTTGGAGTTTTTTTTTTTTGTATTTCGAAAGGGGCAGTGTGTAATATTCAGTGCCTCCTAGTGGTAAGAAAAAAAATATTTAAAAGAGAAATACGTGTCCTATCATGTACATGCAATTTTTAAAGATACGTCAAGAAATTTCCATTTGTTTGATTCATGCTTGCAATACATCTTCATTTTTGGTGTTTATATTTGTATTTTATTTTCCTTATTGTGTCTTTTCATTTTCCTTAATTTCTTTACTAAACTATTTACTGTTTTCACCTTTCCTTTCTATCTTCCTTTTTTTTCCTTTTTTTCTGTATTCATTTCATTTGTTCCCCTTAAGTCTTTATTTATTTTTGTCCTGGGTTTTGTTTTGTTTTTACCTTTTTCCTCTTCCTCTTTCTCTTTTTTATTTTATTTTACGTTTTCCTTGGTTTGTTTTCTTCCTCTTTTCCCATTTTCCTATCTCATGTCCCTGTCTTAATTTTTGTTTTTATTATTATTTCCTTTGTCTTTGATTTCTTCATTTTCTTTTCCCTTACTTTTTAATAATTTCTTTGCAAAAGGCTAGGCAAAAAAATAACATTCGGTCACTTTGAGGCCCTGAAGTTTGTAGTATTCTTGTGCTTTTAGCACCTATTTTCAGTTGCACTACTTGATACAGACACCCAGTGGTTAAATATTACACACTGTCCCATCTCTCTCTCATCTCATTAGCTGCACCGCTTATCCTCAGTAGGGTCGCGGGGGTGCTGGAGCCCATCCCAGCAATCACCGGGCAGTGGGCAGGGGACACCCTGAACTGTAGGGCACACAGGGACAATTTGGACCGGCCAATCCACCTGAAATGCATGTCTTGGAATGTGGGAGGAAACTGGAGTGCCCGGATGAAACCCACGCAAGCACGGGAGAACATACAAACTCCGCACAGGTAGGCTGGTAGCTGGATTTGAACCCACACAGGAGGTCCCCAAGACCTTAGAACTGTGCCACACACGCGCTAACCACTGCGCCGCGGTGCTGCCCCACACACTGTCCCTTTCAATATAAATATCCAAACATTGTCAATTTATATTCTGATATTGTTGGTAGTTTCATACTCGTCACCCTCAACTTATAGCTCCCCTATTGCAGGGGTAGCCAACCTGGTCCTCGAGAGCCGCATGTTCTGCATGTTTTTGGAGGTTTCGCTTCTTCAACTTAAGAGATGCAAATTTTCAGCTGTGTGGGAGCTTAATAATGTAGACCTATTGTGCATGAAGTATATCAGCTTTTATTATAAATGGATATGTTCAAAGCAAACTACAAGTTCAAACTAATGTCAGGAACTTTAAGCGAAAGAACAAAGTTCAGTCTGACGTCAAGAAACTATGAGACTAGGATGCGAACAGGGGCTGGAGGAATTTTTTTAAAAGGAGGTGTTAAAAACAGGATAAAGTACAAACTGAAACTTTGAGAATTGGCTGATAACACAGAAATGTGCGAACAGTGGCTAACAGAAAACTGAAGTTGCCTTTTCCTGTTGACCAAAAACATATGAAAATCTTGCGTCAAAATGAAATAGACTACAGCTAATAATATTTTCCGATCAAAGACTTGTGTTGCGGTGGTCTCCAGAATATATTCTGCCAATAAAAACTTCCCGGGAAGCAGTTCATCTATAGCCTCTTAATTTACCAACATTCTACTTGCCTGAAATTCAACAAACATGCAAAGGACAAGATCCTTCTTCAATAATAATCCAGGTATTTAGAATACTCTGTATTTGACCAGAGAAACTCCAAAAACATGGACATTTGTCTCTCATGGACCGGGGTTGGCCACCTCTGCCTTATTTATTCCCATGTATGCAATTAACCTTACAATCATAACGTGGCCCCCATTTACTCACAAAAATACATACTATGTAGATTTTAAAAAAGGGTTGTGTAAACAAGTTTATTTACCAATCAAATATCACAGATATTTTTTTTAAATCTCTTAGTTCTTTTCCCACTTGCAGTACATTTAGTGTTGTTTATACGTAGCAGTATAATTATCATTATTTCCTGCATAAAATTATTATACGCCGTACACAATTTGAAAAAAAAGTGTAAAATACTGGTTAAACGTATAAGTTGTCAGGTATTTCTTGTCTGGTATTGGTGCTAAGTATTTCGAAAGTGAATAAGTGAATGAATTGCAGAAAAATTATCATTCGTGTTAAAATGAGGTTTGTTTAATGTAATTCACTGCTGAATTGTCAAGTTGGATTCTTGTTCTTTTGCTGTGAATGCCTTTCAATATAATTTATGATTTGGGGTTGAAGAAGAACAAATGTGTACATATTTCTTTAATCAATGCATGCTTCTTTTCACATGAAAATGATAAACATGAGTCAAATCATTGAGTATTACCCTTTTCGTTTATTTGTGACTCTTAATACACGTGTGCTGCGTTCAGTGACAGTAAGGAGACCACACGACCCCCCAGGAAGATATTTTTTATGTGAGAGGTGACAAACACACGAATAAAAAGCCATTTTTAGGACTCTCAAACGTTTGATCTTGGTGTCATTTCAACTTTTTTGCCTGACCTCTGCCTCATAATCACACAAGGGAAGATAATGGAGAATAAAAAATAAGTATTAAAAGCCTGTAGGCAAAGGTTGCCAGGATGAACTATTACCATCATTAAAATTATTGTTGCATGAGTATAGATATATAGTGAGTATTAAGTCAAAATGCAAGAATAAACATGGTCGACGTGTGATGTCATATGAAGACTTACGTCACCCCCGAAATATTTATTCTAAGGGAGCAGTGTCATGATTACCGATGTGAGTCACCTGTGCCTGCTCCTTTGGCGCCAACTGCCGCGGACTCTGATTGGCTCCTTGTCCCTATTTAAACACAGTCCTATCTGTCCCCTTTGGTCATTCCGTCTGCGAACCCCAGTTAACACTAGGCAAGCCCTTTTTGACCCTGACTCCCACCTGTTTTTTGCTCCCGTCTGTCCCCCTACTTCGACCTGTTTTTGATCCTGACTACGTCTACTCTCACATCCCGGCTTTTGACCTCTTTTTGTCCCCGACCACGTCTACTCTTCTTTCCTGGTTTATGACTCGCTTACGACAACGTTTTTGCTCTCCTGTCCCGGCTACTGACCCGTTTTTCAGTTCCCGACACCGCTATCGCTCGCCGCGGAAGATCCACTTCCGGGTTACGAGCGACCTGCTTCCCGCGCCTAGCAAACGCCGGATCTTGGGCGCAGCCCTTCCTCTTTCCTTTAATAAAACTTGTGAGAAACGTAACGCAATTGGGTCCTGTTTCCGTTCTGGTCCTGACAAGCGGGGGAGAAAGACCTAAAGAAAGATATATCATGTGTGAGTAAAATAGTGTGTACGAGACTATAGTAGTGTGATGTCATATGTAAGAGCAGGTAGGATTTACCTCTCATCGGTCGCATAATTTACCGCGCAACGGCTTGATAACGTGACAACACTGAGAGACCGTGACTGCAAACTCGGCAGTGAAAAACGACATGATTGGCCGAGCACGCCGTTTGAAAACAATAAATCGTTGGGCGATAAACGAGGCAAGATTGTACACAAATGCTGCCAGAAATCAACAACGGTGGATATAGAAAAGGACTCACAGACTTTTAATACAATGCAAGTTAGTAGCTTAAGTTCTAAGTGCATCACAAAATAGTGCAATGGAAAAAAGCGCAATGGTTTTAGTACAGGGGTGGGCAACCTTCGGACTGCGAGCAACGTATAGCCCAACAGGCTTTTTTAATCCGACATGCCAAATGTCAAACATATGGTAATATTTATCAAATGTTTGTTTTTTAAAAGTACTACTCATACATATATGTGGATTTGGTGCCACTCTTGTCCCCAGTGTGCCCAACATTTAAAAAGCTGTTTACATTTCTTGTGATTTTTAACATGTTTTTCTTTTGTTAATCAAGTTACCAAAATTTAATAGGGGAAAAAAAATCGCTGAGCTAGCTGTATTGCATTTTGACTTTTTCAGTGCATATTAAGTCAAGTCATGTTTAGTTGTATAGCTCTAATCAGATATATTAAAGATTGTACAAAAATTAATTATACAGTACAAAACAAGTTTATTTTTATATACACAACAGAATAAAATTCATAAACAATACAGAATGCATGAAAATCAATGCATATTGGCCAATCACAGCCGTCTTGGTGGGAGTCAGTTCATCAAATTTTGTGCTTTAAAAAGGCACATGATTTATTTGCTTTGATTCAGAGTCTTTTGAAAACAACATAATTAAATTGTTTATTGAATAAAAACAAAGAAAGAAATATAGCATGCTTGTTGATGGGTGCATGCGTGAGGTTTTTTGGGGGGGGTGATAAACCTAAGTGAGGGGAAGCAGGAATTGAGGCACGGCTGCTCTAAATAAGGATGGTGTTTAATTCCAAAACATGAACAAAGTAACAAACTACAAAAATGTAGCACAAAACAAATGACATGTCCAAACAAAATCCAAACCAGAAACACGCTTTTGTGTGCTTGTTCAGGTAGGCAATAGCTCCGAGAAAGAAGCTGTTTCTGAGTCTTTTCATCTTTCTTATTAATGCAATTATTCTAATTACAACTAAAAGGTCCTCAATAAATGTTTGGAATGTGGTGAATAAGGAGGCGCAGTTTATCAAACTGGCAGTAGATGGCAGCGCAAGCGCAACAAATTGTTCATTAAGTAGTCTTATTCAAATCGGAATTCGTCAGTATCACTTAAAATACTGATTTATTTATTGACTAAATTGTTATATTTCACTGTTCCAAGGTTAGTAATAATATCCATGACATATACACATACAATTTGAAGACGATTTGTGTGAGATTGAAGTAGCATATAAAAACGAAAAATGCTGAAAACCGGCACATTTGTTGCAACTGATACTATAATTATGATACTAATAAAAATAATAACAATATTAATTTATAGAACAAACGATACTTGTCAACAAAACAGGAAGTGTATACCAATAGTTTTAGGATCCAAGACGCTTTACATAAAATGTAAGCAGTATATTAAAAAGGCTAAAACCTGAAAAATTAGTTGTGATCCATACAGTAATTATGATATTGTGGAAAAAAAAGAATACAAACATTGATAATATTAAAAACAACAATAACTTGTCAACATCCAATACACAATAGGTGTATATGGCAATTGTTTTAGGATTCATTACCCGATGCTTTACGTAAAATATAAGCAGAGTTTAAAAAAATGCTAAAGGCTGGCGATATTATTGCAACTGATACAGAAAATATTATAATAATAAAAATAACAACAAAACAAATAACATAAAAAAAACGGTAACTAGTCAACTAAACTGGAAGTGTGAAGCAATAGTTTTCGGATCCACTCCAAGACGCTTTACGTAAATGTGATCAGCGTACAATTAAAAGAAAAAGAAGCTAAAAAAAAAAAAACAATTGTTGCAACTGGTAAATAAATTATAGTGTTTTTAAAAATAATAACAATAACAATATAAATAACATAAAAAAACATAAATTACCTTTCATAAAAACAGGAAGTGGCGTAGCAATTGTGCTCTATTTAACAGAGCGTTGCGGCCTTTGCCATAGTAAAACGGCCACGTCATACGGTCAATCGTGGTCTCCTTGCAAAATAGCTTTGAGGAAATGTTGTAAATAACAAATCTGACGTCACTTGTGGTAATATCACTTTCGATATTTGCCAGACATCTATGTTTTACTTTGTTTTATGTTACAGGGGGTGTGGCTAAAAAAAACGGAGCGCTAGGGGAGAAAGGACTGATTCTGCTTTTTGATTGACGGTTTATGTCAATGGACACGCCCACAAGCTAGTAAAGTTTTCAAGTTTGATTTTGGTGCTTTTTTAAAGGGGGATTGATTGTTAATTAGCCGAGATTTAAAAGTGAGTGGAGGAGTTTTAATATGGGTGGTGACTTGGCATTTACAAAGATGTGGTGGGTGTAAAAGTAACTTTTTAAGCTGGGTGTCCTCAGAAATAAATTGAGGGATGCAAGGAGCCAGGTGGTCTGGATGGAGGTCCTTAAACCACCATCCCCCATGCCCCTTAGAGTGGTCTATCTTCAAGTGCTCTCATCTGATTGGTGATGCATTTAAGTGACAACGGGAGCGAAGGGGTCTGGATGAGGGGCCCGTAAGAAGGAGGAGCTGAAAACGTAAGCATCATTAGCATATTTTCGCTGGATTTTATATTGCTGAGACTGATCTGTAAAGTTGCTGAGAAATTCCGCATCTGTCAATCACCTGGCCCCGCCCCCTTTTTGGAATAAGGACTCTGCTGGACCCCCGGCCCTCATGATGGCACAAGAAAGGGAGGGGGCCGCATCTTTGGGTCCCAGCTTGTGCAGGAGCCCCCTCGGACAATCCTCCTTTTCGGTCTCCGAAATCCTCTCGGAGAGTGCCATGGACGAACTGTACCGGATGATCGGTACCGGACCGCAAGATTCTGGACCGGGGAGCTTGCATTGGTACCATTCGGAGGCTGCCATGCAGCAGCATCAGCATCTTCATCAATATCCGGAGCAGCAGCAGCAGCAGATCGCAGCTTCTTACGCTGGGGTCCCTAACTTTCCGGGTCCGGTTGGAGGGTTCTGTGCAGGCGGCGTGGATGAGATTCCGGTCTACCAAGAGTCACTGATGGGGGTTGGACCTTATGCTCCAGTGGGGACCTGGTACACCAACCCTGAAACAATATACGCACCAAGTTAGTGCAAAGATTTATTTGAAAAAGTTTGGAATGACGCAAATCAAGGGTGTAGTTTTGTCAAGGGAGGAGGGGACGCTTACCCACGAATATTGAGAAATTCTTGTTTCGTCCCCTCTAATTTTATGAGATAAACTCAAAAGAAATGTGCCACTAATTTTCATCGTGTTATGTCCCCACCAAGACTAAACCTACGCCCTTGACGCAGATAGTAAAAACATAGTAATACATACATAAATAATATAGTAGATACTTTTAAGACTGATTTGAACTAAACACTTTTGGTACAAAAAAACTTCAATCCGGTAATTGGGTTTCATAAAGCGAATATGCAAAAAATGTGCAGGTTTATTTTAAGCTATGTATCTGGTTATTTTTTTTTAGCTTTTTTCCTGTTTAATATCGGTTTCCAGTTTCTTTCCCGTCTAGTTTGTACTGTTTCATTTCGATATCCTGTCTTGCCTAATCTGGTCTGTCCCGTCCTGTCCGGTATCGACCCCATCTGTCCGATATCTGCTCGGGCAATTCGTATCGATCTCGTCGGCCTCTTGCTCCCTGTCATTCAACGCCGGACTGCTGCTTAACGTGCATGCCTCCCCATTTCCCGTAAAATAAAGGCTTGTGTCAGACCGTCACGCGATTGGGTCCTAAACCTGTTCTGGTTCTTGACAAAAACGGGGTGAGCGATCGCACTAACAATTACTGCACACATACTTTTCCAAGTTGTCAACTCCATGTTAAAAATATTTAAGGGCAAAAATATGTTTATGATAAGAAAATGTGTTTTTCTTTAAAATGACCAAATAGAGGTGACGTGAAGCATCAATGACTAAAGTTACTGCACACATGTTTTAGTTTTACAAGTTCCCCTGGTAATTATAAAGGGAAGGATATTATAATACGGAAAGCCAATTAAGGACTTTTAAGCATTAAAAAATGGGGTGAAAAGTAGTAACTTTGGTCCCTTTTATTTAATGAGTTTATTTTATTCTCTACTTATTAAGCCATTGGTTTTATTTGAAAAGCTTATTTAACCATTTTTTTCTGGCCTATATACACAAGCTGTCCTCCATGTGGCCAATAAGTTTCTTATGTTAGACATTTTTCCCCGTTTTGATGTTTCGAAGCAATATATTCAGATAAAAAATATTTTAACTCTTATGTGTTATGAATTGGCACCACTAACTGTTGTTAAAGGGTTTATTTTAACCCGGGGTCTAACTTAGGCAGGACCACCAAAAAGAAAGGGGTTTTGCCCAATCTAGTTCATACAACATCCTAACAAACATCCATATCCATATATTCGCCTTTTAAATTGATTTTATGGACTCCATGACACATCAGTTATTGCATTATCTGACCTTGAAACAGAACACTGGAGAATGGAGACCCTAACACAGGGGAGGGCAAACTACGGCTCAGGCTCTTTTATCCAGCCCGACAAACGAAAATGGTCCAAGTTTATTGAAAATATATATAAAAGTCAAACAAAGTACTACTGATAAAAATGTTTTTTTTAGACCAAACTTTGTCCCCATTGTCATTTTTTGTGTCTACAACTACAGAAATACTTCAAAACTACAACACAATTGCTAGAAAACTAAATATCAAATTTAGTGCTTAAAAACAGGGACCGATCTTATTATTTTTCTTTTATTCTGAAAACAAAGAAATACTATAGAAATACTACAATACTATAATACAGTCCACTCATACAGAAATATTACGACAGGAATATTACAAAAATACATCTAAAGTAATACTATAAAATACTAAAGAATACCCTAAAATATTCTTATATATAAAATATACTTATAAATATAAATATGCTTAAAGTATACTTACCTAATATACTACAAATTATTATTATGGAAATATTACAAAATATTACAGAAACCCGACTAGAATGCTACTTTGGAATTACTTTAAAAATACTTTTACAGAAATACCGCTACAGTAATACTACAATGCAAATATACTACTACCGAAATTTTACAACAGACATACTACTAAAACACTAGAGAAATACTACAAAAAAACACTTCAGAGGTACTATTATACAACGACAGAAATACTGCATACAACTACAGTAACTTTACTATGAAAATACTACAGAAATCCTATACAAATACTATGACAAGAATACCACTGCTGAAACACTGTAAAAATAAAACAGCTTTAATACTACAAAATTAAATATCAAATTAAATGCTTAAAACATAGATCTAATAACTTCATTTGCTTTAAATGTAAGTGTTACAAAACCAATTTGATGAAAACAAATCTATTTTTTTTTATAAACAAGTACATGTCTGCATGTATATTTATGAATTGGTCAGGTTACCTGAATTGGCCCCTTGGCCACATTTTTTAACCCCACCACTCCAAATACTTTCCCACCCCTGCCCCAACACAATGTAAGGGTTAATTATCAAGTTTTATAGATTTCAGGATTGATTTTTTTTCCCACTGGACATCAAATACTAGGTTTTAATGCATATAAAGGGACAGTGTGTAGTATGTAAGTGAATACTAGCCAAATATACACAAAATATCACACCAATGTTAATCAGCTCCCGTGTTATTTTCGATTGTTCTCGATTGTTTGTTCTCAGCTCAGGGATGCTGCTGGAAATGTGAATTTCCCTTCGGGGATGAACAAAGTATCTATCTATCTATCTATTTGTATGAACAATCACTGGTCGAGAAATTAGTATTTCTTTAAAATGAAATGAAATGATCTGCATTTATATTGCGCTTTTCAAGTCAAGACTTCCCAAAGCGCTTTACATTGTGCTTCACATTTCCCAATAGCGGCCGTGCAGCCATGTAAGGTGCTAACCTGCTTATTGGGGGTATTAGGGGTTCAGTGTCTTACCCAAGGACACTTCGACATGTAACAAGGAGGAGCCGGGATTCGAAAATAGGTGTAAACCCAACTTAAGTCGTCGCCATTTTTGTCTGCCGTGTTTTTTTTGTGCTGCGGCACTGGTTTTCGTTCGCATTAGACAACAGTGCCATCTAATGGTCAAAAATTACACACTAGGCCTTTAAGATAAACAGCTTTTATAAACAATTTACGAAAAAAGAAATCAAAGAAAAGGGCTGAGAGGAAAAAGCCGGGGCTTATCTTGGTCCTGTCCTCTTAACAGTAGAAACACTTTTTACATTAATCATCTCATATGGCATAGGTGTAACCTGCCCATTTTCAGGGGGGCTCAGGCACCCCCTAAAAATTATTAGCTTTTTAAAACTCTCTTTTCTTTAATAAAGGACAGAATAGGGTTAAATAAGATGAAAAAACGCGAGATAGAATCAAATCAAAAGTAAAACAAAACGAACATGTGAACAGCACAGTGTCGGAAATACTGCCTTGAAATGGTTCAGTCCATTTGATTTCTGGCACCGCATTGTAGTATTTCTGCAGTAGATTTTTTGTAGTTAATCAGTAGTATTACTGGGGTTTATTTTCTTAGTATTTCTGTATTGATGATTTTGTAGTATTGCTGTGGTAATACTGTAGTTTTATTTTTGTAGTATTCTTTTGGTGTCACTTGAATTTTATTTTTGTGATATGTTTCCAGTATTTCTCTAGTCAGATTTTTGTAGTATTTTTGGAAGTATTTTTCTAGTATTACTGTACTTTTCATGTGGTACATATACAGTAGTATTTTTATATTATTTCAATAGTATATTTTTTGCAGTATATCCGTAGTATTTTTGTAGTATTACTGCAGTCGTATTTTGTAGCATCGAATATTTCTGTAAAGGTATTTTTGTCGTTATATTTATGTAGCAGCAATTTTCTTTAATAGTTTTATTGTAATTGTATTTTTACAGTATTTCTGTACTTGTATCTTTGTAGTATCTCTTAAGTATTTTTAATATTACTGTAATTGTAATTTTGTAGTATTTCTTATTTTTTTCCATTCAGAATGAAGATAAGATAATATGTTAGACTCTTCTTTAGGCATACAAATTTGATATTTAGTTTTGTAATAACTTTGAAGTATTTTATGTTGTTTTTGTTGCAGACAGATTTGGGTTTTATTTTAAGTAATATTTTTATAGCATTACTGTACTTTTATTTTGTAGTATTTTTGAGTACTTCCTCAGTAGTATTTTTCTAGTATTACCATAGTTTAATTTTCGTACTATATCTGTTGTATTTTTGTAGTATTACTGCAGTTGTATTTTGAAGTATTTCTGTTGGAGTATTTATTGATAAGTATTCTTGTAATATTTCTATAGAAGTATTTCCGTAGTATTTCTGTTGTAATATTCATGCGGCGGTAATTGTGTATTATAGTGTTACTGTAGTGGTATTTTTGTTGTATTTCTGTAGAATTATTTTAAGTATTTTAGTACTTGTATCTTTATGTATTTCTTGAATATTTTTAATATTACTGTAGTACTTCAAAATATTTTTTTCTTATCAGAATGAATACAAAATGATACAGTAGATCCCGTTTTAAAGCACTAAATTTGATATTCAGTTTGTTGTAATTTTTGGGTGTTTTTGTAATATTTTGGTTGCAGACGCACAAATGGAAAATGGGGACAGATTAGGCACATTTTTAGGACTATTACTATACTTACTATGATATATACTATGATATATACTGGATATCGACCAGTTTCGTTTGGCAGGCGCTGAACCTAAAATCGCCCTTGTCATATGCTAATCATTTCTATCGGATAGCGTTGGATAAAACTTCGATATTTTTCCTTGTTTAAAAAAAAGATATCGCTTTTTTTCGCGCGTGATGCTTTCAATGACCTCCAGTTGTTTTTCAGTTCCCCGGCGAATGGGCCCTTACGGCGGGATGCCGGGCGGCCTCACGCCCAGCGAAGGCGACGTCCAAGCGGCTTTGGCGTACGCGAGAAGGAAGCGTCGGGTTCTCTTCTCGCAGACGCAAGTCGTCGAGTTGGAGCGCCGATTTAAGCAACAAAAATATCTTTCGGCCCCCGAAAGAGAACACTTGGCCCAAGTCCTCCACCTGACCCCCAACCAAGTCAAGATCTGGTTCCAGAACCACCGTTACAAACTCAAACGGCAAGGGAAGGACAAATCGGGGCAAAATGACGACGAGGATTCGGATGAAAACTCGTCGGAACTCGGGAAAAAACAGACGGAGGAGGGGAAAAGGATGGAGCGGGATGCCCGGGAGCAGCCGGAGAGCCGGGAGAACCGCGAGAACCGCGACTCCCGCAACTCGCCCTCGGGGATCTGCGCCAATACGGACGCGGCCCTACTGGACCTGTTCGATGCGACTATGGGGTCCACTTTACTTTACGGCAGAACTTGGTAGGAACGAACCGAGACACAGACATTTTTGAATTTTGGTGGTGAGTAAGGACCCTCTCTTCAGCTTTCAAGCTTTGTAGCCTAATTGTTAATAAATATTTTCATTTCTAGAACTTCTCAATGAATATCACTCAAATACACATTTTCATACCTGTCAACAAAGAGTGGGTGCGATCGGGATTTTTGATATCAAACTGATCAAAGTATAAACAGGATAGTATCGATCTGATTTGTTACTTCTTGTCCTTTCTTTTATTTTTCCTTTATTCTTGTTACTTTATCCCCTTTTGGATTTTCTTTCTTTTTTCTTTCCTCATTTTCCTGCGCACCAATTTTAATACTATAATGATGATATGAATAAAATGGGGTCCCCAACATTCAAATAACTAGCTACATTTTTCTTTACTCGCCATTTCTTAGTCAGGTATTTATCTGATTAAATATTAATCTACTTTAATGAGCTAGCAGTATTCCATTTGGATTTTTCTATGTGTATTATAAAATTTAGTGCTTAAAAATGAGCTATAGTTTATTCATTTGCTTCGGTGTGTGAATGTACATGTGAAGCACGTTGCAGTGTGCTTTGGGAGCTCTTCAATGATTTGAAAAGCTAGAGAGAGTTCTAAAGATATACATGTAGAACATTTACCATTTCATTCTGGGTGTTTCAAAACCAATTTGAACAGTTTAAATGTATATACATATACACATGTATATACACAGACATATATATATATATATATATATATATATATATATATATATATATATATGTGCCCTGCAATTGGCTGGCAACCAGTTCAGAATGTCCCCTGCCCCCTGCCCGATGATTGCTGGGATGGGCTCCAGCACCCCCGCGACCCTACTGAGGATAAGCGGTGCAGCTAATGAGATGAGATATATTATATATACATTATATATATATATATATATATATATATATTATATATATAATATATACATTTAGATGGGTCCTACTTTACAGTTGAACTTGGTGGGAAGGAAAAGGACCGGGACACAGAAATGTTTGCATTTTTGAGAGGGAGTAAGAACTCTTCAGCTTTCAAGCTTTGTAGCTCAATTGTTAATATTTACATTTCTAGAGTTTTTCAAGCCTTCTCTAGTTGTAGCACTAAAAAAAAAATATTAGTGTTTAAATGGACTGTATTATTTGGCACTTCTTAGAGGTAAAAAATAATTTGGATTTAAATGAAAAAAAAAAACAACTATCATAAAACATTGTATGTTTTAATCTTTATTCGATTTATGTATAAGAAATTACTTGAACATATAGATACAAAATCCCTCAAAATTTGTAAGATTTTTCTAGTAAAATACAAAAAATAACATTTGCAATGTACAGGTAAAAAAATATTGGTTGAGATACTTATATATTACCTGTACACAATATTTTTTAAATTCCTAGAAAAAAGGTTTAAGAATATTTTAATTTTTACGACCTTTGTACGAATATACAATTTCAAGAAAATGTATCAGGCTAAAATTAGGGAAAAAATTGACAACAGAACAGTTTTTATTAGTTTGTGGGCCTCAAACTTAAAGGGACAGTGTGTATTATTTAGGACATTGTAGTGGTAAAAAACCCTTCAATAATTATAAACAATAATGATTTAGATAAGAAAAAAAATAAATCAACTATCATACAACCATCCTTTTTATTTTTTTGAAGAAAACTCATAGGTCAATAAATTGGTATTTATTTTACATAACATGGCTGCCGTCTTACTGCTACAGGTACCTAAGAAGCTTGAAAATGCTGGGCAAAAAAATAAGTATAATTGTGCGTTTTTTGAGGCTCAGTAAAATGAAAACATTGCTATAGTTAATCAAAATTAAAAAGCTCAAAACTTTAACACTGTACCAACTCATAACTTAAAGCAGGGGTTTCAAACTTGGTCCGTGGGCTGATTTCAGCCTGCAAGATCAGTATTATAGGTTCCTGCCTTATTGGGAAAGTTTAAAGGAACAGTGTGTATTTTTTTCTTCATCTACAAAAAAGAAACAGTAGAAAAAAGCAAAACACAGATATTAACTTGCATTTTTTTTTAAATACTTGTAGATCGAGAAATGTGCATTTATTTCACATAGCTAATCCTCTTGCTGCAACAGCTACCAAAAAACAAGACCTTTGCAATAAACTGGGAAAAAAAAGTAAAATGATGCCTTTTGATATCTTCAATGAGGCCCTTTAGTTTGTATTCTCCCTCGTGTTTTAGCACTCTTTTTCAGTTCCCCCACACAACACAGCAACATCTGGTGGTCAAATAGTACACGCTATCCCTTATATATTTCCACAAGATGAAATATTTTCTTAAAAAGTGCATAGGTTTTCACATAACTTGATTTTTAATTGTACAAGTTTGTAAAATACAACATTGGAGAAACTCTCAAAGTTACATGGACTGAATTAAAAATTAAAAAATTTCATTTTGGAACAGAATTACGTGAAAAAAAAAATTAAAAATATTTCATGTGACGATAAAAAGAGTTGTAGTTTATTTCCAGTTATATCTTCTGGACGGTGGCGGTGCCGGGTAACCGCCTCTGTTGGAGCTGTTTTGGCCCTAAAAACAAAAAGGATACATTTATTAAAGAGACGGTGTGTATTATTTAGTGCATCCTAGTAGTTAAAAAAGCCATTCATTTAAAAGAAAACATTGATTTAAATAAGCAAAAATACCTTATTATAAATGTGCATTTTTAATTAAAAAAAATTCGTATTCATTTGATTTATGCGGATAACCTACAAAAGAACCGACATATTTGTCAGCCATCTTGCTGCTGAGGGTACCCCCAACTTAAAAAGTAAATTTTTTTGTTCTTTTTTGCTTTTTTCCCTTATATTTTTTCACCTTTTTTTTCATTTTTTGTCCTTTACATTTACTTTTTCCCTCATTTATCATCTTTTTTTTATTTTTCAGCCTTTGCTTCCTGTTCCTTTTTATTTCTTTCATTTCCATTTTTGTTCCTTATTCTTAATCTTTCCGTTTTCTGTATTTCTCCCCTTTCCTCCTTTTTCCTTTTCCCTTTTCCGTTTTTCATTTTCTCTCCTTTTTAGAACCTTTTTAAATTATATTTCACTCCTTTAAGTCACAAAAGACTGGGCTAAAAAAAATAAAAACCATGTAGTTCGCACTTCTTCCTCGTGCTTTTTAGCACTCGTTTTGGGTTTCAGTACACAATACAGCCACATCCAGTGATCAAATATTACACACTCTTTCTTTAAAACAGAAAAATGCCGCAGTACACCAGTTGAAAATCAAGACTCAGTTTACAAAAAACGTAAGTACCAAATTGAAAAGCACTTGGAAAAAAATGAATACAAATCGTATTTCAAGTGGTACAAGACAAAACTGACATTTTTTAAAAATAAATTTTTCTTCACATTTGATGCAACACACTGCACGACCGTGATAGGCTGGTGTATGCTTTCAAACAGCTGACGCACAACTGGCCATCAATACAAACAATGGAGCAATGCGATAGATGCTTTAGCAGCGGCTCATTACTTAGAAAATAAATTTATCAATCAAATCGGAATCTGAAAAAATTCAGAGGAGCATAAAAAGACATGCTGATCACCAGCTGGTGCCCCGTGGACTGTTATCGGATCCAGTGAGAGACAGGCTGCATAGGGACAGAACCCAAGACAGAAGCTGCAGGTCCAGCCTACTGCAACAGCTAAGGTACATAACTATCACAAGCCGCCTCTGCGGAGCCTGTATCTCACCCATGAAACAGATGACCTGGAGCTACAACTTGTGGGAAACCACTACATTCGTGATTTATATTTTAATCTCTGGGACGTTGCTGAGGTCGCGGTTACCCGATGCTAGCGTGCAACTAGCCAACCCCTCTCTAAATCGCTTCTTACTCTGTAAAAGGAAGGCCTCCAATTTCGTTGTACTTTTCCATCATAACAATAAAGGCCATTTATTTAACTGCCATTCTGTTTTTATTCGTAGATATAGAGTTTTTATTTTGTTACGGTCTTATATTCTCAGTCAGTGATGACGTCATCTTGAAGTAAGTTTGACCCTTGTATCTACTAGGTACTCATCATTGAACGAGATTGAGAAATCAAAAAGTAAATAATGGTCAGCAGACAGCAACCCAAACAAAGTCCCCCAGAGGAGGGCGCTGTTTTTTGTTTAAGGTTAAAGAATTTCGGAGGGTTCCCCCAAGCATTTTCCATTCAAATCCAAGACTTTTGAAGACCTTTTCAAGTCCATAGCCAATGAAATTTAAGGCCGCGCCAATTCTGGCATACATTTATGAAATCATGAAAAAGAATCTGTCAGAATAACTAAGAAAACTTGCATAAAACAAGCGCAAGTAACTACTGTATATGAAACTCCTGCGTAATGCTGCATTTTTGAAAAGGCGGAAATCTTGATTTTCCAACGGCACTTTGCATTTAACGGTCAGACATTGACTAAATTCGGAGAAAATGAAAAATAATTTCACGACACAACATTCTATACTTTGTTTAGTTTACTTATTTTAAAGTTATTAGCTCTATGACACAGAAAAGACAGGGAAAAATGAAGACATTTAAGACTTGTAAATAAAATGTAAGACCTTCGCATTTGCCCTAATGTATAGTTATCAAATTCAAGACTTTTTCAATTTTTCAGACCCCGATGTCGCCGTGATTAAGCACTCACAAAAAAAGCACAGAAATTGCGATTCTGGAATTGTGTTTTTCTTCCAAAATTATGGAGGCTTAATATCCTGATGCAGTGATGGATTTGGTTTTTATATATTTGTTCTTTTGATCATTATTTAAATTGTGTTAAAATGGTATTTTAGTGTGAAAAAATGCAGGGGGAAATAAATAGAACTTTTAAGAATCCAACCAAAATACGAGAACCATGGCCATTTCTTATGATATTGGTTCCAAGTGACAAAATTGGATTTCCGATACCTGGTACTGCTGCCCTTGGTCATTCTGCCTATGGTGCCAGTCGCTCCTTTGCGACTGGAAGCGGTGCTGGTACCCACTGGGGTCGGCCCCTCCCCGGTACGTGTTCTGTTGGTATGCCCTGGGCTGAGACTGCGTGGCCCGGTCCCAACCTTGGGCGCCGCCGCCGCCTCTGCCGGCGTACCCTTGCTGCTGCCTGCAAACACAACAGAGTCCACTTTAAATAGCGTCTCCACTAATAACCAGCGAGTTTTACAACTATTTCAGCTCTGGGTAGGCAAACTACATCCCAGGCGCCACATACAGCCTTGCCAGTCGTTTTTGTGTAAACCACTCAGCCCCGATTTTTAAGTAAAAATCACTTCCTGCTCAGAACCCTCGCCTGGAAAATGCTGGTCTACTTGAGATCTCAAAAGCCAAGAAGAAATCCAAAGGTTAGAGAACATTCTCCATTCAGGCCACGGTACTGTGGAATGTACTGCCTGTTGATGTCCGATTTGCAACCTCAGTGGAAATGCTTAAATCTAGGCTTAATAAATCTAGCCTATGAATAATATCGACCTCAGGAGGCTGTCAATCTGACATTCTCTTGTAACTTATATGTCATGTTATTGATGTCATGTATTAGTCTTTGCAGCCCTTCGAGACTTCTTGTGATTACAGGCTATACAAATAAACATGACTCGACTATAAAATTCTGTTACACTTTTTCTCAGGTCAAACTAAGCATTCTTAGTGACAAACGATACTCAATATGTGGCGATGATTAAAACCATGAACAAAATACCACCATAACATTTTTGATTTATTTATTCAATGTCCATCCAAGTCCAATTCAGATAAACTAGTCAAGTCATGTTTATTTGTATAACCCTTTATCACAAGGAGACTCAAAGGGCTGCACAAACCACAGATTATTGCAAATCACAGACTATTATCACACCATCCCCTGATCTAAAACCTACAGGAGGGCAAGGAAATTGGGAGCCGAAACAGTCGGTTCCCTAATCTTGCTTTTGTGCGTTTATTTTTATCTTTCGAGACGACTTTCTGCGTTTACCATTCTGTTTCATTTGTCTCTGGTACAGTGAATAAAAATGGTTCAACAATGAGATAAGACCTAATGCCATTTAGTATGTCAACTATAGCAGTGTTGCTGCTGGAATTTGCCCAATTTCATCTTTCCAAAAAATCTGGCTATTATTCAGTATTTTTGCTATCTTCAGATGAGGAACTGTAATAGTCATCCATATCAGTAGGTGGCAGTAGATTTTTATATACTGACTATCTGATCATGTGTGCTACCTACACTACATTTAAAAACTTAATTTGTTTAACAAAGTGATTTAAGATTGTACTGTAAAAAATAAAAACAAAATAAAAAAGAATGATGTGCTTTATTTAAGTATTATTTTCTTCTTTTTATATGCTAATTATCTGCTTATGAGGTAGTAAAGTGAAATATTTGACATAACTTCAATTTCAAACATTTGATGGACGGTGTGCCTCGGAACCTTTTTATAAATAAGTGTACCTTGCTTCAAAAAGGGTTGAAAAACACTTTATAGCACTAAATATCTAGTGGTTGTCAATTTCCCTGTGGGGATGAATAAAGTATCTATTTATCTATCTTGTTAGGATTTAACACTTTCACTGCTGCGAGCTGGGTTCGAACCTTGTTCGATATATCATTGCACAAATTCAATAATACCTTGTGTATAATTCACATCCAAACTTGGAGTGTTTTGTTAAAAAAACAAAAAAAAAACAACTGCGTTATAGATTCATAAATATGGTTCTACTAATAAAAATGTGTTTTTGTTTTGTTACCTTATCCGATGTGTTATTTTGTGTGCCACCATTAAAAAACAATTTTTATTAGGCTTATGGCCAACATTCAGAACCTGGTTAAATTTTTCTGAATTGGCCATTTTTTATATAATTTGTTCATTTGAGTTATCAATATTTTTTCAATAGAATCTCATGCAGTAAAAACACTGCAAATGATCATATGTAGTGTTTAAAAAAGGTAGAAGTTATGTTACTTTGCTTCAATTACTTTTAGCTGAAGTTTTGATTTTAAATAAAATCCATTCATATTATGAAATTCCTTGTTTCAAAAACCAATTGGATGACATGGTCCCTCCAGAAAACAAATACACAATAAAATATAAATTGTGCATGTAAATACAAGCGTGAAAAATTTGATATGTTTTCTCACAAGTTGCCATGGTATCAGATTCAAGACTATGTAACGGCATATAGAGAAAATACATAAATCAACGATTTTTTTCCCTCTTGCCTCGGCCCCTATGCAAAAAAAAATTTCCCAACGCGGCCCGCGAATCTAATTTTTTGCCCACCACCGAGTTTATGTGCTGTTAGTCATGATTCGTATACCTTTTTCATGGCCAAGTTCAAAGACTTTTTGAGGGCTTTAGAAGCCAATTTACCAATTTCTTCAGTACCAGTAAAGTAAGAAATCTGGTGTGAATGAATTTTGTAGATCCACATATATATTTGCAATTTCCGTACGTGATTTTTAACCATGTGTGTGCATCAAGACATGTGATTCTATTAAATGCAATGGCAAAGCGAAGCCACCGGAGAGCCACGTCATCGTCATTTTTAAGCAAACAAAACAACAAAAATTCAAGCATTTTCAACGACTTCCAACACCCGTACAGACCCATAAATTTGTTTTTGTACTCATTGATAGCAGAATTTGGTTACTTTTTTACCAGAAATTGTTTGAAAGTAGCGAGGGACTCACATTCGATAGTTCGGCTGCTGCTGCTGGAAGGCCGGCGGCATCCCCAACAAGCTCCCTGATCTGGAATCTGCGTACAACAAAGAAACGGGTCAACACAGATTTCTAAGCCTGCCTCTGCCACAGTGAGTGATCCGAAAATCGGCATTTGCATGTTTTGCTGAGCAAAAAAATCCCCCCCCAAAAAACGCATTGAGACGGTGGAATTGTGGACTCTTCAAGTGGCTCGCTTTTATTGCGGCGCAGCCTTCACAAAGGCCCACTTGAGAGAGGGGTGGATTTAAAAGAAAAAGGCTGTTTTGCAGAGCCGCTGTTGCCGTGGTGACGAGCAGATGCACGTTTGTTTGGGGAGTCCACCTGCACGCCAGAAAATAAACACCTCCGTGCACGTTAGTTAACCTTGGGAATTGAACGCTTCCCCATCTTTTGTTTTTCCTCCATTTAGTCTGTTAATGGGTTTGGTTTATCGACATCCAAATTGGTCTTACTCAATAATAAGTTCATATTATATGAAGACTGTGGGGCAAAAAACTGAAAAAACAATTAAAAAAGGCAAACTATACACTAGAACAAAAAAAATACCGTATTCTCTGGAATATAAAGCGCACTGGATTATAAGGCACACCTTAAAATCGGAAAAATAATATATTCTGAAACTTGGAAAGCAAACTGAAAAATAAAGATTAGGTGAAAATAATTATATTTTAAATAGTATTTCTTTACTAGAATAAAGTTTTGGAAATATAACTATTTGTTTGCAATAGTCTTTGATCTGTGCAGCCCTTTGAGACTTTGTGATTGAGGGCAATACAAATTAACATGACTTGACTTTACTCGACTTTTGTTACATTTTATGAAAATCGGATATTAACACAAGGCAATAATACCTAGTATTAGGGGAAATTTTGACAACAACATGTTTTTGTTTGTTTGTGGGGCTTTAACTTGTAAAAAAAAAAGTCCTCAGGTAGACTAAAAATCTAAACAGACGACTTTTACTTTCAAGTTGGAGTTAGATAGAGATAGATTGATACTTTATTCATCCCCGAAGGGAATTTCACATTTCCAGCAGCATCCCTGAGCTGAGAACCATACAATAATAAAGCAAAAAGAATACAATATACAAGTACCCAGTGTGACGTGCAAATGCCCACTGTAGCGTGTTATATAGAATAACTAAATAGTGCTACACAGAATACATATTGCAATAAGATTCGGTAATATGCAATGTAGGTGGTGTGGTTTACTGTGGGCTTTTACTCTGCCAAGTAGAGTTAAAGAGCCTCATGGCATGGGGAAGAAATGATCTCCTCAGTCTGTCCGTAGTACAAGACAGTGACAGCAGTCTGTCGCTGAAACTGCTCTTCTGTCTGGAGATAATGCTGTGTAGTGGATGCGATGGATTGTCCATGATTGACCGCAGCTTTTCCAGTGCCCGTCTCTCAGCTACTGTTAGGCTGTCCAGCTCTTTGCCCACAACAGAGCTCGCTTTCCTAGCCAGTTTATTGAGACGAGAGGCATCCTTCTTCTTGACGCTGCCTCCCCAACACGCTGTCGCATAGAAGAGGGCGCTTGCCACTACTGTCTCATAGAATATTTTCAGGAGCTTTTTGCAGATTTTGAAGGAGGCCAGCCTTCTGAGGAAGTAAAGTCGGCTTTGCCCTTTCCTACATAGAGCTTCTGTGTTGGCAGTCCAGTCCAGTTTGTTGTCCAGCTGCACACCCAGGTATTTGTAGGTCTGGACAAATTCTACACATTCTCCTTTGATGGTTACAGGAACCGGGTGAGTTCTGGTTCTCCTGAAGTCCACCACCATCTCCCTGGTCTTGGTGGTGTTCAGGTGCAGGTGGTCATACTGGGGTCTGCCTGTCAGGTAGTCAGTAATCCATTCTATAAGGTGTGAGCTAACTCTCATCTCTGTCAGTTTCCTACTCAGTAGCAGAGGCAGTATGGTATTGAAGGCACTGGAGAAGTCCAAAAATGTAATCCTCACAGCCCCCTTAGCCCTATCCAGGTGAGAGAGGGATCGGTGTAACATGTATACTATAGCATCCTCCACTCCCACCTTCTCCTGGTAAGCAAATTGCAGTGGGTCGATGGCGTGACGGACCTGTAGCCTCAGGTGGTGCAGCAGCAGCCGCTCCATGGTATTCATCACATGTGATGTCAGGGCGACCGGCCTGAAGTCGTTGAGTTTCTCAGGTCTTGATTTCTTTGGGACTGGGATGATGCAGGATGTTTTCCACAGCTGAGGGACCCTCCCCTGTTCAAGGCTCAAGTTGAAGATGCGCTGTAGAGGGTCTCCCAGCTCAGACGCACAGGCTTTCAGCAGTCGGGGGGATACTCCATCTGGACCAGCTGCCTTGCTGGTTCGCAGCCTTCTCAGCTCTCCACACACCTGGGCTGCAGTTATTTTTAGTGGGGGGATGTCTTCAATGCTACTGTCCAGAGAGGGAGGGGGAAGGACGGCTGCAGTACTCAGGGGTGAGGATGAGGCGGAGTGGTCAAACCTGTTGAAAAAGTTGTTCAACTGGTTGACTCGCCCCACATCTATATCCACAGCCACGCCCTGCTTGGTGCTGCAGCCAGTAATTGTTTTCATCCCTTCCCACACCTCCTTCATGTTGTTGTTCTGCAGCTTTTTCTCCAACTTCCTCCTGTACTGCTCCTTCCCTTTCCGGAGCTGGACTTTGAGCTCCTTCTGTACTCGTTTTAGCTCCTGCTGATCACCATTTTTAAAGGCCCTCTTCTTTTGGTTCAGAAGGCACTTGATGTCACTCGTGATCCAGGGCTTGTTGTTGGCATAGCAGCATACAGTCTTTATAGGAACAACATTTGTCCATGCAGAAGTTAATGTAGTCAGTAGTGCAGTTTGCCATCTCCTCAATGTCCCCACTGCTGGACCCTAGCAGGACATCCCAGTCCGTACTTCCAAAGCAGTCTCTCAGAGCCTGCTCTGCCTCGGTGGGGGCGTTGTATGAGGGGGTGAGGGACAGACAGAGATGGCCGGATCCAACCAGATGTTTGATCTTACTGTACACACGGTCAAGTGTTTTTTCCCTAATTGCTCAGTCCACATATTGAGTGAATTTGGGAAGTACAGTCCGTTCGTGCCGGTGAAGCGTGCATCCTGCTAGTTGGACTGCGGCGTCAGGAAGCCAAGACTCCGTGATGACAAAAACACTCCAATTTCGGACGAAGCGGTTGGTGGCGATTCGCAGCTCAAATTCACTCATTTTGTGGACGATGGATCTGGGGTTAGTGAGGAACATGCTTGGAGGCGCTGGTCTGAGTGGTCGCCTTCTTAGCCTGGGCCCGACAGGCAGCCTTTTACTTTTGCTCAGTCGTTGTCAGCAGGCAGATCACACAGGGAGATCCGGTGGTCTCTGTATATCCCTCGGGATGTTATTGTAGTTGTGAAAAGAGTATAAGGGAAAATAGGAGGGATAAAAGAACACCAAAAAACAAGTGACGAACTAGAGCCCATGAACATCTTACCTTATGTTTACTATTATGTGTACAGTAATGCTAATTGTAATTCACCCTGGTGAATCCTGGAAGGGGGATTACCACATGTGAGGTCCTTTCTCAAGGTTTCTCTTTTCTCCTCACACTGAGGTTTTTGAGTTTTCCTTGCCCGCATGCTGGTTTAAGATCAGGTAATTGTGTAATTTTGTAACTGTAATCCTGTGCAGTCCTTTGAGACATTTTTGTGATTAAGGGCTATATAAATAAATTTGACTTGACTTGACTTGACATGAAGCCTCTCCAATCGCGCGCGCTGCCATCTTGGAATCTATGAATAGTGAATAGTGAGGCCAAGGATTCTAATTTAGCACAAACTTCAGCCCTAAACTATAAAATTAGAGATAGTCTTCGCAAGCTAACAACATGAATAGCCAACGAGTAATTGTTTTCTCGTTGAATAGACTTTTTTTAGTAGAGGATTACCCATCTCTTGATGACTTTATTCAAAAGGAGAAACGCATAAACCTCATTTATAAGTAAAAGAAGTTGCATGGAACTTTCTGCTGTTATCTTCTGGTCTAAAGTCATGATCGCAACCTCAGTCAGCTCATTCCTGATGCACCAGCAAGTATGCGCATTTTTAGACACATTAGAATAAACTCATATTTTAATCTTTCTTGGGGTATAGGTTGGTGTTTGGACTGTACTTGGGGTAGGCCTTTTCTTACTTTCACCATTTTCATGGTGCATTGACAAAAATTATTTTTTTAAAACCTGCAGGGAAGCCCATAACCTCATGTGCGGTCCCTTCATTTTACTGATGTTGAGGTTTTTTAGTTTTTCCTTGCCCTCATGTAGGTTTTATATCAGGGGATGGTGTAGTTTGCAAAAATCTGTGGTCTGTGCAGCCCTATAAGACTTCTTGTGATTTAGGGCTGTACAAATAAACATGACTTGACAAGCATAACCCATTCCTTGAACCTAATATGTTCCGCCCCAAACAGCTCTGTATAAAGCATAGGGACTTTAACACATACTTAATAGAGGAACTATTTAACTTACAACTTTTCAAGTACATCTCAAACCAAGTAACCTACCTTAGAGACAAAAAATTATTTTGTCTGTGGTCCAGTTTATATATTGCTTTCTTACTCTGCCAATCAAATGAAGATGTAGGTTCTTTTTTGTTTTAAATTGAAAATCTGATTGCCTTAACAGACAAAGCTCAGACCACATGTTACTGCATTTGTGGCATCTTCTGAGGAAAAAGACACAAAAAAAAAACCTGAACCAGAGGTCAAGTGGGGAATATCGCAAAGCGGGTCCGAAACTTTTTCCCCATTTGATAGTGTCTTGCACCGGGGCGGCTCGAGAGGACCACCCAACCGGTTTCCAATTAGAACGGTGCGAAAAAGACGAGAAGTGGACAGCTGTCAATCTTTTTAATTAGGTATGATCTTCGAGCGTCTGCGCCTCAACAAAGGCAAACAAAAGGATTACGCTTTCAAATCCCGACAGCGCGCACCGGCCACTGTATTGGGGCGGATTACGAGACGCTCGGCAACTAAACGCCTCTTTTCAATTCCCGCGCCGACTGTTTGACTCAGCTCAAACAAAAAAAAGAAGGCTTCTCTTTTTCTTGCAGCCTCTGTCCAATCTTAAATAAAAAACTCAAACACTGATTGGCAACAACTGTTTCGGGAAATGACTATTTTGACTTAGACAGTAATAAAGTCGCTTTGTTTGTCCAATGTCTATTCACTGCTCTAAACAATTACAGCTGTATTAGAAACAAATTAAACAGAAACTGAGAAAGGTATTCTTATCTTGTTCATCAACTTTATTTATTTATTTATTTTTTGCTGTTAAATGTTATTGCACTACTTTTTAAGTCCAGTCATTTTTATTAGTATAACCCTTAATCGCAAAAATTCTCAAAGGGCTGCACTTTTGTTATGATGCACTATTTCTAATTGTACCATAATTCAGTGTTCATACACCTTTTTTGATGGCCAAATTCAAGCGCTTTCAAAGGACTTTTTTTTTTTTTTACAATTTCTCCAGTACCAGTAAGAGAAGAAATCTGGTGTGAATCGTGTATTTTGCACAACTGAAATGAAATGATGTGCATTTATATAGCGCTTTTCAAGTCAATGACTTCCCAAAGCGCTTTACAATGTGCTCCACATTTCCCAATAGCGGCCTTGCAGCCATGTAAGGCACTAACCTGCTTATTGGGGGTATTAGGGGTTCAGTGTCTTACCCAAGGACACTTCGACATGTAACACGGACGAGCCGGGATTCGAACTGTGATCCCTTGATCCCAAGACGAGCGCTCCTGAGCTACTGCCGCCCCAAACAGGGTGCACAAAACACTGGACCGTGTGTACAGTAAGATCAAACATCTAGGCAACTTTTGTGTGCCACCAGCAACTTTCAGGCAATAAAATACCACTCAAAGTTCTGTATAAAAACATTCAGTGTACAATTAAGACAACAAAACAATACTATCCCCTCGTTGCAGGAGGTAAACAAAATAACAAATATTTAAGGACAAAATTTGGTCTATGTTAGTCACATTCTACAACATCTACTTCGGGACTATATGTCTAAAACGGACCATATTTAGCAAAAATCTAAAACAGAAAAGATGCCAAGTTTCTGTCCAAAACACACCTTTACTAGCTGAAAAAAAGTTGGAAAAACATGTTTTTCAAAATGTTGAAATGACCACTATTTATGGTTATTTTTGGACCGCTTTAGATAAAGCAAACAAAAACATTTTTAGAACTCTATTTGAACGCTGAGAAGACACTAATGTTCTGTTCCAAACTCTGATAAAAATGTTAAAATTGGGACGGGAAAATAATTTTATGGGGAGCATTTGGATTAAAATAGAAAAACAACAAAATTATTTTTGGGGAATTAAATTTGGACATTCAACAAATTCCGGCATCAAAACATTGTTATTTTTTTGAATTGCCAAAATATGTGATTATTTTTTGTTGTGTTTTCTACAAAAATTACTTTTAAAGAAAAAAAAACTCCAAAAGGATGTCACAGTTAAAATGAAGTGACTTGCCGTGGCGTTTGGGCGCCCTTGTTTTTTTCCACTTTGTAATAGAGAGCGGGTCAGAGGTTGGGCGGAGTTGTTAGTTTGTAGCTTTAGGTTCACAATGGCCACCAGCAGAGCCGGGGCCACAGCTGCTTAGCGCTCGCAACACGGTGAACAAAGACCCCCTGGGGCCTCTCTGCAGGGGGCCCGATTTAACCCTGCTTTTGAGTTTCAATTTACATTTAGGAAGAAATAATACAATTGCTTTTTTCTCTCTCGATAATTTAATGTAATTGAAAGCTTTTTTACTATCTTTTTTTAGTAACCCACAGCATAGACTAGGAACTATTGTATACATTTTCAAACTTTTCTCTAATCCTCTGCCACTTCAGTGAGAATAGATTGTAAACAGTAAATATTTATATATATATAAATATATTAAATATATGATCACACAAAATCTTTATTTAAAATTAACAATGTGAGCAAAAAAAAAAATATATATACATATATATATATATATATATATATATACATATATATATATATATATATATATATATATATATATATATATATATTAATAAAATCATGAAATTTATATTTCTTATCAGTCAATTCAAAACTAACCTTGTGGGAATAGTATTGAATGTTCAATGTCTTTTTTGTGTGCCCGGTAATTTATAGTAAAAAAGATCAAATAAACAAGTAAAAACCATTTTTACAAATAAATTAAAGTGGCCCTTGTATCCTAAAAGTTTTCTGTACGTGGCCCTCAGAGAAAAAAAGTTTGACAGTTTTTGGTTTTAAAGTATTTCTTTCAGGGGAATTTTATTAACTAGTGGGATCTACGACCAATATTGATGAGTATCTAAGATTATTCGTGTGGACGAAAACAAATCCCCAATGAATATGCTTCTACAAATGTTAAGTGCAACAAGCCTTTCATAAATAAGCAAATACTTTCTATTCAAATAGTTTTTCATTTCATACATTTATTTTAGTAATTCTTTTGTTGGGTAAAGTCGAAGCGCTTAAAAAGGTACAGTGGGCATTATTTGACCACCAGATGTTGCTGTGCAGACGCTCTTAAACTTGTGAACATTAGAAATACGATAAACGATAGAAACATACTCTTTTCTCGGGATGTCAAAAAATATCTGGACATTGGTGTAAGTTATATTTTGTATTGTGTGCACCTTTATCACAGTCGAGGACAGTGCTGTAATGCTTCTTTCTGTCGCATGACGCTGCGAGAGGTCACCCAGCATCCGCCCTACTTGCTAGTTTGTGTGTATACACACTGCACTGTATCTCTAGCGCGCTTTGACGGTTTTAGTGTTTAAAATCTCGTGCATCCATTTGATATGGTTGTGTATAGCTTAGAGAAGAAGCAAGCCTTTTCTTTTGAAAATAAAGTGGAATAATAAAGCTTGATGTGGTTAAAGAATGGTTGGATTGCTTTTTTTCATCCACTTTTTAGCACGGAGGAGGAAGTTGCCCAACTCTTCCAAGTTAAACTTAACATTATTCTTCTTTATAGCCAACTCATGTTTATTTGTATAGCCCTTTATCACAAGGAGTCTCAAAGGGCTGCACAGACAGATTATTTGCAAACCATTGACTATTTTTACACCACCCCCTGATCTAAGACCTACACGAGGGCAAGGGAATTGGGAGCTGAGAATTTTTTTTAATTCTTTGACATAGAACTTATTTTTTTAAGTAAAAGAAATAGTTACTTTATCTGGTAAATAATTACTTCTGCTATAGAGTAACTCAGTCACTAACTCAGTTATTTTTGGAAGGAGCAGTGAGTAACTATAACCATAACTTTTTATATGAGCGATGACTGTTTTAAAGAGTCAAGTTTATTTATATTGCCCTTAACCACAAGGATTCTCAAAGGGCTTCACAGACCACAGAATGTCCACTAATGTGTAACTTTTTTTTCAGTACTATGCTTTGTAATTCAGCCTGCTTTGTAACGTTATAGAGCATATTTTATTAAACATGTATTTTTCAAATTTAAAAATGTTAAATGGTCTGCATTTATATAGCGCTTTTCAAGTCAATGAAGACCTCCCAAAGCCTTTAACAATGTGCTTCACACTTACCAATTCAGACACACACTCACACACCAATAGCAGCCATGAAGCCATGCAAGCCGCCTACCTGCTAATTGGGGGCATTAAGGATTCAGTGTCTTGCCACAAAAATTCAAGCATTTTCAACGACTTCAAACACCCGTACATTTTTGTTTTTGTGCTCATTGATAGCAGAATTTGGTTACTTTTTACCAGAAATAGTTTGAAAGTAGCGAGGGACTCACATTCAATACAGGTTACTTATACAAGCCTTAAACATACTTATATAAACCTTAAATATACATTCCATACAACATATAGCACTGGAGCAACTTACGGACAAATTCCACTTATGAACGATCCCATTTGTAAGAAGGGCAGCGTCTGTATTGTCATGCAACCAAAAACGAGTGAGAGACTCAAAGTGGCCAAACTAGACCATCGTCTTACCGCTGATTAGCGTAATGGGTTACCAGTTTTAAATGCATTTAAAAAAATAACGTATTGTGTTATTACTATGTGATTACCATGTTGTAAGCAATAGGAGTTAAAATAGGCTGTGTGTAAGGGCACTGAATGATTAACATAAATAAAGGCCAACTTTGAAAATAATTTGGGAAGAAATCATCGTTTATCTGAAGACACTTAAATCTGTAAATTAGTTTGCATGGTAGGCTATGGTTAGCTGACTGAAAACCCTTCTTCCAGCTACCTGCTTTAGCATAAGCCTCCCTCAGGCCCGTTTTCTCTTATGGTCAGTGCCTTGGCATCATTTTATCCATTTAATACTTTTTAAATTTAATTTTAAACATTGGGTGTGCGCCTGAGTAGTTGGTGATCAGGTTGTTGGGTGTGGAAAAAGAGGTGATTTTCTTTTCTGATTTAAGGTTTTAGAACAGCACTTTGTGTTGCAAATCACTGCCTGGAAAGGCCCATACAAATACATTTGTAATGACTGATGGATTTTCATGGCATTTAGAAATCATATTTTTGAGTAAATCATAATGAACTATTCTCAGAACTGGCCCGCAGTATACTTCGGTATCATACTGGTGCCCACGGAAACCGATTTATGACCCAAGCTGTAGAAAGAGTATTGTTCAACGTACTTTGAAAGGACTGATTGTGTCCACCACGGGGCGAGCGGTAGTTTCTTTGTTGGTGGTACATGTTGGGAGGCGGTGCGTTGCTGTACTGCCCCCCTCCGCTGTTCTGCTGGTTTCGGAGGGAGTGACTGCCGAGAGCACAAGGGGGGAAAAGGTGCTCATCATGAATTCTGAACACGCCAATTTGAGGAGGGTGCCAGATGTTCAATTATTCCAGTTTCTTAATGATAATGTGGACGTGTAGCGGGGGAAGCTGAGATCATAATTAAGCATGGCTGTTTGATGTAAGGAAGAGAGGGCAAAACATCTGTAAACTCTGGAAATAGCTGCACACAATCCCATCTCACTGTCAGATTTCTACTGACTCACCCCAAAGCTCGGAAGCCGGACTGATCCAAGTGAGCCTGCTGCCTGTTGGGGTTGAAACCAAGTTGTGGACGCCAGGGCTGGTTATCACGCCGGTCCCAGTCTTCAGGTTTCAGCACGTTGTCAGGAAGCCTGAAGGAACCCCGACAATTAGAACTTGTTTCATCAGAGAAGACTAAAAGTCCAAATAGTACTAACCTGGCTCCAGGAAGGAGAACAGCCTTAAAAACAAAGCCCTCCGCAAACTGGGGATCCCTGTACTTTATTCTGGTAGAGACAAAACAAATTGGTTTCATTCTAGTGAGTGATTTTCTATTGCACATGGAGCAAAAAAGAAATGTGAAAATTCATATTAAAAGTGGTCATTGGCATTGAATTAAATCAGTTATTGACAGTGAATAACAAAAGCAATATTAATCCCTTTGACAATCCACAGTTGAAGATTGTTGGCTTGATGCTAACACATGATAAAAGCCATAAACAGGATGACGATACAAGCATCAATACACCTCAAACCCTTAAACAACAAACAGCAGCAGCACATGCAAACAGACATATTCTTTATCCTCTCCGTGACACTTCTATATATGCGTAGTAAGGCCCCTCCCCGGTGATCAGGAAAGCTCATCAGCTAATACCCATGCATTATATCCTTTAAACTGAAAATATTTTGCACTCTGTTTCAACAGTAAACAGTAAAACGGAACATATTTCCTTTTTTATTCAACAAGACAGACTATCATGGCATTAAAATAAAACATTGTATCAAAACGTTTTAGTTTTTTTTAAAGGTCTTAAGGATGCAGAGTAAATGTCAAATTGATATTCAACGGATATTTATGACATCAGTTATATAGAGAAAAGTAAGAATTAATATATACTTTTTAAAATGTTCTGCTTTTTGATACGAGGATTGAAATTATTTTTTTCGATTGACAAGCGTCAGATTAATTCAATATTTATTTACCATTTGTTGCAACTCAATTTTATTTGTGTTACCATGTGATAAAATGATTTCCTTGTTTGTTATTTTGACTATTTAGAATTGTTTTCACATATCATTATCACTCTTGGTCAATAATGTTGGTGTTCTTTGATATCCAAACCTTTTAGGGCAGATTTGTTTTTTTTAACCTAGGAGATTTCATAAAAAGACAGAGCTCAATGGAGGACCTTTAGAAGAGATTGGAATTTTCTTATCTGAGGGCTGATTGTGCAGTCCTTTGCTGTTTTTGAAAGTCCAAAATTCATTGAAGTTTCCTCTCCTTATTTTGAGTGCCTACTATAAAATTATCAAAATAGGCATATTTTTTCTCCTGATTACGTTTTAAAACCTCACCCAACAGCGCAGTTCTGTGTGATGTCACGCAGCATCGGGATAGGTGACATCACCGTCCTAAAGGGAGACAAAGGTCAAAAGGCAGGTGAGCTGGCAGGCAAGCAAGACGGGGGGACGACTCGCCTTTTGAGCAGAGAACGTGCAGGAGGGAGCATGAGCAAGTGGTCCTTACTTATTTGGTAGGATAGGGTCGTCGTCAAGAGATAATGTACCTTGGATTCCATGGCAGAGCTCTGCTGGCATCTCAGTGGGCTGAACGAAAACATTAGGGTGACCAGACCTGCTATGCACATCTTAGCCTGACACTCAGCATTACCTCTTTAGATTGTGTATTGTAAAGTTCCTGGACCAAGTCCGACAGCGGGTGCGACTTTCCAATGAACACCATGTCGCTTCCGAGACTGTTTCTTCTAACTGTAATGCAGACAAAAATTGAAGAAGGTTAAGATTTACATCTATCCATCCACCCATTATCTCCACCACTTATCCTCAGTAGGGTCGCGGGGGTGCCGGAGCCCAACCCAGCTATCTTTGGGAATTGGGCAGAGGACACCATGAACTGGTTGTCAGCCAGTCGCAGGGCACACAGAGACAGACAATTCGGTCGCTCATTTACACCTAGTGACAATTTAGACCGGCCAATCAACCGGACATGCATGTTTTTGGAACGTGGGAGGAAACCAGAGTGCCCAGAGGAAACCCACGCAAGCATGGGGAGAACATGCAAACTCCACACAGGAGGTTCGATCTCATGACCTCAGAACTGTGCCGCACACGCGCTAACCACTGCCCCGCCGTGCTGCCCTTAAGATTTACAATTTGATTTAAATTATTTAATTGAAAGATTATATCATAAATTTCCACCAAAGCTTTTCTCTAATTTTATTGTATGCAAAGGAACAAGAGGATTTGAATCATTCTGTTGAAATTTCTTTTAGGCAACCAAAAATGAGGTGGTAAATGGTTCGCATTTATATATCGCTTTTCAAGTCACTGAAGACCCAAAGCACTTGACAATGTGAGACATTGCATATGGTTGCTGGTGTTTCGCACACTTTATAAGGGAACATGTTTTTGATGCGAGGCCAGGGGTCATCGTCCTCTTCTGTGCTTCCACACTTTTGTGGACTTTGGACGAACTGTTTTCTCCATGTTCGTCATGATTTATGATTTGAATTGACCATAGCCTTTAAAAATAGCGTCTTAGTTCGCACTTCACCTAGCTCTGTTATGCTCGCTGACTCGCGCTACGTCTGACGTCATTGGCTCCGCAACATCCCGAGTGACGCATAAGTTGCGCAACACAACGAACTGATGAACTAATTTGTTATGAACGCTTTCATTCATCGATTTTATCAATTCCTTGTTGCAGCCCTAATATATATTTATAATGAATGACGCCTTTGTTCCAAAAGCACATGTCCTTTAAAACAACAAAGATGCCTTTTTTTGCACTTTATTAAAAAAAATATATATATTTTCAGGTGTATAACATACATTTATATGTATTTAGTTTTTTGTTTGACACAGATTTTTTGTTCATCAATGTGGAATATTCTGTTTTAAGCACTCTTATTTGTCCACAAAATTTAAATAAAAAAGGGCAACTTACCCAATTTTACCCAATTCATCAATTAATTGAAAAAAATAATCGCAAGATTATTTGATTACCCAGAGGGTATTCATTTTATTTTCACCCATTTCATTAAAGGAAAATATTCCAACAATTATCATGGGTAACAGGCCTGCACATAAAACAAAACTTATAAAAGTGACTTACCGTATTTTCACAGCCGTAAGGCGCACAAAAGTTTTAAATTTTCTATAAATTGTACAGCACGCACTATTTTGCAGTTTGGCCCGTGTGTAAAGCGGCGGATGTAGCATGAGGCTGCTAAAGGGTGAAGTGTGGGGGCGTGTATAAAGGGCTAGGTTTACACTGCAGAGCTTAGTGCACCTGTTCAAATATTTGGGTAAAATGCAATGTTTTGTGACTTGTATTCGATCTCCTGTAACTTCTAAAACACTAAGTTGAACAAAATGTATGTCCAAATGGAAACAAAGTAAAACTGACCTTCGTCAGTTGTGAGGTCCGGATAGACGTACTCCAGCGCAGCCCGCAGGCGCCGTTCGTCCACAAACGGCAACAAGGCCACACCTCCAGGAAGCAAACGCCAGAAATTTCTTGCCAGGGAACCCGGAAAGGGTCATGGAATCAATTCTTATAGAAGACTCACCTTGCCAGGCGTATTTCTTCCCGTTCAGGTCTATCGCAAAGTCATCAGGGTAGAAATCGATAATGGAGGAGTCCTGCGATACAGCAAAACCTTCATTTGCATGAGAATGGCACGAACCTCAGAAAATTAAAACATTAACATTTTTTTCTCCATTAATAGTGACTCAAAATTAAGCTCTGACTGACTGGACTCATCATAAGGTTGCGCCATGTCTCCGGCAGGAAGTTACCGCTGGCGGCAGGGAACACGCTCATCAGCTGCTCCAGTGGCTTAAACTGTGAACACAATTGTGAAAACTCAATTAAATTCATCCTTTCACATGGACATAGCACATTCAACAATGGCTTACCGGTTTGGTCCCTTTCTCGAAGTCTGAGAACATCCCTTCAATATCCTTGAAGTCTGAGGCGAAGGGGGCATAGTGGAAGGGGAAGTACCACTTCCAGGAAGCGCATCCCTGTCGGCAGGGAGAATTCAGGCAGTTGTCTCCATGGCAAAACCACATTTAGAAAACGACCATAGACACTAACACAAACATTTTGCCTTTTCCATTCCCTCCAGATTTCAAAACAAGCCTTGGCCACAGAGAAAAGTTATGTTCATCTCAGGAAAAACAGTGTTCAACCCTAAGCTACACCTCATAACTGACAAAGCTACATGGAACAAAACAACCCCCAGAATGACAAAATGTATTTTTAAAAAAATCTGAACACATCTGGCTGAAAAATGACCAGTGAAAATGCTGCAATTTCCAAATTGTTCGTTAGCTATCTGCAAACAGTTTAAGTTGTTGCAGGATTTTACTTCGCTCGCCCCTACTAGGTGGCGCTAGATGGTAGGCATCCAATGCTAGCAACATTAGCAGCACATCAGATGCTGTTCAATCGACACCGTAACTGTGTGACGCTAGCCCCGTTACCATAAGATGCGCTTGAGGAGTTAAAGTGCTTTATTTGCATTAGCAGAACGTGAGATACTGTGGAATGTTGCGAGCTGCTCGCCACGCACTGCTAGTAATGCAAGCCGCACTACAGATGCTGTTGAGCCATGGGGCTAGCCTTAGACACTAGCTGCACCTAGAATTCTATCAAATGCACACCCTAGCTTCTAGCCATAAGAAGCTAGCTCCGTTACCATCAGATGCGCTTGAGATATTAAAATGCTGGCAGTGAGCCATGCAAAACCAGCTGGATTAGCACAAATACAGCATGAAACACTGTTAGATGCTTTCGCTAACTTCCTAGACATGCAACATTAGCTGCATTAGCAGTGCTTGAGATGCTGTTAAATGCTGATGCCTTCCTTTAGCCATGTCATGCTAGTAGCAATGGCATCAGCAGTTCTCGAGATGCCATTAAATGCACTGTAGAAAACAATATAAGGGTATTTAGTCTTCTGGGCAAGTGAGTGTGTGTGTGACAGCTCATGCTAAACTTTGCTGTTTATATATTCTTTGTTTCAACTTTTCTCATTTGCATGCATCAACTAGTGAACCGGCAAGTAGTTAGTCAAGAAACAATTTCCAATGAAGTTAGGTAGTCTACAAATTATAGAAAATATTCATTCTTGGAGAAAAAAAATTCACAATTTATTGTGGTATCAAGATTTGTCACACCTTTATCGAGGAGGTGTGTCAATTTTTCTCTCTCAAATGGCAGTGGTCCCTTTAAGCTCCCTGGGATGAAAACCTAAAACTAACACAAGGCCCTCAGCATAGCGTGGATGGTAAAAAGTGATTTCGGGAGCAAAGTGTGAATCACGTCTCTGGTGTTTTGGGTAAAGCCCACTTCCCCTCCTTTTCCCCCTGGCGGGTCACTAAGCAATCCGTGCAAGATGCTAACGCCTTTAGCAGCGGCAGCGTGAATGTGCGGCAACACCGAACAGACACGTTCCGTTTGCCAAGGACCTTTTAATCAATTCCGAACGGCCTGCCGAGACAGAGTTGGGATTGCAGTGTGTGTGGATGCCCCCCCTTCGGGATCTTTCTTGCCAGCTCACTAAGATAGACCTAGTACAGCACTGGTAGAAAAAAGGCAAAAAAACTCCTTAAAACAATAAAATTCACAAAAGTGCTTTTTTGAAACAGGACAGAAAGGGATGAGAAGAGCCTCCTTTTCAGGCTTTCGGAACTTCCCAGAATTCTTAAAACGGTGAACGCAACTTTCTTGATTTTGGGCAATCAGATTCAGGTATAATCAGGAACAATAATGATCCCTTTTTTGTAAATATTTTTAGTTAGAATTTATTAAATACTAAAGTGGATTAGATTCCCCTCTAATTCTAGCATGTCTGCCCTCTCCAATGCATTAGCATTTAAGGGCAGGCAAGCTAACATTAGCATTTAGTTCCTTTCCTGCGGCTGCTAGCATTGGCAAATGAGTCGTCAAATGGGTTAATGTTGGCTTTAAAAATAAAATATCAACGTCAACCCATAGATTAAAGCGCTCATAACTCACATTCGTTTATTTAGGGCTGCATCAGTATAAAAGGGTAATCATATTAGAATGTGGTTTTAAAAGGGACATTATGTATTATTAAGATGTTCCTAGTATAAAGAAAACTGTTAATTAAAAAAAACACTTTTAATTTGAATAATAAACAAAAATACAAACTATCATATCAACATCCATTCTTTTAATACTTGTTAATGTAATTAACCACACCTATAGGGAACTGACATGACTATATACCATCTTGCTGCTACAGGTACCAAAAAAAAGTAAGGCTGGGCAAAAAAACAGTCAGAAAATAGTGTGGTTTGGTCACTTTAGGTCTCCATAGTTGGTATTCTTCCCTGTGCCTTGTAGGACTTGTTTTTGGTTGCACTACACAATAGAGCAACACCTAGTGTTCAAATATATAATTTTAGTTTTTTTGCGTCTTCTTTTCAATTTATTTGGATTGAACTGAAAACGACTACTACATTAAATATTTATATGTTAGGTTACCAGGTTTAAAAGAGAGACATTTGGAAATTCACATAGACTACTTACGACCATTCAATTTGCGATAAACGGTAGATACGAACATTTTTCCGGGATTTCGAAAAATATCCGGACATTGCTGCAAGTTAGATTTTGCATTGTGTACCTATTTCTGTGTACAGGGCAGTACTGTAGTGCTTTTTCCGACACTACCGGCGTGTGGCGCTGTGAAAGGTAACCCAGCATCCACCCCCGAAAAATAAATCTGCTTCCTCTTCCTACAATACAGTTCTTCCGTGTGTAAACATTGTATACTGTATCTCTAGCGCGCCAAGAACGTTGACATTTTTATTGTTTATTATCTTGTGCATCCATTTAATATGGTTGGTGTAAAGTTTAAAGAGGGGAGCAGTTTTTTTTGAAACGAAAGTGGAATAAGAAAGCTTGATGTGGTTGAGAAAATGGTCAGATCACTTTTTTCGGCCACTCTCTAACACGGAGGAGGGCCCTTGAAGCGCAAGTGAAAAATTAAGTAAAACGTCACTTTATTTAGTTTTATAGAGCATATCTTATGCACCTTTTTCATTGCCAAATTCAAGCACTCTATAAAGGACTTTCAGAGCCAATTTTTCCAGTAATATTAAAAGAAAAAAATCGATACGAATCATGTATTTTGCAGAACCAAAAATATCTACGATTCATTTATTAGGACATCTGATTTTTTGGATCTTGAATAAATCGCAAAACTATATGGGATCTGAACAATACACGAGTTAATATTTTCTAGACAAATCTCTCCCTAGACAGGTGTTGGGTTAAAAATTAAGTTATCTGTAGCTGACATTTTCAGTTGCAGGAAGTTCTCCCCTTTACAAATTATCACTGGAAAACGCTACCTTAATTTTTTGCATGCCTCATAACAAATGCCCATATTTGACACCTAATCCTTGCACTAATACACATTTCATAGTGCCCTGTTTAGGAGTAGCATGCACATGTCCTCTTGGGAGTGACCCGTGGGGGTTATGATGCTTCATAGGACAATGTCGTATAAACTAATAGCAACTAACGTTAATCACGAAGGAATAAGAAATGCAATGAAAAGCGAAGCCACCAGAGAGCAGTGTTGGTGTTATTTTTAGGCAGACTTGTTGACAAAGAGGGCAACAATTTCAAGCATTTACAAGCGCTTCACCCAAAATTCAAGCACTTCAATCCTTGAAAACAACATTAAAATGCAAGTATTTTCAACCCTGTTTGAAGCAGTCATTTGAGACATTTTGTGATTAAGAGCTATACAAATAAATGTGGCTTGACTTTTTTAAGGACTGGTGGGTACTCACCTGGTAGTAGTAGCGTAGCACCCAGCACAGGCCCTCCACGTACGACTGGACCACCTTCTTCCTGAAGTCGTCATCGGACACGTCCACATCAAACTTAGTCTTGTAGTAGCGCTGCTTCCAGCCTTCCTCCCATAACCTGCCAACAACTGACGTTTAGCGTAGAGGCCCTCCTAACTCACAACGCCAATCAAACACTTTTCATTCGGAGGTGCTTTCAATTCCTGCGTGATCGGAATTCTTTAACGGGCCTTGACATCTTGGGAAATTCAAATAATAGAGGCCGAGTGGCATCTGTGCCGCCACGGAGGCCTGGCGCGGCCTGCGGGGAGTGTCGGGCCTCCTAGAGGGGAAGTCTCCATGAATACCAAATCATTCCGGCGGATTTAGCTGATTTGTTAAGTGGCTCGCACAGGACTTGACTGCTTTCCATTTTAATGGAGTGTGTGAATGTGTGTTCGTAATTGTGTCTGCTCTTTGGTGTTTGAGAGGAACAGTCCACCTCAGGTTTAACATGGCATACCTGACGTTATCTTCGGGCTCAGGCTCGTCATCGCTGTCCGCTTTCCTTTTCACTCCTCTGTTGTTTGAGCCGTCGCTTGGTCCTGCAAATTGCTGATCACACAAAGTAACAATTGATAAAGGTCCCTTACCCCAAACACGCAATACAAGACATTATAAGATCTGTCGACAAGATTAAATCTCAAATTTTGTTTCCTTTCCTGAATTTAAAGTAGTTTATTCCCTTTGAAACAAAGTATGAGATTAAAAAAAAAACCTTCAGATTTGTTTCTATGGTTTATTTACTTACATCTGAACACTTGATGGATAACATCAAAATCTGTCGAATCAATTCCATGGATTAATTCAAATAAACTGTTTTTTTTGATAAAATGAAACAATTTTCTATCCTTTCCAGGATGACCCAATTGTTTTAGGTCGTTTTGAATAATGTAATTTTAGAGGGGGAGGATTGATTCTTATAACCCGTTTTAAGTGAAAACATTGACATTATTTTGCAGTTATTATACATTTTTGAGGGGCTTTTTTGTTAAAAAGACAAAAAGTTATTTTGGTCTTGTATAAAATACTGGATTAATAGGTTAATCCCCCAGTTGTCTTCAGGTCAAAATCATCCGCCACTGTGTTGTTAAAAAGCAAATTCATGTCCATTTTATTTCTATGCAAGATGTATGAAAAAGTACAAAAATTACCCATAAAACGAAAATAACATGAGGGTTAAATCAAGCAAATTAGTAGATCCACTTGTGACACAAAATTAGTCGTTTTTCTCCCATTTTAACTTGGGGAAGGGGGGGCGCTAAATAAGTAAATAAGAAAACAACAATGCCCTTTTGGATTTAAATTCCGATTGGCTAAGTAAAGTGCGTGTCGGTAAAAACAACAAAAACTCACATTGCCGCCACCCCCATTTCGCATCATTGATTTCAGTGATTGAGCGGCATCCTGAACAGACACACACACACACAATACTTAATTTTCTTCCCCATAACTTTATAAATGTTGAAGACGCACCCTATTGGACTGCATCCTCATGTCGTAGGCTTGGTTGCGAGCATTTTGCACGGCATCCGGCTGGTTCCCCCTGCCCAGAGCGTGTGGGGCTAACTGGCCTCCAGGGATGAAGGAGGGGCCTTGCTGGTCTCGCTGTTTACAGAAGGAAAATAGGAATCTTTTGAGGAGCTAATTCACCACAATCTCAGCATCACAAAATAATTCTTAGTAACTTACCCTCATCCTTTGTCGTTTTTCTTTCATTCGTCTCTTAAAGCTCTCCTAAAAGCGAATGGAAATAAATAACATCTAGCTTGAACTGACTTAAAATAAAAATAAAAAATAAAAAAACTTGCATCATCCTCTTTGCGTTTCTTGAAGATGTTGTCCTCAGCCACACCCACTGCCTCCATTATCATCTCCACACGGCCCAAGTTAACAAACCCGTTGTCTGTCAAGTATCCCTGTGCACACCACACAAACATTGTTGGAACCTGCAAGTCGACTCAAGTTCCCAGCATGCAAGGCAGGCCATATGTACCCATGAGCCTGGACTGTACTCACTCCGGTTCTGTGTACCACGTCCTTGTAGATTTTGACCAGTCGATCTATCGCCCCCTCTCTGCAAGAAAATGGAACGGCATCAATTATTAGATAAATATAACTTGAGGAGCTTTGTGTAGTTAAAGAAAGCTGCACAAGACCTGATCTCCAAGGACGGCAAATGAGGGAGGAAGTCATTTCCGACAAAGAAACACATGAATACCCAGTCATCCACGCTCCTCTCAAAGTCAAACTTGAAGGGGAGGCTGGCCATGGTCAACTCTCGGGCTAGGTACTAAAATGCGTAATCAATTAAATTTGTTGCAGCAAATAGTCAGAAACACATTCACACAAAAAACTAATTCAAACATAGAAAATGTACATACTCGTTACCACAAGTGCATAAGTACACAGAGGATACAAAGAAATGCATTTTATTGTAGAGCTGGGTCTTGATTAAGAGGTCTTAAATCAATACATTTTTGATTGGCAAGAGTAATTAACAGGAGTTTAAATAGATCCTTTAAAAAAATAATAATAATTAAAAAAAAAACTGTATTGTTCCTGTAAAATTCACCTAAAATCCCAATACAAGCCGTACCCCTAAGTAAAATAATGCTGTTCTCGAACCATTTGGAGAATGTGGACGGTTTTCGGTCTCTTTTGAAAAGGTAAGACATTTTTCTGCGACTAAAATAATCACTGCAAGCTATTAACATAGCGTAATCAGAGTTGGAACACACAGAAATTGAAGGTTTTTATTCTTGCCTGAATCTTTTGGAGCAATGCCTGCAATTGAATGTAGCATGGGCACCTTAGCCAAAAAACAGGTGAGACAATAGCTTGAAGCCTTACCTGGTACCTTGTCAAATGTGATCACAATCTGAAAAACTAAACATCATATTTTACACACATTTTTCTAAGGGTATGTTTTAGGTGTTTCCAAAAGTGCCCATTTGGAGACGGGCAGTTTACAACATTAAAACCTTTGCAATTGTGTATTAGACTTGGCCACTTTTTAGACATTGAGAAAGAGTTGTAGCTCAATAATCAATGTTTGTGCACACTTGCGCAGAATAGTGGTGTGTAAAAATGAATCGGATGGCCTTGCACATGTTATTTTCAATTTTGATTTGAGTACACTGCTGGAAAATGGCATAAAACTCTGTTTGGACATTCATTGGCTATACAAAGTGTCAATCATCATTCCATTTGGTTACTACTGGGTGAAGATATTCAGAAGTACAAGAGGCGAGCTCACTTTTATGAAACAAGCCAGTATAGGCCAATGCTGGCTGTGGACCGAGACAAAAAGCAGGCTATTGGCAGAGTGGCGTCAATTGAAAGGTCAAAACTAACGGAATTACCGGAAGTCATCTGACTAGTTTGTCTATTTTCAAAGGGGTATTTTGAAACCCAACAAACGATAATATAAGAAACATCGGACAAAGCAGCAAAAGCGGTTAGTTACTCTGAATAAAGCGGTTTTCCACTCCCTCGAGTTCGTCACGTCACATCGTTTGGGATCATGTCACAATTTTAAATAGCGACTACCATATAGTAAGATAGCATTTACAAAATATAGTATTGACTATTTCACCGAAAGAAAAGGCAATTGAAGGCTGGTGCAGCAAACGACATAAGTCGTTTGAGAATGAAACAGCTTTATGAGCCCTTGCTTGGAAGTGGGAGTCGGCTACCCACCAATAGAGAGCCTTTCACTCACCTTTGAGACAATATTTTTCTCTTGTGATTGGTCAAAATGCATTTTTTCAAGGATTCTCTGCTTTTGACTTTGAAGTTGTTGAGTATTAAAAAAGTAGAAATAGTTTTGTATATAGTCGTTTTCTTTGTAGATTTATAACTAATTTGTTTCCCATTTTTTGTTAGTGTTAACGATTAAGTGTTAATTAATTTCGCTTTATTTTCCCCTCTCTTAAGTCATACACAATAAATGGATTAAACAACAAAAACAACCTGAAGAAACATTTGGGACCTGGTCTCTTTTAAGTGAGCCAAGACGAAAAAAAAGCCAGTTCTTTAAAAAGGGTCAGAATTCCCATCTCTACAATGGAGCATTAGTTAGAATTGATTTATTAAACTCACTTTATATTTATTTGTGACGCCCTTTATCACAAGGAGTCTCAAAGGGCTGCACAGACCACAGATTATATAACTACCGTATTTTCCGCACTATAGGGCGCACCGGGTTATAGGGCGCACCCCCAAAAGATAGTTTTTGGTCCTATATCTTCCATAGATAAGGCGCACAGGATTATAAGGCGCTACAATGGGAACGTGGACAAAACAGTCAGATGATTCAGTCCAACTGATTAGCCCCTTAACATTCCCAAAGCTTGCAAAGAAGCAAATACGTGTCATAGACACGTGCGGATGCGGTGTCCGTACGATGTCACTTAAATGAGTCATTTCAAATATGATTTGGTCTTGGGATTCAAGAAATGCCAAACATTTCTTAGTTTTTATTTTCTTTTTCGCTCGCAACTTTACTGTGCTTATGACAATAAACACTTGGAATTGAGCTTAATTCACTGAACTCATCACAACAACTTTAAGATCGTTCTAAAACAAGATACCGGGAAAATATAAAGCCACATAACTTACCTAAGTTCTCACGTTCAATAATGATACGCAATCATGGTCTTCTTACAACCGTGAGTGAAGTAAATCCAGGAGAGTAAAATATGTACAAATACAGACTAATGAAACATGTTTCTTCGGTTGTTACTTTAGCAAGCTTGCTAAGCTTGCTACGCCATTGCTAAACTCGGCCAACTGAAGGGTTTGTTTTGGCCATCTAGCGAATCCGAGGCTCCGAATAACTTCAGCCAATAGCGATCGATTTAACTGATGATTGTCACATCTTTTTCGGCCAATTGCAGGGTTTGTTTCGGCCCTCTAGCCCAGGGGTGTCAAACTCTTTAACTCGGGGGCCACAGGATAGAACAAACATTCTGTCAGGGGCCGGACGAGTAGATTAAAGAGAAAGAAAAAAGAGATAAAGAAATAAGAGAAAGAGGGAGGGAAAAGGAGAGAGGGCGGGACAAAGAAAGAAAAAGAGAGGGAGAGAGCGTGAGAAACAAAAGATAAAAAGTCGTGAGAGAGGGGGAAAAGAAAGGGAGAGGAAGAAAGAAATCCAAAGAGAAATAGAAAGACAGAAGGAGAGAAAAGAGAAGAAAGTGCAACGGGTAGAGAGAGAAGAAGAAAAAAGAGAAAGCATAAAGGGAAGTTAGAGCAAAAGAAGTTAAAAAGACACAGAGAGAGAAAGAGACAAAGAGCAACAAAAGAAGAGAAAAAGAGAGACACAGAGAGTAAAGAGACAGAGAGTGGGAGAAAAGGGGTGGAAAAGAGGGAGAGAGAGAGAGAAAGAAATACAAGTACAGTGTCTTTGTTCAAGGCACATTTCTTTGGCAACATCAAATTGACATATTTCAACCTCCAGCTTGTTTTTCTCTTGCGCTTCTCTGAGTGTTGTCTCGCGGGCCGGATTCAATCCCTTAGCGGGCCTGATCTGGCCCGCGGGCCGCCTGTTTGACACCTGTGCTCTAGCCTATCCGAGGCTCCGAATAACTTTAGCCAATAGTGATCGATTCAAATGATGATTGACACATTGGTTAGCCAATGAAACGCCAGTAAATAAATCCCAGCATACACTGCGGACTACTTGGCGTTCGGGGGAAAATCTGGGCGGCGGCTGCAAGTTAGTTGCAAGACTGCGAAATAATTTTGTTCCATAAATAAGGCGCACTGTAAGCTTTTGAAAAAAATCAAGACTTTTAGGTGCGCCTTATAGTGCGGAAAATACGGTACTCACTATTATTATAACATCCCCTGATCTAAAACCTACAAGAGGGCAAGAAAAAACACAAAAAACAAATCATGATGAAAATGAAGAAACCTATGTACAAAATAAAATGTGTTGGGTATTGTTCTAAAGCAAGCCCTACTACAAATTGTCCACAACTTTTGGCAAAACAGAAAAAGGCATTACTTGCACGAGCAACAGACTTTCTTTTTCAATAGAAAAATATCTTCTTAGGTTTGTCAGGATGCTGAGCTAAGAAAGGTGGAGCCTATTATGATGAGCGAGTTAGCCGTATTCGTGTTGTTTTTATTCACAAAAAGACTATTGCAACCGTTGTAATTATATGAATAATCTCTACGACCCCAATCGAAAACAGACTTGATAACAGGATGCACAACTCTTACCTCTCTGAGCACACACAGCCTGATGAATATGAACTCTTGTTCGGACACTGGCATGGTGTCTGCAAATTCATCGTGCTGGAAAGCAAAATACATAGATATATTAATGTTTGTCCTTTTTTATGCTTGTGGGTCATGAGATTAAGATGAGCTCTGACCTGGCCTTGTTTTTCCCGGGCGACGCCCTGGCACTCCTTGATTTCGTGGCCAATTTGCCCGCACAGAGCGCACGGCCGGGGCTTGTTGGGTTTGAACTCCTCCCGGATGATGGTAAAGTTGGGCTCGTGCGTGGCCAAGCCAAGCATAATGAGATCCGCTGAATGAAGTATCCAATATTTTTAGCACAACCGTGCATATAATATTGATGAATGTTTTGCGCAGCGAGGACTCACCGTCAGCACCGCAGAGGCAGTGATGGGTATTGGGATCATGGTTGGGCTGACCTGCGAACAATAAACAAATTTGTTTACAAAGAGCGTTGAATACCAATTGATGAAGTTTTTAGGGCAGTATATTTTACATTCTGTGCCTTCTTGCTACAACTTTTTAACACCATCTTGTGAACTCTTTCTAAATGAAGAATCATCTTTATTGTCATTGATAACAATGTAGAGAACATAGTTGAGATAACATTCCGCAATTTCAAATAACACAATATTTGGATCCCATTGATCAAGAATAACTGAAAATTTTCAGGTAAGGGGATCATTTCAAGAACAAACACAGATTTTTGAAGAATAAAAAGTTATTTTAACCACTGCGCCAGCCAGAGCTTTAGCCATCAAAAGCAGTGAATAAGTAACAATAGCTGCATTATTTCCCTTATTATTGCTTAAACATTTCACATGTAGACAAAAAAAAATATTGATTTTATCTCTTATTCTGGACAGTAATCATTTTAATCAAACCCCACATGATACATGTTGTAAAATATATTTTTGATAAAAAGAAGCCCTTAAATGTAACAATTCGATTAAAAGAATGAAAAAACATTTCTATCCCCAAACGTATTTTGTTCATTTTACAAAATATTTTACTACTTATGCCCAATCATTAAATCAACTCAACTGTGTTAAAGTGCTAAATCAGACAATACCCCTCTGTCTCCTGATGTAGTCCATAATCTTGTGTTCACCTTCTCCCGGCACGCTAGCGTCAGACAGAAATACCTTTAAAAAAAAATTAAAAAAAAAAATGCCTGTTAGCAACATTGCCCTTTGTCAATCACCGATCTTCAGGACGGAGTGTATCGAGCTCACCGTAATGTTTTGCCATCCCGGGTCATTGCTGAGTCTGTCTGCAACGTAGAAACGGAGGCACTGTGCCAGGTTATCCATAAATTCCGTCCCCTTGAGACACAAAACAATCACAGATAATGGCAAGATCTTCATATAAATGTGCTAAAAATTCACAATAAAATAGTAATGTAAATACATTTACTCTCTTTACTCTGCACTTAAAATTCCAAATCAAACAACCTTACTGTATTTTTTTAATTAACTTACAGGTGTGATGCAATTGCTGTCAAACCTCTCCTTAATTTCCTCAGGTGGCAGGTAACCTCCTGTGTAGAAATACCGACATGTCAAATGGCACATTCGTATGATGGATTCGTCAGTGGTGCAGGGACACGACCTTTCTGGATGACTTCCTCTCGCATGCGATTTTTCTCCTCGGTGAGCTCCACACCTTCTTTGGACGCGCGGAAGCGGCGAGAGCGTTGCTGGTTCATTTTCGCTCGCGGAGCCTAGTCAGAGGATAATAAATCAGATGATTGTGAGGCATCAAGGGCAGCAGGAACAAAAGTTCAGTGGATGAAACACACTCACCACACCGTCGATGGCCATGTACAAAACTCTCCTTGGACGCACAATATTGAATAGACGGTCAATGTACTCAAAGATGGCCACCATCATCTCATCCTCGTTCTTCGGGGCTGGTCTGTGGGAACGGTCAAGTTGTTTCCATTTTAAACTTAATACAATACAAACCAACCAACAAAATCAAGACAGATATTGCTCCGTTGGACATTATTATTTTAAAGATAAAACCTCTATTGCTTATGATTGATGTTGACCATGTACTTTGGTTTTGTTGTATTTCCATGCTACCTGGGTGATGGCTGGGCAAAGGAGAAGGACCAATCTCAGATGTTGGACAATGCATGCATTCCGAATCAGCAGATAGGCACCTGGACCTAATACATGCCATATTCATCATACTGCATTGACTATTAAAATTGTTTGCAAATTGCACACATATTTATATTTATTGTTTATATTGCCTACGTTTTGTCTGTTGGTGCCCTTGCAACATCCATTGCAGCCTGGTCCTCCTGAAAGCTGGTACACAATGTGTGGCCCCTTCTCAAGGTTTCTTATTTTTCCTCATGCTGTTTTTCGGGAGGTTTTCCTTCCCTTAATATAAGTTACAGATAAGGGGATGTTTTAACAACCATAATTGTGGCATTCTGAGCCCTTTGACATTCTCTGATACACTACACAAATAAATGAGACTTGAATTGTTCTTGAGAAATTATTTTCAAATTTCTTCGTGACTCAGAAATTTTATCTGGACAAACATCGCCACACAACTTAATAAATAAACCAAGACAGTTCAACATACTTGTCCTCTGGATGTGTACAAGGGTGTATGATGCCGTTCATGTCCAAGTATAAATTGTCGAACTCCACCTCGTTGGGGTTTGGTTTTGTTGTGTCAACTGGAATACTAACTCCATTGCACTCTCTACCCTGGAAGACACAAAAATTAAACCTGTTTTAGACAACAAACATGAACATATTACAACAGATGATATACTCATTATCCTTGGGACACAATGTAATATTTGACAAAAAGATGTCGCTGTGTTGTGTCGTACAACCAAAAGGCAGTTTTTAAAAAGCACGAGGAAGAATACAAACTATGGAGACATCCTCTCATTTTATGCCTAGCCTTTTTCAAGGTTTTTTAGGGGTACCAGTAACAGTTAGATTGCTATGTAAGCTACCTCTAGTTGGGGCTCATATTATAACAAATTAAAAAAAAAAAACAAGTGCATGAAAAATTGTGATAGTTCATGAATTTTTGCTTATTGATCATATAAATCTATTTTTTTAATAAATGAAAGGGTTTATTTACCACTATGAGGTGCTAAATAATACACAACGTCCCATTAAACCCCCAAAAAAGTTACAAAACAATACAAGTCATGTTTATTAATACAACCCTTAATCACAGTCTCAAAGGGCTGCACAGATCAACGACAACTGTATTGCAAACTACAGACTATTATGATACACGTGTGCATTTATTTGTTGCACATTCCTGCTCTAAGTTAGCACAATAAAGGCAAAGTCTACGATATTTTACGTGGCATCACTTTATAATATCATATGCATACGAACATACAATTGATTTAACGTCAAGAGCTTAGTAGTCAGTGTTATTTATGGGGGCAGCAGAGTCCGTAACAAATAGACTCGAATCGGGTAGTCAAAACAACACGAATTATTATTTTTTTTAAAGCATTATTTTTAAAAAGAAAAAGTCGCCGTATAGACTTGAACTCTCGTGTGATATGCGCTGTAAAACTAAATGCTACTATGCTAACGATTTACCTTCTCCTCCACGCAGTGAACGATAATGGAGGGATATTTGCGACTCAACCAACGGAAGAATGCGGGGACTCCCATTTCGGCGACTGTTTCGCTTTCCCCGCTGTGCAATAAGAAAGAAAAAGTACAAACGCGAACGAAGTTACCTTAAAACGTCAATTACAGCACGCACAACTAAATAATAACCGAGTAAATAATTTCGCTAGCTAGTATCTGCATGCTGAAGAGGGAGCGTTCACTTTTTCCGGGTCGAACAACACGTCACTTCTGGGAAGTCTTCATCCGCGCTTTGTTACGTAGCTCTACGGTGCCACAGTGACACTACCGGTTATAAATGGTATTGCCCAGCAACGACGACTGAGAAAGGTATTCAGTGATACAGGTGTCGAGCCCACGGCCCGTGGGCCGGTTCAGGCTCGTCAAGGGTTTTAATCCGACCTGCGAGACAACAGTGAGCAAAGGGCAAGAGAAAAACAAGCTGCAGTTCTAAATATGGCCACTCAATGTTGCCAACCTCAAGTGGAGCTGCATTTCTTTCTCTGCCTTCTCTCTTTACTCCTCTCTCTCTCTTTCTTTCCCTCTTTTCTTTTTTCATTCTCTTTGTTCTGTACCTTTCAGTTTCTCTTTCTCACTCTCTCTCTCTCTCCTCTTCCTTTCTTTCACTATCCTTTCTCTTTTTCCCATTCTTTTACTTTTATCTCACACTCTCTCTCTTTCTATCGACCTTTCTATCTTATTCTCATTATTTTTTCTCTCTCTCTCTGTTTTGCTCTTTATTATTTCTCACTCTTCTCTCTTTTTCATTTTTTCCTTCTCTCTTTATCACATGCTCTTTTCTCTCTCTCTCACTCGCTCTCCCTCTTTTTTCTCGCTTTCTCTTTTTTCATTCTTTTTCTCTTTTTACCTCTCTCTTTGATTCTCTTTCTGTTCATGTCTTTATTTCTTTACTCTCTTCATCTCTCTATCTCTCTTTATTTAGTTTTCCATCTTTCTCTCATATTTTCTCCCTTTTTCTCTTTATGGAACTCTTTATTTCTCTATCTCTTTTCTTCTCTCTCCCTTAATTTGTCCTTACTCTCTCTCTCTCTCTCTCTCTCTCCCTCTCCCTCTCTCACCCTCTCTCTCCCGCTCTCTCTCTCTCTCTCTTTTCTTCTCTGTCCTATTCCCCTTGTCTGTCTTTCTTTCTCATTTTCTCTTAAATCTTCGAGTCTTGCCCCATGAGATATTATTTCTAGCATGTGACCCCCTGCTGAAAAGAGTTTGACGCCCCGGATTAGCAGATACAATTAAATTAAATTAAATTAAATTAAATTAAATCAAATTAAATTTAAAAAAAAAAAAAAAATATATATATATATATATATATATATATATATATATATATATATATATATATATATATATATATATATATATATATATATATATATATATATATATATATATATATATAATAAAATGAAAATGAATAAAATAACATAATATTTTTCAATATTTCCATCAAACATAGTTGAAGAGATTTTAAGTCAGCAAATTCTGGACACAAATGAATTACAGCACAAACCTGTTTAATTAACCAGTGCTCAGTCAAAATGGCTGACAATCTTTTATTTTTGTACCTTACTTATAAAACTCAAGGCCCTCTCCTCACCGCAAACTAAAAACACAACTTGAAACAATGTAGAGACTGAATAAAAAAACAACGGATGGATGTATGGGCAGCATGGTGGAGCAGTGGTTAGGGGGTGTTCGGTACAGTTCTGAGGTCATGAGATCGAACCTCCTGTGTGGAGTTTGCATGTTCTCCCCATGCTTGCGTGGGTTTCCTCCGGGCACTTCGGTTTCCTCCCACATTCCAAAAACATGCATGTCAGGTTGATTGGCCGGTCCAAATTGTCCCTATGTGTGAATGAGTGAGTAAGTTGTCTGTCTCTGTGTGACCTGCGACCGGCTGGCAACCAGTTCAGGGTGTCCCCTGCCCACTGCCTGAAGATAGCTGGGATGGGATCCAGCACCCCTGCGACCCTACTGAAGATAAGCGGTGCAGATAATGGATGGATGTATCAAGAAGGCAAATAATAACAGTCAGATAAATAAATAATCATTAAGAGAATTAATTGGGACTAAATAAATGAAAGGATATAAATTAAGAAATCATACAATAATGACCACATGGCAAGCCATGCATTTCTCACCTAAGCCTTCAATAAGTCAGATCATAAGGCTTTTCCTGCTACTGATAACCATGGAAACTAGTAATCTCTGTTCCATGTAGGCGAGCAAACCCCTATCTAAAAATCAGCCTGGAGAGGGATGGGCGCCACCAGGCTGTACTTGCCCAAGACACATTACAGGAAGTGATGCCCTGATGACCCTGGACCCTTGAACCTTGATACTATACATATTTGAGATAAATATAAGAGAGAAGATTACGATGTACGAGTCACTAGCTATACTGTTATAAGTCTGAAATGTCAATTATTTGATTTTTAAATGTAATTTCTGGGGTATGGTTGGTGTTTTTCCGTTTAGATTTTAAATATGTCTTCCCTGCAAGGAAGAATGTGACAGGGGGTAGGCACCCAAAAGCTTCCACTTCAGTCTACTCCTTTTGGCCACATGTTTATGTATTGCATAATTGCATTGTTCGAACCTCCTGTGTCGAGTTTGCATGTTCTCCCCGTGCTTGTGTGGGTTTCCCCCGGGCACCCAGGTTTCCTCCCACATTCCAAAAACATGTATGTTAGGTTAATTGGCCGGTCCAAATTGTCCCCAGGTGTGAATGAGCGAGTGAGTTGTCTGTCTCTGTGTGCCCTGTGACTGGCTGGCAACCGGTTCAGGGTGTCCCCTGCCAACTGCCCGAAGATAGCTGTGATGGGCTCCAGCACCCCCACGACCCTACTGAGGATAAGCGGTGCAGATAATGAATGGTGAAGGATTTTATACATTTGACAATAAGGGATTTTGTAAGATCAAATACATTTAAATAGAAAAGATTTTCATTGGGGGCAGCAGGGCGGCACAGTGGTTAGCGCGTGTGCAGGCACAGTTCTAAGGTCTTGGGAACCTCCTGTGTGGGTTCAAATCCAGCTACCGGACTTCCTGTGCGGAATTTGTATGTTCTCCCCGTGCTTGCATGGGTTTCCTCCGAGCACTCCGGTTTCCTCCCACATTCCAAAGACATGCATTTCAGGTGGATTGACCGGTCCAAATTGTCCCTAGGTGTGAATGAACGAGCGAGTTGTCTGTCCCTGTGTGCCCTGCGATTGGCTGGCAACCAATTCAGGGTGTCCCCTGCCCACTGCCCGATGATTTCTGGGATGGGCTCCAGCACCCCCGCGACCCTACTGAGGATAAGCGGTGCAGCTAATGAGATGAGATGAGATGAGATATTCACTGGCTGAGCTGTGGGGCAGGTCATTGCAATCTAGTGAAGGATGATGTTTACAGAAAACAGCAGGAACTGGGACGAAGGGCTGATATGATAATCAGCGCTTCCCGACGCAAGAGGGGCCTGCGTGACGCAGGAACACTCGGGGTCCAGACATCAAGACGCTCTTCTCCGAGATGGTGGGGCCACGTGGGGGCTTTTCCTGGCCCGTCCATGGGAGGAGCCGCCACACCAGCTTGTGGAAAAAACCGTGGGCCTGGAGAAGAACTTCAGAAGATTGAGGAGTGAAGGCTCACAGAGACTCGAGCGACACTAATTTGATGGAGTTCACTTAGTTAAATACGTTAAGAAATTAAATCTGCCCCCGTGTGAACATGTCGGCTATTCTTGACCATCTTTTCCCAAAAAGAAACAAGCCTGCATTGTTAGGTGGTGTTTGGTTAATGGAGTCAGATAACTAATTCGAACAATTTGGTAAACGGTACATTTTGATACAATGGATGGATGGACAATTGCATTGTACGGCAGTTTTTTGCAAATAATTTATTGTTTCCTTTTGTTAATTACACTAAAAGTCCCAGGAATTTTCTTACCCCTCCAGAATGACCAGCGGACAGCCAAAAGGCTGTGTTATTTAAAACTAGCAACTCAACAGCTCATCTTATCACCATTGTCCTGGAAATGTGGCTAGGTGGGGTTGTTCAAATGGAATATGGTGGGCGTGGTGTTGATAAAATGAAGGATTTTTTATACTTTATTTATTTGACTATAAGGGATTTAATATAATACAAATTACATTTGTTGAATGCAGTAGGGATTTTTCACAGAGGCTTAAGGTCGGGTCGCGCCGTTCCTAATGCGAATGTTTTGTTTAGTTCTGTTCATAACAGAGTTTTTGACACAGGTGGTAGGCGATATTTGGAGAACGGAGTCCTGATGACGTAGAAGCACGCGGGAATATTTTGACCGGTCCAGACGAGGTGGCGACTAGGTGTAGGCCTCGTGGGAAGTCTCCCCCTAGGTGGGGAGTTCCTGGCCCGCCCATGGGGGAGAAGCCGAGGCCCCGACGTGTCAAAAAGACGGAAGAGACAAGCGGGAGCAGAGACGAGAGATGGGAGGATCAACGAGACTAATTAGACTAATTCGACAATAATTCGGCTAAATTCGATGGAATTCACTCAATAAATACTTTAAGAAAATAAATCTGCCCCTGTGTGGAAAAGCCTGTCTCTTATCAATATTTTTCCCTAAAATTAAGATAAGAGCATGCATTATTAGGAGAATAAAGTTTGTGTTTGGTTGATGGAGTCAGATAACTAATTCGAACGATTTGGTAAAAGCAAAATTTGTAATATAGTTTAATTCCTAACAAAATGCACAAGGATCTTGTGTCATAATACTTTAAAATACTTCAAAAGAAATACATCAAAAATACCACTGCAGTAATTCTATAATACAACAATACTGCTACATAAATATTACGACAGAAATACTCCAAAAGTACGACTGCAGAAATACAATAAAAATAAAAGTAGGATAATACTATAAAATACTACAGAACTAGTGAAAAAATCACATCGCAGAAATACTTCAAAAATACTACGAAAAAATACAACTAGAGTCATGCTACAAAAATAGTATCACTAAATATTATTTTCTTCACATCAGCATGCGAAGGGGTCATTACTGAGTTGTTCACACCAGAGTTTGCCTCATTTGCAGATCAATGGTGGAACTAATCCAGTCAGTTGGGTGTCCTTTGGGAATACTATATAGGAAAGCCAAATGGCTCTGCTGTGGCATTTTTAGGGTTAATGATTGACGTTGATATTTTTGCGCTCTGCCTAAATGAAAAGCCACAAATTCTTTCCAAATGCGTTTTGTTACGATAACTTATTCATATCTTCTCGTGTAATAGAGGAAAGTCCGACCGGTAAAATTCCTTGAATGCGGCATAAAACCTGCGCTGACGTCATCGTCATCTGCACTCCTGAGCCTTAAGGTGCCCACCTCCGCTCTCTGTGATAACAAAGTTTACAAAGCACTATAACTGGATTCTCGTGGACGGCAAAAGGAACGTGTGACAACTGCAAGCAAATGTTTTGATGTGCGACGGATCGCCATTAGCTTCCGAATCAAAGCGTGGCACCGTCGTCTGTGCAGCCGTCTTGGTTCCCTTCTTATGTGCGCTTAGCGCTGCTGGAGCCTTTTAAGCGGCTCATTTACAAACAAGCTGGGTTGGTCTCGTTAGTGGAAAGGCGGAGAGGGGGCGGATGGACACCTCGCATGCTCATTATGTGGAAACGACGCGGCAGGGGACGGACAAGGGCATGCAAAAAATGGGGTTCCTTTTGAAGAGAAGACGCAGGAACCTACGCGCACTAACTCGACAACAGCAGAAAAGGAGAAACAAGAAGGCTAAAGGGTTGGAAACGAGCTCCCGAGTTAGCTGAGTCTCACATCTCCTCACACACTGAGGAATTCCACAAGAAATTGGTCAAAATAGAAAATTACAAATACAATGATAGTGTATACAAACAACACAGCAATGAGAAACTAATTTGTGTGCCGTGAGGGCTAGCAATGCCTTCTCTTCTGGCCTAACATGTCAGGGCATCTTCTAAAAATATTTTTGTTGCCAAAGTGGATACAATGGTTTCAATTATTCTCCATATCTTATACTTCTTACACATAATTTACCCATTTGGTTCCAGTGGTTTTAGGTCAGAGTAATTTTCCAATCAAAATTCAGCTAGCCTGCATGAAATTCACCCAAGGCCTTCAGAATCAACAGTAGTGGCGTCTGAGCACTTTTTAAAACTGGTTGTGACGTGCGTGTGTTTTTGTAATCTTATGTCTTTCTTTAAGAAAAACACTTTCACAATAAAGTCTGTATTGCTAGAGCTAACTACCGCTATGCTAGATTCATTCAATTCACATAGTTTTTGTAGTTTAGAGCGTTCCATTGCCTGAACCACACACCCTGATCTGTACTCTTCTCTAGCATCTTCTACTGTGCTTTTCACCTCTGATTCTCCCTTTTTAAGAGTGGAGAGGAAATAACATTTTTTTCTACCACTAGTCATAGGGGCGGCAGTACCTCAGGAGGTAGAGCGCTCGTCTTGGGATCAAGAGATCGCAGTTCGAATCCCGGCTCCTCCGTGTACATGTCGAAGTGTCCTTGGGTAAGACACTGGACCCCTAATGACCCAATAAGCAGGTTAGGGCCTTACATGGCTTCAGGGCTGCTATTGGGAAAATGTGAAGCACATTGTAAAGCGCTTTGGGAAGTCATTGACTTGAAAAGCGCTATATAAATGCAGATCATTTCATTTAATTTCATCCTGCTACTCCACCTGTCAACAATATTCCTGTGGTATGGAATTCGGGCCCCATCTGCAAGGCACAAGACCCGGGACTGGCAGTATAATCCTGTGGAGGTTACCACTAAGGTTGCCATAAAGGTTCAAAACTCGGGAAAGGGTTCAGCTCAGTCCACAGTGCTGAAGGTTGGCCTTCTGAACGTTAGATCGCTCGCCTCCAAAGCTTTACTTGTCAATGACCTTATTAATGAACACAATCTTAACCTTATTGGCCTATGTGAGACCTGGTTAAAACCAAATGAGTTTGTAGTGTTAAATGAGGCTTCTCCCCCTAACTTTGTGAGTTCGCACTTGGCACGACCATGCAAAAAAGGTGGAGGTGTTGCTCTTCTATCGGAAGGTAAGTTGAGAGTAAGTTACTCCAAATACCCCTACTGGTTTTAAAACGTTTGAAGCACTTGTTATGAGGTCCTTAATGTCAACACCAATTTATGTAGTTGTTGTATATCGCCCACCTAGACCATACTCAAATCTTTTGGATGAATTTTCGGAACTGTTAACAGACTTAGTAACTTATGCGGACAATGTTGTAATTATTGGTGATTTTAATGTTCACATAAACTCCCCATCAAATTTACTTGAAATTGCTTTTAAGTCACTGATTGATACATTTGGTTTCAATCAAATAGTTGATGTGCCCACTCATGAAGATTGGAACACTCTAGATCTCGTTCTGACCCGTGGCGTAGTAGCCTCAAATGTTACAGTGTTACCGTATCCTAATGCCATCTCTGATCACTATCTTGTTAAGTGTGAGGTGCTGTTTAATGTTTACTGTGATAAGGAAAATTTAGGCTTTAGCAGTCGCAATATCCGCCCTACAACGGCATTAGCTTTAAAAGAACTATTACCTACGGAAACTGCAGCCTTCGCTTCGTACACTGGGTCTGTTGACTCACTTACAAACAACTTTAATACTGCTTTGGTTAATGTTCTTGATTCTGTGGCGCCCCTAAGGCATAAATTTCAACCTAAAAAGCATAAACCTTGGTTTACTGAAGAAACCAGAGGCGTGTTCAGGAGAGTGATCAGACATGTAGTCTCTTGATAATCGCTTGCCGCGCACTGCTGAACGTTTTGTAATCGCTCACTGTGATTGCCTTACTGATCCAAAATGGCCGACGACAGTACAATGGATTTCGTTCTACAGCTTGCTTTGAGCGAGTTGGCTGATATGAGCGACAGTTCGCATATTGACACAGTTAAGGTTATCCTAAACGCAGTGGAAGGGTCATACCTGTCTTGCATTGTTCACAAACATTACCAGGCAATGTAAGACAATATATTACATCGCCAACAGCACTCGTCAGGGTGAGATCCTCCATCTTCTGCACTGTCGACGCCATGTTGGAAATCAAAGTAAGCGGTCTTTCTCCCGTGATTACTCGGGCACGCGAGCGCTCAATAATCACTGGCCGTTCAGAAGCTAGCGATAGCTCGCGATAGCAATCACTCACTCTCCTGAACACGCCTCTGGTCACTCAAACAAGGTTGCAGGAAACTTGAACGAAAATGGCGCACTACAAAGCTGGAGGTCTTCCGACTGGCCTGGTGTGACAGCTTGCTGAAATATAAAGTAGCTCTTGCCTCTGCTAAAGCATCGTTTTACTCTAAGATCATTGTCAAACATAATAATAATCCGAAATTTTTGTTTGACACAATGGCGAAACTTACCAGACAACAACCTAACCCAAATAGTTCTACTTATTCTGGTAATGACTTTATGGAATTTTTAAATAAAAAAATTCAACTAATCAGGAATGAAATTTTAAACAAGCGCTCTGTAACCTCCTCCTACCTCAAAGACGTGGGGGTGTTAATTAAGGACCGTGTTGGTGGTTGTTCAGAAATATTCTCCAGTTTCAATGATTTGTCCCTTGGTAGTCAAACACAGATGGTCAGTAGGGCCAAACAAACTACCGGTACTTGCCTGCTTGATCCGTTTCCAGCTTCACTGGTGAAGGATCTGTTTGGGATCTTAGGACCATCAGTTTTATTATTAATATATCGCTATCCTCGGGTATTGTTCCTGTAGCCTTCAAGTCTGCAGTCATTAAACCCACGCTTAAGCGACCTAACCTTGACCCAGAAAGCCTAGGTAATTATAGGCCAGTGTCAAATCTGCCATTTTTTGCAAAATTACTTGAAAAGGTCTTTGCACAGCAGCTAAATGACGTCAGAAAATAACCTCTTTGAAACTGTCCTGTCAGCATTTAGGGCAAATCACTCTACTGAGACAGCCCTGGCTAAAGTAACCAATGATCTCCTTTTAGCAATAGAGTCCGGTGCCTCATCAATGTTACTGCTGCTGGATCTCAGTGCTGCTTTTGATACTGTCGACCACAACATATTACCGTAAAATTCGGACTATAGAGCGCACCTGATTATAAGCCGCACCCACCACTTTTTTTACAGGCTGGGGGCGTCGTTGGTGTCATGCTCTTTCCGGACATCTTCAACATCTTACCTAATGTTTACTATTATGTGTACAGTAATGCTAATTGTACTTCACCCTGGTCAATTCTGGAAGGGGGATTACCACATGTGAGGTCCTTTCTCAAGGTTTCTCTTTTTTCCTCACACTGAGGTTTTTGAGTTGTTCCTTACCCGCATGCTGGTTTAAGATCAGGTAATTTTGTAATTGTAATCCTGTGCAGTCCTTTGAGACATTTTTGTGATTAAGGGCTATATAAATAAATGTGACTTGACTTTTGAAGTGATTTGCCACTTTTGTACTTACACAAGCCGCACCTCTGTACAAGCCGCGTGCGCACGCATTAAAGCTTATTGATACAATCACAAGTTTAACCCAAACCAGGCTGTAAGTGTTCAACTTTTTTTTTTGGTTTGAACAAATTTATTGACACTATTAACAGCAAACAAACAATGTGAGGTTTGAACAACCCTTCTCGACAATCTTAACAGCAATCAAGCATATTCACAATTTCGTTATGTAACATCTTTGTTAATTATTGAACAAATACACCAACAGCAGCAAAAAAACAATGTGAGGTTCGGACAACCCCTCTCGACAATCTCAACAGCAATCAAGCATATTCACAATTTTGTTATATCTGACAATATAACGTGACGGTATGACGTTTGAACATTTTTTTTCTGACGTTTTCAACATCAATTAAACAATTTCAGAGTTATTATCGACACTTTTAACATTCACAATTTCCTTATATCATGTTCTAACAATATGAGGTTTGAACAATTTTTATCTACACTTTTAACAGTTAACCAATGTGTAAAGGGCAATACTATTGTGCAAGGGCATAGTTCTGTCTTCTCAAATGGGATTCCATCCCACCCTCCCAAGCAGCATCCTCCAGTCCTCTGCCTGGGATGGGTCCTCTCCCTTCTTGCTTCTACCTTCCACAACCAGGCCGTTGCTGCTGGGACCCCCACAGTGGAGCTCCGGTTTCCCCCTCCGGGTGGGTGCAGACGATTCTTCTTTATGGCTGCGTCCTAGGCTTGCCGCTCGCAGATTGTATGGTATCTGCAGCCATTTGGAGCACAGCCACGGGGGGATCTGCCTGCACCTCCATACCAGCAGGTTTCTGGAGGTCCAGATGGCGTCTTTGATGGCGGCGAGAGTGAGCCAGTCCTTGGCAAAGTCGTTCTGTGACCTTTTCGACCGACTCACCCCGTAAAGCACGTACTGTGAGTCAGGGACCTCCCCTGCTGGTAAGTCCAGGAATTTTCCTAGGTGGTCAGCCATTGTCCACAGGTCCTCGGCAGCGCTGCACTCACAAAAAAGGTGCCTCACCAACTCCTGGGCGCCACAGCCAGGTCGAGGGCATGTCGAAATCGCTGACATTCCTCGGTGGTGCATTACGGCTCTGACTGGGAGAACCTCATGAGCCACCATCCACGACAAGTCCCGTAGTCTGTTTGGGAGGGCAGGATGATTCACGTTGCTCCAAACCGTTGTAGGTTCGCCAAACGCAAGCCCCCGCACAGGACTTACTGTTGCTCGCCTTTGCACAATAGCAATAAGGGCCCTGTGGTTTTGTAAAGTGTGACATTCTTGTGTTTCCAAATCAAACTTCTTTAAAAAATCCCGAATAAAGAGATGTGTTGGTGGCAAGTTAAAAGAAACTGGAATCAAATGATTGTTTGGTACAAGCTTTAGCTTCCGGAAGTACGAGCCCATCCAGAACCGGGTCATCGCTTGACCCCTCGGGTTGTTGGGTGGGCCCATAGCGTTTTGGAAGTGGCACTCCTTTCCCCCCTTTTTCCTTTTTCTTTTTCATTGTATCTCTTTTTATCCTTTCCCACTTTGAGCCCCAGATAAAGTGAAATATGGCTCGGTCCAGTAGTAAAAGCACGTTTCTTTTGGGCATTAAAACTAAACTGACTGATAAAAGCAGTGGGAGGATGATCGCTTTGATGATTAGGACCTTCCCCTCTATTTTCAGTTTTCTTAGTGTCCAAAAAACAAGTCTTTGCTTAACTTTCCTTGTCACATCGTCCTAGTTGGTCTCGCCTTTCTGGTCTGTCTTTAACACCGTCAGTGGGAGTCCTGCCTTTTCTGTCTCTGTCCATGGTCCATAAAACTTCACTTGTGATTTTTCTCTATTTAGCCTTGACCCAGACGCCCTCCCAAACAGGGCTCTTCTAACGGATACGAGGTCAGTACATAAAATATTAAAATTATCCATGTACAAAACACATTTGGTAATTTGTCCCCCACTTCCTGGGATATTGATCCCTTCGACAAATCTATCTTTTCTTAACATTTGTGCCAAATGTTCAATGCAAAAAACATAGGGAAGGGGAGACATAGAGCAACCTTGACGTACACCACAGTTGATCTCGATTTCTTTCGATAAATTCCCGTTAATCATGAATTTGCTGTAGACAGCAGCGACGCCCCCAGCCTGTAAACTAGCCCAGAAAGTCTATGGCGGCCACAACGCAGCTTCCCATCTCTGCCAGCTGGTCAATGCAGGCGTTCACATGCTTTAGGTCAAACGCTGGTCCGCTGACTCATCTCAAATCGTCCCTCTCCTTCGTATCACCACCAGGCAGGCAGTCGGAAAAAGACAGGACAATACAGAATATGAGGTGGGCATCAATCATAAGCTTTGGAATAGAAGTGTGTCTTAAGCCTTGATTTAAAAACTTCCATTGAGTTGCAGATCTTATCTCCGGAGGCAGGGCATTCCATTGCTATGCAGATGACACTCAACTGTATGTGCCACTGGAGACAACTGGACAGTTAAGTTGTAGAAATCTGGAGGCTTGCCTTACTGAGCTTCAAAGATGGATGTCACTTAATTTTTTGCGCCTAAACTCGGAAAAAAATGAAATGTTGATTATTGGTCCAGCTCACTGTCGTGAGTTGTTTTCAAACACTACCCTGAACCTAGACAAATGTAATATCACCCATAGTGACTCAGTCAAAAATCTAGGTGTTATATTTGATCCTAATCCGTTGTTTCAGTGACACGTGAAAAATATTACTATAATAGCTTTCTACCACCTGCGTAATATGTGAAGATTCGTTCGATGCTGTCCCAATCAGATGCAGAGGTTTTAATTCTGGTTTATTACTTTTCGGCTTGATTACGGTAATGTATTGCTTTCTGGTCTCCCAATGTCTAGCATCAAAAGTTGGCATCTGGTTTAGCATGCGGCAGCTAGACTTTTGACTAAGACCAAAAAGTTTGAGCATATTACTCCTGTATTGGCCAACTTGCACTGGCTCCCAGTCCACTTAAGATGTGACTTTAAGGTTCTTTTATGTTTGCATGGACTTGCACCCTCTTATCTCTCTGATTAGATTTCCCCCTATGTTCCTGCACGGAGTCTGCGCTCAGAAAATGCCGGTCTACTTGTGACTCCGAGAGCCAAGAAGTCTGTAGGCTTGAGAGCGTTCACCATCCGGGCCCTGGTGCTATGGAATACCCTGCCTCCGGAGATGAGATCTGCAACCTCAATGGAAGTTTTTAAGTCAAGGCTTAAGACACACTTCTATTCCAAAGCTTATGATTGATGCCCACCTCATATTCTGTATTGTCCTGTCTTTTTCCGCCTGCCTGCCTGGTGGTGATACGAAGGAGAAGGACGATTTGAGATGAGTCAGCGGACCAGCGTTTGACCTGAAGCATGTCAACGCCTGCATGGACCAGCTGGCAGAGATGGGAAGCTGCGTCGTGGCCGTCATAGACTTTCTGGACTACTTTACAGGCTGGGGGCGTTGTTGTTGTCATACACTTTCTGGACAAATATTTAACATGTTACCTAGTGTTTATTATCTTTGTGTATTGTGTTGCTAAATGTAATTCACCCAGGTCATCCTGAAAGGGGGATTACCACTTGTGAGGTCCCTACTCAAGGTTTCTCTTTTTCCTCACGCTGAGGTTTTGGGTTGTTCCTTGCCAGCATGTTGGTATAAGATCAGGTAATTGTGTAATACTGTGCAGTCCTTTGAGACATTTTTGTGATTAAGGGCTATATGAATAAATGTGACTTGACTATAAATATACAAAACTTTTAAATAAAAACACACCTACTATCCTCCACGATTGACAACAAAACTGCAGTCGTTGAGTCCATGCCGCCATGTTTGCCAGTCTGTGGCCATATTCTATCTATTCATATTTTATACTTTCAGTTCTTGTGGTTTGAACCATTACAGCTGTTATGGTCGTTGATAGCTCTGTAGTCACTTATTTGTTCTTTTGAGTTTTTCCTGACTCTGCTGAACGGTCCTCCGGAAACCATGTGCTGCTAACTGGTCGGTGATTTGTTGGTAAACTTTCAGGTTTCCGCTGGCTCTGTTCTTTGCCAATCAAACTTAGGAACAATTGCACCTCATCAATTGACCACAGGTCTGAATTGCGAGCAGTAGCCATAACTCCAAAAACACCAAAATAGTTTTTCATCGTGGTTAAATTCCGACATGTGATGCTATTTCAAAAATAATAATAATAATAATAATTTCCTTTGTATTGTCATTCTTTGTAACAATGTACACAGAACGAAATGTCGATACACCTGACCCGTTGTAGCGAGTCGATGCAGCCGCAGCCAACAGAGGGCGCCGCCATTATACCAATTAGGTATGTCTCGGCCGAGGCGCGAACCAGCGACCTCCCAGTCTCAAAGCGGGCACACTACCATCTAGGCTACTGAGCTGGTAATAATTTCCTTTGTATTGTCATTCTTTGTAACAATGTACACAGAACGAAATGTCGATACACCTGACCCGTTGTAGCGAGTCGATGCAGCCGCAGCCAGAGGGCGCCGCCATTATACCAATTAGGTATGTCTCGGTCGAGGCGCGAACCAGCGACCTCCCAGTCTCAAAGCGGGCACACTACCATCTAGGCTAAAATGGCAGGGTGGTTGAGCTGAACCCTCTTTTCTGCACCCTTTCTGACCAATATGTGGTAGGCAATGACTGACATCACATTTTAGTCCCTAGTTTTTGTGTTTTGGAGCCTCGACAGAGGTCGCGCCAAAAATAGTGGTGCCAGGTACAAAAAAAAAAAAAAAGGTACTTTTTCATAAAGACAAACCAAAAAGGCAAGGGGAGGCAGCCAGGAACATTGTAGTTGAATAGTGCCGTAAGTGAATGGCACATGTAGCTTATAGTTACATAGCCTATCAGATCCTGAGATGGAGCGATAAAGCCAGCTAGAAGGCCTCATTTTAAATGTGAAATGTACGCGCCTTGTGATATGTTAAAAATGTTAACCCACTATGGCTGAAAGAGATGACAAAAAAGTTTTGGTCACAGATATACATGTGAAGCCATTTTCAAGACCGACCTTTCAACATAAGCAAGATCTTGCGAAAAGATAAAACTTTAAGGAGAATTAAATTTGAATTCTTTTATTTTTAAATGTTTGCATTAATATGTATAGAGTTAAAATTTAATTGCTGACTCAGGTTTATTGATACTTAAATGCTATGGAAAATTGTCACGACCAGCACACAGGGTAGACCCAATAGCGTAACGTTTTCTCACAATTTTATTGAAAGAAAGTGGCAGGGCTGCGCCCACGATCCGGTGTTCGCTGGACGCGGGACGCGAGTCACTCTTGTACTCGGATTGTGATCCGAACACGGAAGTTGATCTTTTGTAGCGAGCGATGGCGGTGTCAGGGACGGAATAATTGGTCGGTAGCCAGAACTGGAGAGCAAAAATGTGGTCAGGGTCAGAAACGGGTTGTAAACCGGGACGGGAGAGCAGACGTGGTCGGGATCAAAAATGGGTCGTAAGTCGGGACAGGAGAGCAGACGTGGTCGGGATCAAAACAGGTTGTAGCTGGAGACAAACGGGAGTAAAAACGGGACAGGCGGGAGTCAGCAACAAAAAAGGATTGCCTTGTAAAAACAGAGCTTCACAGACGGACTGACAACAGGGGATTGACAGGACTGGGTTCAAATAGTGATAGGGAGCCAATCAGAACCCGCGGCGCCAAATGAGCGGGCACAGGTGAGTCACATCAGTAATCATGACAAAAATTAGCCTGTCTTGTACATGATTAAGGCAATGTAACTCCCACTTGTGTACACGCGTGCTTCTGAGTAGGATTTCTTGAACCATGATGCCATAAATGATGGTATTTGGATGGATATTTGTTTAAACCGGACTAAGTAGGATACCACTGAAGGCCTTGGTGAGAAATGCATGACCTGCCACTGAAGTAACGCAATCTGATCACAGTCTTCCATTTTGGCAGCCCCATTTAATTGTTTTGATATTCACGAAAAGCATGGGTCGCAAACTCAACTTATGTGGGGGATGCGGAAGCTAGGGTCTGGGTGACATTGGATTAAATCAGGTTTTCCACAAAAATATTTATATACATGTAACGGGTGTAATAATAACTTTTGTTTTATTGAAATTCCTGCTGAAATATGTGTATAGTTTTTGGTAAATGTCCTGCAATGATGAGTCCAACAGTGCCATCTGCTGGTATGGGGTGGGGTTTGGTTTTGGCTTCTGACATGTGACCAGGAGGCGGGGTTTGTTGGCAGTCTTACCAGAGAGAACTGCAATGGTAAGACACATTTTTTGGTGCTCCACAAAAGAAGTTAATTTTAAACATTATAACCCCAGCTGACAAATCTCTCAACATGCACAGTAATGTGATTGATATTGTCAAGCTGTTTAGGTTTATTTTCGTTTTGTTTCAGTTTTACTAAATATGAATTCCCCTTGTAGAGATCAAAGAGATCAAAGCCAGCAGAAAAGCTAATGTTGTGACTCATCCATTTGCAGAAACTGTAATAATAAAAACCTCATCATCCAGTCCAGCGTGAATGTGGATCTTTGGTGGGACACGTACACCGCGGTTACATACATATGGAAATAAATCAATAAGTAATAAATTGATCCATAATTTGCTAGGGTTGCACTTAAAGAAACAATGTGTATTTTTCAGTGTCACCAAGTGTTTAAAAATGTAATACATTAAAAATATATTTAAATAAATAGCAGATATGTATGAATTATTATAAAAAGGTACATCCTAAATACTTGGAGGGTGAGAAATTTCTATTTGTATTGAAATACAAAACAATTTAACCTTCTTTTCATACTCAACAAATTTAATGTCAACAACATTGATTCGCATAACAAAAGGCTTTCACTGAAGGCCTAGGTGCGAAATGCGAGCCCCACCATTGGTAAAAACTAAATTGTATTTAATTATTTGGCCTAAAATTAAGTAACACATCATGATTCTGAAAGAGAAGGAGGAGCGATTCTTTCTTCCTCCTAAATTTAAATCAACATCCGTGTTGCAGGACAAGACGGGTTAAAACGAGTGCTGGAGTGAGCAGTTTGAGGTTTTTATTGCAGTAAAACAAATATGATAAATAAAACAGAACATTCTGAGCTTGTGCGTACAGAACAAAGTTGTAATGGTTTAACAAGTGCTCTTTCAAAATAGCTGACAATATACCAAACAGGCGGAAATTAGTGGAACATTTCCAGGGCACCAGCTTCACACCCATCCTTCTTGCCTTGATAAGACCCAAGGCCTCCCTTCCAGTGGTAAATCAGAACACCACTTAGAACAAAGTAGAGACTGCATAATAATAACTCATTACTCATGTTGTACCAGCTCAGTAGCCTAGATGGTAAGGCGCCCGCTTTGAGACTGGGAGGTTCGGGTTCGCGCCCCGGCCGAGTCATTCCTAAGACTTAAAAAGTGGTCGGCGGCGCCCTCTCTTGGCTGCGGCTGCATCGGGTCAGATGCAATCGACATTTCGTTCTGTGTACATTGTTACACAGAATGACAATACAAGGAAATTATTATTATTATTATTGTAGTGACAAAGGAATAAAACAAACAAGAAGTAAATTCGAATATATTAATAAGTATGAGGTGTATTAATTACCACTAACAATTTACTTAATTCCCTGCGACCCTACTGAGGATAAGTGGTGCAGATAATGGATGGAAGGTACTTAATTAAAATATTTATGTGATTTTTTTTTTTTAAAGAATATTACCGGAAAACGTATACATTATATGAAGTGACACACTTTAATATTACAACAACAGCACAATAATATATTCAATATATATACACATTTTTAAACACCAATCTTTGTTAACACATGCCTCAAATGCTTTGAAGATTGAACTGCGACAATCAGAACAGTCCCAATTCTCCCCGTCATTTGAGTGCAGCATTACGAGCCTTGAACTAACGCTGCTCTCTGCTGGCGTACACCTAACATGCAGCACACAGCTTTAATAGATTTGTATTTTTTGTTTCGCCGACTTTATTTAGTTCATAGTAAGTGTGTGATTATCAAATATAATTGTGTAATATCGAAGAGAGAGAGAATGACTATTTGAAACAAAATACAGTAATTGTTTTTTTTGTCTGTCCACCATGTGTCCCCGAGCTTCCGTTGTAGTTAGCACGTAGCTTGTTAGCTTCACCGTTTGACCCCACGAAGGGTTGTCGCTCCTCCTTTACAAAACACAAGACTTACTAATACGCACATTTCCAATGTCAATTTTGGTCTCTCGTCTATAGGTGAGTTTAATTCAATTGGTACTGTAACACGGGGCGAGCTTTACAGTGAAAGTCAAACGCAGCCCAATCAATTTGACTTTAAGTCGAGTGGCGTAATTTTGTTGTAGTCGTGTATAAAACGTGGGTTCCATAATATCGTTTAGAAACCTTGTACTAAAATGTTATTTCACAAATAGAATTCATACATTTACATTATCACTTGCAAGAATATTTTAAATCCTAATGTTATTTTAATTCTTTTAGGATGTCTCCCAAATGGTTTAAACCTCTGGCCAAAAAGTTGATGAAAGGCGTCCTCATCGTTGAACTTCTTGGCGTCTTTGGCGCATATGGTCTCTTCCACAGCATGAATACTAGCCAAGGTGTGTGTATGTACAATGCATAAAATGTTCTTCCGTGATAATGAAGAACTACTTCACCAACAAACTGCTTGTTTTATTTCACATCTTTTACCAAAATTGTGTTTTAAAAGAAATTAAAATTGTTTCAGATTTCAGGAACACCATGAAGAAAAGGTTTCCATCCATTCTTGAAGGTGAGCAAAAAACATAAAAAAACAATAAACATGATACCTTTCAGAACAAAAACTAGTAAATGAAATCGTTTTTGCTGTCAACAGTTTACTACAAGTCCAACGAGCTGGCGGGAGTGCACGGCATCCGGCAAAAGGACAAACTGGATTGGGCGACGGACACCGGCAGCCCCTGACCCATTACGTCCTCTTCCTCTTGTTTCCAACAGTCTTTGACATCTTGCTGCCGCGTCCGAGTCGCTTTTTGTTGAACGCAGACTTCTTCTTGCGCATAGTTTTGGCGTCGCGGTTGTGGATCCAGTCATCCCGTTGGCTTTCCCACTTAAGCTGCTTCACGCCTGAATGGGAAGTCGGCAGAATTTTGTCAAAAACTTTCCAACAGTTTGTGCTCAGAACTACTTGGGGAAAGGACAAGGACGTTTACAAGAATAATTATTTTAAACTAAGTACTATATTTTCCGCACTACAAGGCGCACCTTAAAGTCTTTATTTTTTTTCAAAAGCTGACCATGCGCCTTATAATACAGTGCGCCTTATATATGCATCAATATTAAGTCGCAAAGTCTTGCAACTAAAGCAAGCGGCCGGCGACTAGATTTTCCCCCGGAGGCGAAGTCGTCCGCGGTGTATGCTGGGATTTATATACCGGCGTTTCATTTCCTAACCAATGTGTCAATCATCATTTGAATCGGTCACTATTGGCTAAAGTTATTCTGAGGTAAAGGGGGCGGATCCTTTTTTATCATTTACAGGCTCGCATAGGCTAAAGGGGCGAAACAAAGCCTGCAATTGGCCGAAAAAGATGAATGTGAATCACATGTTGGGTTGCAACATAGAGAAAACATGTTTTACTATTCTGTATTTGTAAATATTTTACTCGCCTGGATTTACTACACTCACGGTTGTAAGAAGACCATGGTTACGTATCATTAATGAATGTGAAGGCTGCAAGAGAACTTAGGTGAGCTATGCGGATTTATATTTTCGCGGTATCTTGTTTTAGAACGATCTTGATGTTTCTGTGATGAGTCTATTTTTAAACTACCGTAATTTCCGCACTATAAGGCGCACCGGGTTATAGGGCGCACCCCGAAAAAATAGTTTTTGGTCCTATTTTTGACATACATAAGACGCACCGGATTATAAGGCGCTACAATGGGAACGTGGACAAAACAGTCAGATAGTTCAGTCCAACTTATTACCCCCTTAACATTCCCAAAGCTTGCAAAGACGCAAATACGTGTCGAAAACACGTGCGGATGCGGTGTCCGTAAGATGTCACTCAAATGCATCGTTCCATCATTCGGAAGGTTAAAGTCTTGGGATTCAATAAATGATAACAATTCCTTCGTATCTATTTTCTTTTTCGCTCGCAACTTTACTGTGCATATGACAATAAACACTTGGAATTGAGTTGAATTTAAAAATAGACACTCCATTATCTGCACCGCTTATCACAGAAACATCGAGTTCAGTCTGAAACAAGATACAGGGATAATATAGAAAGCCGGAGTAGCTCACCGAAGTCGTTGTGTTCATAATAATGTGCAGGCAATGTCCTCTTATATCCGTGAGGGTAGTAAATCCAGGAGAATACAATATTTACAAATACAGAATAGAAAAAAATGCTTTCTCTATGCCGTCAGCCACATGCTATACGCATACGTATTTTCGGCCAATTGCAGGCTTTGTTTCGCTGTTTAGATAGATAGATAGATAGATACTTTAAATATCCCCTAAGGGAAATTCACATTTCCAGCAGCATCCCTGAGCTAAGAACAATACAATGATAAAGCCAAAAGAAAACAATATACAAATACCCAGTGTGACGTGCAAATGCCCACTTTAGCATGTTATATAGATTAACTAAATAGTGCTACACAGAACACATAATGCAGTAAGATCCAATGTAGGTGGTGTGGTTTAATGTGGGCCTTTACTCTGCCGGGTGGAGTTAAAGAGCCTCATGGCATGAGGAAGAAAAGATCTCTTCAGTCTGTCCGTAGTACAAGACAGTGACAGCAGTCTGTCACTGAAACTGCTCTTCTGTCCGGAGATAATGCTGTGAAGCGGATGCGATGGATTGTCCATGATTGACCTCAGCTTTTTCAGTGCCTGTCTCTCAGCTGCTGTTGTTAGGCTGTCCAGCTCTTTGCCCACAACAGAGCTCGCTTTCCTAGCCAGTTTATTGAGACGAGAGGCATCCTTCTTCTTGACGCTGCCTCCCCAACACGCTGCCGCATAGAAGAGGGCGCTTGCCACTACTGTCTCATAGAATATTTTCAGGAGCTTTTTGCAGATGTTGAAGGAGGCCAGCCTTCTGAGGAAGTAAAGTCGGCTTTGCCCTTTCCTACATAGAGCTTCTGTGTTGGCAGTCCAGTCCAGTTTGTTGTCCAGCTGCACACCCAGGTATTTGTAGGTCTGGACAAATTCTACACATTCTCCCTTGATGGTTACAGGAACCGGGTGAGTTCTGGTTCTCCTCATTGGTTCTTTAAGCCAATGGCAGCCTGTAAATTATAAAAAGGATCCGCCTCTTGACCTCCGAATAACTTTAGCCAATAGTGATCGTTTCAACTGATGATTGACACGTCTTTTTCGGCCAATTGCAGGCTTTGATTGCCGTTTGAGCCAATGGCAGACTGTAAATGATAAAAAGGATCCGCCTCTTGACCTCCCAATAACTTTAGCCAATAGTGATCGTTTCAACTGATGATTGACACGTCTTTTTCGGCCAATTGCAGGCTTTGATTGCCGTTTGAGCCAATGGCAGTCTGTAAATGATAAAAAGGATCCGCCTCTTGACCTCCGAATAACTTTAGCCAATAGTGATTATTTCAACTGATGATTGACACGTCTTTTTCGGCCAATTGCAGGCTTTGATTGCCGTTTGAGCCAATGGCAGTCTGTAAATGATAAAAAGGATCCGCCTCTTGACCTCCGAATAACTTTAGCCAATAGTGATCGATTCAAATGATGATTGACACGTCTTTTTCGGCCAATTGCAGGCTTTGTTTGCCGTTTGAGCCAATGGCAGTCTGTAAATGATAAAAAGGATCCGCCTCTTGACCTCCGAATAACTTTAGCCAATAAAGATCAATTCAAATGATGATTGACACATTGGTTAGCCAATGAAACGCCGGTAAATAAATCCCAGCATCCACCGCGTACTACTTGGCGTTCGGGGGAAAATCTAGTCGGCGGCTTCAAGTTAGTTGGAAAACTTAACGTTGATCCATAAATAAGGCGCACTGTATTATAAGGCGCATGGTCAGCTTTTGAAAAAAATAAAGGCTTTTAGGTGCGCCTTATAGTGCGGAAAATACGGTAAATTCAATTCAAAGTGTTTATTGTCATATGCACAGTAAAGAACCCAGTTTCCCTGCACAATAAAATTCTTACTCTGCTGTCCACACAGTTGCCAGCAAAAAAATAAAATGGAAACTAAGAAATGTTTGTTTGGTGACATCGTACGGACACCGCATCCGCACGTGTCTATGACACATATTTGCTTCTTTGCAAGCTTTGGGAATGTTAAGGGGGTAATAAGTTTGAACTATCTGACTGTTTTGTCGAAGTTCCCATTGTAGCGCCTTATAATCCGGTGCGCCTTATGTATGGAAGATAAAAGACCAAAAACTATTTTTTGGGGGTGCGCCCTATTACCCGGGGCGCTTTATAGTGCGGAAAATACGGTATATGTAATGCAAAGACACTTTACTACTTCGTACTTGGGTTATCGCTGGTTCACTGCTATGCAGATTTTGAAATAAATTGCGTTTATTGATATCAATGCATGGTGCATTGTGTTCTGCAGCACACGGCACACACCTATTGCAATCACGAGGAGCCTGTGTGTGTGTGTGTGACTGTGATAGGTTGGGGTATGATGTCAAACAGCAGAACCGGCACACAAGTCAATGGGTCCACCAAAAACAAACTGCAAAGCACAGCCAGTATTTTAGCAGCTCGTTACATTGAAAATAAATCAATCAATTAAATCAAACTGTGAGAAAAGTCAGAAGAGTGCAGCGGGTGCTCCGTGGATTCTTATCTGTTTGGGAAGAGACTGGGACGCGTCGGGAGAGAAGGCAGTACCGGCGCCGCTGGTGTGGCCTACTGCGGCTAGGCTACATAACTCTCCAAACCACCCTTGGCAAGCCTGAATCTCACCAACTGAAATGTATGATCTGGAGCCACAAACTGTGGGAAACCGCTACATCTAAGACTGTTGTATTTTAATCATTGCAGAGACCTGGCTCAACCAAAGGATCCTCAATGCTTGTGTGCAGCTAGCTAGCCGCTTTATAAATCGTTTTCCTACACTGAAATGGGGGAGCCCTGCGATTCTGTTGTACTTTTATACAATGCCAAAAAAGACCATTCTTTCTCTATAATTGTTATTTTGTTACAGTCGTACACGCTCAGCTGGTAATAACGTCATATAGAGGTAAGTCTGGGGGCTTTCATGAAGGTGCGATGCGACTTTGAAGACTTTCACTTTTAGCGAGGAGGCGGGGGGTTTCTGGTCCCCACCAACCGCGATAAACAAGGGCATACTGTACTTGAGATAGTAATTTTGAGAAGGTCCTTACCTGCTTTGTCGGTGTTGGCCATTGCATTCATTCCGACGGTGTCGAACTTGACACCCGCATTTTCATCCAGCAAGCAGCCAAACTTGATTAAAAAGTGAATAGAATATTATTGCCAAAGAATGGGAAGATTTTTATCATAATTATTTTAGGCACTTCACCTCTTCAGCTGCTGCAAACAAGGCTGTTCCTTTTTGTCCTTTCTTTTTCTTTGCTGCTTTAGAGCCTGATTGGGGGACAAAAATGAAACGGGGGAATTGGGTTGATGTTCAACTCCCAATAGATTTTAAAGTCGACAAACGACAACAAACCAAAGGTTTGAGCGAAGTCAGGCGCATCTGTTGACTTCCTTTTGGAACGCGGCTTCACGACTGAAACCTCATCTTCATCATCTTAATGCGAGGAAAGAGATAAGCGTCAACTTTTTGGGAGATATAAAGCCTTTTTAAAAATTTCATTATCCCCCCCAAAAAAACTCACCAAAGTCAACATCTTGGCCTGCATCCTCGTCGTCTTCCAGTTCGGGAACTGAAAGAACAAGTCAGGCATGAAAATGGGTCAGGACTTAAGTAAGAAGGGTTCGGAGGAAATACGATATTTGTGTATAATTCGCGCCCCTAATTTTTGATTAAATATTAGTATAAAAGTTTGTCTCTTCTCAGCTCAAACTAAGCATTGAAAGTGACAAAGGTTGGTAAATACATGTGCCCATGATTCAACTCATTTGACAATGAACCCAATATCAGTGTTTGAAACTCATGACAAAAAGTTAGCAGACACCAGGGCAGAAAACTCTGAAAAGTTGCCTGCCCCATTTTTCACAACTTGATACACAATAAGACGACTAATAGCAAAAAAAAAAACATTGTTGAAAAGTATTATGGCTTGATAATCAGAATATATAACAGAACAACACTTCAAACTTAAATTAATTATAAATTTACTTATGACATTCATTGCATGTATATGACATTGCTGTTTTCCATCTGCCATCAATATGTACCTGTATTTATTCATCTTCATTCATGAAATGTTTGCGTTGCCTCATCTGCTACAAGCCACGTGAACTCCTCTTTCCACGATGCTTTTAATGAACGTTTACGTTTTGTAGCGTCATAAATTTTGTTAGCTTCTTTCGAATATTTCTTCTGGGGCTGAGGTTTTGGCTTGATTCCTAACCACTTATCCATTTTTCTTGTGTTCTCTGTGCTTCTACTTTGAAAAATGATATGCAAATGCATGACCTTGCTAGCCGCTTTATAAATCGTTTTTCAGTGGGGATGTTTTCGACTTCTGATTGGCTGCTGAGTATGCAAATTGCCAAACGAACCGAAATTTCCAAACTGAACTAAGATTTCGAAATAGAAATAAAGCAAACGTTTGATTTGAAAAAAAAAGAAGAAATGAAAGATCTTTTTTGTTTTTCTTGAAAAAGTTGTTAGCCACTCGGGCGGAGACGTTTTGTAAATTGTACGCGTCCGGGCAGACGTTATTTCAGACACTGCAAATATCAATAGAAATTTTACAATGTATTTGTCTTATATCCTTCAAAGTCCAATTCATCATCAGATACACCATAGAGTTGTTTCCCTCGTTGTGTTTTTTTTAAGTTTATATCTTTCAGGATGGATTTCTGTTTTCTCCATTCGTTAACATACATTTCTAATAACATGAATTAAAAATAGTGTGATCGTGAGATAAAATCAAACGCCGTTACATACAAGTTATTCAAGTTCTACTATACAGCACACTGGTTCAATTTGAATCTTTTATGGCAGAAAATCAAACTCACCATCCTCATCATCTCCATCAGGATCCACGAAGGCTCCTCCTCCTTCATCCAGGTCATCCCCAAAATCTTCTTCCATGCTGCCCAGCGACACCTCTTCGTCGTCCAGGTCGTCCATATCTGAGTCGTCTGAATCGTCTTCTTCGTCCTTTTTACCACCTTTTTTTTGTTTGGCTACTGACATATTCCTGAAACATTCAAAAGTGTGCCAGATTAGCTTAGCGGCTGAACTAGTTTCGGCAAGATGTGACAACTTAACGTACTACATTTAGTATTAACCGCGAATCAACGTGAATGTAAAAAGTATATCCCAACATGTTTTGAAAAAAGGTGCTGAAAAAATTCATACCGCAATCAACAAAAGCACCTAATAAATTTATTCAGTTTTTAATATTGGAAACAATATTCGAAAAGGAGTTTGCATAAGATGCCAGTTTGCTATTTTGACTACTGTACATCAGTGATTATGATTTGGACGATTATGTTCTGTTTGCATCACAAATGTCAAACCCCTGGCCCACCACATTGCTTTATTTGGCCCACTAGACCACACAGAGAGAAGCGCAAGAGGAAAATGAGCCAAACAATAACCTGCAGTTTTAAATATGTCAAGTAGATGTCACCAAAGCCAGGTGCCAAAGCACCCACTGTAGCTGTACTTTCTGAATACAGGGGACACAGAGTTTAAGGCAACGCAAAAAAATCTAAATAAAAAAATCTAAATAGCAACTTGGCGTCATTCCAAAGTTTTAAGGGACAGTGTATAATATTTAATGCCTGTACTGGTACAAAAAAATGTCCATTCAGTAAAAAATAAAACAACAGATTGATTTGAATAATAGGCAAAAATACATGAACTATTATACTAATGTTATTTTTTTTTTTAGAAAATCATAGGTTGAGAAAGTTGTATTTCTTTTACATAGTGGAATCCCAAACTAGAAGTCGTAGCCATGTTTGTCTGGCATCTTATTGCTATGCAAATTAGATATTCCAGTGCCATCTAGTGGTCAAATATTACACACTGGGGGATTAAATAAATTGTAGCTCCTTTCTATAATAGATAGGAAATGTAACTGCGAAGTTCCTATATTTGGATAATCAGTGTTCAAAAATAAATAAATAAATAAAAAGCACAAAGACTTTTAAACCATTATATCAACAATTTAAGTTTGTTTGTGTATGCTATTTTTGTCTCATTCCAGTCAGCATGTAGTACTTCAAATTAAATGAACTGTAGTGGGAATAAATCCAATCATTGTTTTTTTATTTACAAATACACAATTGATTAAAACTACTATAGATTGAATCTTAGTGAAGGAAAAGGTATTAAAGAAAATTACCTCTCAATAATCATTTTAAAATTCAATCCTACACCCCCCAACTCATAATTTAATAGTAGGCCTCCCAAAAGACCCCCAGCCCTCCAGTTAACGCACACTTCTTATGCCATTAACACCCTGGAGAACCCACGGGGTCATCATTTTCCAAAGAAGAAAAGGGGTTCTTGGGTTCTCCTGGGGTTACAAGTCTGGCCCCAGAACAATGTTTTTCTACCATGTGGCCCTTAAGCTAAAATTTGTTTATCACCTGTGGTTTACATTTTTGTCACTATTGGCCAATCATGTTGCTGATTTTTGACGAATCTGCTTTTTGTAACCAAGGAGATTCATTAAGAAGAAAGGGCTCAAGGGAGGGCTTTTGGAACAGATTTAAAATTTGGCATTGTGAGGGTTTTATGTACAGTCCTCTCCTGTTCTCCTCGCCGGTTTATAATTTATTGATATCTTCCCTCCTTATTTTTAGTGTCTACAAACCCATAAACTGATCAACATACAAATATTGAGCTCACCCGGCAAAGTCCAAGTCTTTGTCTTTAAACTCTGTGAAATACGAGTCTCCCTCGCAGGAGTCTGACACACACACAAACCAAGTTTAGAAATGAGCACTAAAAAAACACAAGTGTCTGATGAAAGGACGTGACAGACCGAGGATATTCTCAAACTCGTCGTCGCTCACGTCATCCACGCTCTCGTTGTCGTGGTCCTTTTTGGGCCGGCGGAATTTGTTCTCCTGCTGACACTTCTTGAAGAAGCTGCGAGGTGACAAAATGTTAAGGGTACGAGATTCAGTGGAGATTGTTTGTGATTTTCGGCAGAGGTAGCGAAAAAGCGTACATGTCAAGGTTTAGTTAACAGTTACTCAAGTACAGGCTCTGCTAGAACAAAACAGAAATGTTTGTAACCCTGACAAACACAAAACAGGGTTTCACCCAACAAACTTGCTAAGCATGGTGGCCAGGGATTGTCAAAATTAGAATGTAGTTAAAACCAAACAAAATGTATGTATATATATATATATATATATATATATATATATACTGGACTGTCTCAGAAAATTAGAATATTGTGATAAAGTTCTTTATTTTCTGTAATGCAATTAAAAAAACAAAAATGTCATACATTCTGGATTCATTACACATCAACTAAACTATTTCAAGCCTTTTATTATTTTAATATTGCTGAATTTGGCCTACAGCTTAAGAAAACTCAAAAATCCTATCTCAAAATATTAGAATATCATGAAAAAGTATACAAGTAGGCTATTCAACTAATCACCTGAATCATCTAATTAACTCTAAACACCTTGCGAGGGTTTCCTGAGCCTTAAAAACACTCAGCTTGGTTCAGTAAACTAAATCACAAGTATGGGGAAGACTGCTGATCTGACTGCTGTCCAGAGGACCATCATTGATACCCTCCATCAGGAGGGTAAGACACAAAAAGAAATTCCTCAAAGAGCAGGCTGTTCACTCACAGAGTGCAGTTTCAAAGCATATCCACAAAAAGTCTGTTGGAAGGGAAAAATGTGGCCGGAAACGCTGCACAACCAAGAGAGATGACCGCAGCCTTAACAAAATTGTGAAGAAGAGCCGCTTCCAGAATTTGGGGGAGCTTCAAAGACAGTGGGCTGAAGCTGGAGTCCAGGTATCAAAAGCCACAGTTCACAGACGTGTCCGGGAAATGGGCTACAATAGCCGTATTCCCATGGTCAAGCCACTTCTGAACTCAAGACAACGGAAGAAGCGTCTGACTTGGGCTATGGAGAAGAAGCACTGGACATTTGCAGAGTGGTCCAAAGTCCTTTTTTCAGACGAAAGCAAGTTTTGCATTTCATTTGGAAGTCAAGGCGCCAGAGTCTGAAGAAAGGCTGGAGAGGAGCAAAATCCAAGTTGCTTGAAATCCAGTGTGAAGTTCCCACAGTCAGCAATGGTTTGGGGAGCCATGTCAGCTGCTGGTGTTGGTCCACTGTGTTTCATCAAGTCCAGAGTAAATGCAACTGTGTACCAAGAGATTTTAGAGCACTACATGCTTCCATCTGCTGAAAAGCTCTATGGAGATGAGGATTTCATTTTCCAGCATGATCTGGCACCTGCCCACAGTGCCAAAACCACCAGTAACTGGTGCACTGACCATGGCATCACTGTCCTTGATTGGCCTGCTAATTCCCCTGACCTGAACCCCATCGAGAATTTGTGGGGTATAGTTAAGAAGAAGATGAAAGACACCAGACCTACAAATGCAAATGAGCTGAAGGCCGCTATTGAAGCAACCTGGGCATCAATAACACCTCAGCAATGCCACAGGCTGATTGCCTCCATGCCACGCCGGATTGATGCAGTAATCCGTGCAAAAGGATTCCCAACCAAGTACTGAGTGCATCAATGGACATTTTCAAATGTTTGATTTAGTTTTGCTGTTATAAAATTATTTTTTTACTTGGTCTGAGGAAGTATTCTAATATTTTGAGATAGGATTTTTGAGTTTTTTTCAGCTGTAAGCCAAAATCAGCAATATTCAAATAATAAAAGCCTTGAAATAGTTCAGTTGATGTGTAATGAATCCAGAATGTATGACATTTTTGTTTTTTTAATTGCATTACAGAAAATAAAGAACTTTATCACAATATTCTAATTTTCTGAGACAGTCCAGTATATATATATATATATATCAGTGTCTGAAATAACGTCTGCCCGGGGTGTGCGTCTTTTACGTCGGGCGTACAACTTACAAAATGTCTCCGCCAACTTTTTCAAGAAAAAAAAAAAACAAACAAAAAAAAAAAACAAAGATTTCTTTTTTCAAATCAAATGTTTGCTTTATTCCGATTTTGAAATCTTCGTTCGGTATGGAAATTTCGGAATTTCGATTCGTTTGGCAATTTGCACACTCGGCAGCCGATCAGAAGCCCGCATCGAGTAACGTGCTTCCGGAATTTCCCGACCATTATAAGGTCACGCATTTGCGTCCCATTTTCTAAAGTAAATGCACAGAAAACACAAGAAAATGGATAAGTGGTTAGGAATCAAGCCAAAACCTCAGCCCCCCAAAAAAATTCAAAAGAAGCTTAAAAAACTTATGACACTACAAAACGTAAACGTACATTAAATCATCGTGGAAAGAGGAGTTCACTTGGCTTGTAGCAGATGAGGCAACGCAAACATTTCATGAATGAAGATGAATAAATACAGGTACATACTGATGGCAGATGGATAACAGCGATGTCATATACATGCGATGAATGCTATAGGTAGATTTATAATAAACTTAATTTTAAAGTGTTGTTCTGTTATATATTCTGATGATCCATTCCATGGAGCCCATCCCAGCTATCTTCGGGCAGTGGGCAGGGGACACCCTGAACTGGTTGCCAGCCAGTCACAGGGCACACAGGGACAGACAATTTGCAGACAAATTCGATCGGCCAATTAACCTAACATGCATGTTTTTGGAATGCAAGAGGACTAGACTAGAGTGCCTGGAGGAAACCCATACAGGCACGAGGAGAACATGCAAACTCCACACAGAAGGTTCGATCTCATGACCTCAGAACTGTGCCGTAAACGCACTGTCCACTGCGCAGCCGTCCTGCCAAAACATTCTGATTATCAATCCGTAATACTTTGCAACAATGGGTTTTTTTTTGCGTCTGATTGTGTTTCAAGTTAGGAAAAATGGGGCAGGCACCTTTTTGGCTGGGCAGGCAACTTTTCAGAGTTGCCTGTCCTGGTGTCTGCTTTTTGTCATGAGTTTCAGACATTGTGTGTGTGTGTGTGTGTGTATACATATTTTAATCTTTTCCCTTTTATTCTCTTCTATTTAATGAATGATATTTTTAACCACTGTGAGGGGCTAAATAATAAAAAATGTCCCTCTAAAATAAGGTTAACCAAGTAGTATTTTAAACTAGCCGCAATTCTTAACAAAAGTCAAGGGTAGTGTGAACCCTACCACTGTAAGAATGTGTGCCCACTTTAACTTGATGGTTCACTCCAATTGATGTCATTAAAAACAATTTCATAATAAAAAGTGTCAAACTCACCGATAGAAAAAGATTTGGTCCACTGGAATCTGACTTTCTAGTTTCGACAGAAACTCGCCACTGTTAACTGGAGGAAAGAAAACACCTTCATGTAAAGTGACATTAAGTTTGACTGATACTATGTGGTCAAGTTATTGAAGGAAGAATAGTATATCTTTCTTTAGACTTCCGAGATAACTACCTGGTAAAGATTTGCCTTGGAATCTCTGTTTGGGTTTCATCGCTGACGTATCTGAGTTTGCTATAAGAAAAAAACAAAGTGTTTTCCCACCTCATTTTGTTTTTGGGCAGGGCGAAAGAGAATATTTACCTTTATACGAGGTCTGTTTGGGATTTCTGAAAACATATCTGTCCAGGAAACGCATGAGAGTGAAGTCCTGCAGGGGGTCTCCAGAGTACTGGATAAATTCGCCCTGTTCACAATTTGCACGTCACATATTTCCATTCACTTAAGCCAGGGAGGGTATGTAGTATGAGTTCATTTCCTTACTTTCAGGAGAGTTTTGGCAAAGAGTGACACCGAAGGGTGGAAGTGCAGTGCCAGCTACAGAGGAAAACAGAAATGTTTAAAAGACTAAAAAAAAAAATTACAGTTTATTAAAAAAAACACAAACTAATATTGATTTAAATTATAAGCAAAAATGCACAAACTCTCATATAAACATGCATGTTTTTTTTAAACTCGTAGGCTGACAAAATAATAGGCATTTTACATAAAATGAGCCTCAACTAGAGGGAGCTGAAATAATTGTCCTCTATCTTGCTGCTCGCATACCCGAAAAACCCAAAACCTTGCAAAAGGTTTGAAAAAATAAATAAAAATGTGCAGTTTGGTCACTTTGATTCTCCGTAGTTTGTATTCTTCCAACTGATTTTTAGCACCCCTTTTCTGTTGCACGACACAATACAGCGACAACTATCTGTCAAATTATACTCACTGTCCCTTTAGATAAATACATTTGATAACAAAAATATATATTTAAGAAAAAGGAGGATATCAAACAAAATTATGGATTAAATAATTGAATTACCTCACTGAAATACAATTTTTGTTGGTGCAAATTAACAACATAAAAAACGATTAATGCATACGTACATTGAAAAAAAACAACAACATTTTGACCATAGTGAGATTAAAAGGACACTGTATATTATTTAGCACCTCCTTGTGGCAAACTAACAGTATTTATTAAGAAAATGTATTGATTTCATCAGGTTATAAGAAAACATTCATGAACTACATAAAAACAAGCTTTAAAAAATGCTTGTAGGTTGAGAAATTAGCATTTATTTTACGTGATATGTTTGTCATCTAAAGGGAACTGACATAACAGTAATTGTTTGCCATCTTGCTGCTGTAGATACCCAAAAAACTCAAAAAGGCCAAACAAAAATATTGATTAAAATTGTGCGTTTTGGTCACTTTGAGTCTCCGTAGTTTGTATGCTTCCCTGTGCTTTTTATTAATACTTTTTGATTTCACTATGCCGTACAGCGACATTTAGTGGTCAAATAATACTCAGTCATCTCAAACATGGAGTCTTTGCCTAACAAAAAAAAAGAACCTAGAAGTAAGTATTTCTGTTTCTCACTCTGTGAAGTTCCCACAATGTGGTGTGGCCTGCGCCGCAGAACAACGGATTCCTGTGCATCGGGTCGTACTTCCCTCTTTTCATTTCAGCTGTTGAAAAAAAGACAAACGATCAAGCGATATATTGAACGATTATTGATCAATGATTATTTGTGTGGAACGGACCTTGCAGGTTCTGATGGTGGACCCACGAAGGCGACGGATTTGAGTTCTGCGTGCTTGTCGTCCCTTCCTCCGTTTTGTCGGCGTCAGTGAAGTGCTCCTCTTCGCCGTTATCATCATCATCGTCATCATCAGGGAGGTCTTTGAATGCCTCTTCTCCATCCTAAACAAAATAAACAGGTGAAGCGTCACAAAGCGTCGTATTAAAATGTGAATTTGATTTTTGCCGGAGTTCATACATGGTCCTCCTCCATCAGCATGGTCTTGAGTTCCGGCTTGACCCGCATAACCTCGGATACGAGGAAGAGGGCCCCGCAGGCGAAGTTGGGGCCCACTTCGGCGCTGACCTGCAGAAGGCGTTTGACGAAGGCTTTCACGCGACGCGGCACCGTGTCCGCCTTCAGGGATTTGTAAAGCAAGTTGAGGAACATGTGTTGACGGGTCGATGTCGGCAAGCTTGCCTCCAGAAGCTTCCTGTGTCGGCAGAATAGAAAAACACAATTTACATGTGCGACATGTTAAGTCAAGTTCATTGTATAGCCCTTAATCACAAAGAGTCTCAACGGCTGCACAAACCAGACTATTGCAAACTACAGACTATTATTGCACGGACCCTGATCTAAAACCTACATGAGGGCAAGGGAGAACTCCTCAGCGTGAGGAAAGTACAACCATGTTTATAAAACTTTCCATCAATATAGATAGATAAATACTTTATTCATCCCTGCAGGGAAATTCACATTTCCAGCAGCATCCCTGAGCTGAAAACAATACAATAATAAAGCAAAAATAATGCAATATACAAATACCCAATGTGACGTGCAAATGCCCACTGTAGTGTGTTATATAGAGTGTCTAGATAGTGCTAAACAGAATACATATTGGAATAAAAAATACGGTAATATGCAATGTAGGGGGGTGTGGTTTAATGTGGGCCTTTACTCTGCCGGGTAGAGTTAAAGAGCCTCATGGCATGAGGAAGGAAAGATCTCTTCACTCTGTCCATAGTACAAGACAGTGACAGCAGTCTGTCGCTGAAACTGCTCTTCTGTCTGGAGATAATGCTGTGTAGTGGATGCGATGGATTGTCCATGATTGATCGCAGCTTTTCCAGTGCCCGTCTCTCTGCTACTGTTGTTAGGCTGTCCAGCTCTGTGCCCACAACAGAGCTCGCTTTCCTCGCCAGTTTATTGAAACGAGAAGCATCCTTCTTCATTACGCTGCCTCCCCAACACACTGCCGCATGGAAGAGGGCGCTTGCCACAACTGTCTTATAGAATATTTTCAGGAGCTTTTGGCAGATGTTGAAGGAGGCCAGCCTTCTGAGGAAGTAAAGTCGGCTTTGGCCTTTCCTACATAGAGCTTCTGTGTTGGCAGTCCAGGATATGACCATACAAAACTCAGAACCAATTACCACATTAATATTTTCTATGAAACGGATACAATTAACCACATTTATTTGTGTACTGTACTTTTTTTAAACCTAAAAAAAAGACCTTAGGGGCACGTTTTCACAATATCCTATGGTATATTACCCTATTTGCGCAATGACTGATCAGAAAAATATATTGCTGACCACAAATGCAAAACTTTGAAAGTAACCACATGTCTCAACCCACAAGACATCTACTGTCTATTTCCAGTAAAACTATCCCAATCACTTGAGCGGACATTCTATAATAAATACAGTAATTCTCGATGGCTCGTGTGCAGAAGCGAGGCCTTTTCAATTCTTTCACCGCCTTGTCCATTCTGAAAACATGCAGTAGGCAGTCTAGTTTTGCACATTAACCAATATATATAGTATTACTTTTATGGTATATTGCAGTGTCTTTCAACCCTTTTTGAAACAAGCTACACTGTTATTTATACAAAAGTTCTGAGGGACACAGTCCGTCGAAAATGTTTGAAAATGAAGTTATTTCAAATATTTCATTGTA